>NC_085138.1:37449963-37806878 GCF_035046485.1 Aedes albopictus | reverse complement strand
TGGACAGGAACGCATCTTGAAGGGATCCCGAGCAGAGTCTAACAACAAAATGATAGCAAGTCGAAAACACGATTTGTATTCAGCATCAAATTGATATTGCATTTTGATATCAGTTTGTCTTGTCTAAATTTGATTTCAAATTTGTGTCACTTCAAAGTATGATAAAAACAAGTTTTTAAGTTATTTCAAAACTCCGAAGCAACCTTGTATAGTAACTCGAAGGATTTACCATAAGTGTAATTGCATTTAGGATTTCATATCAATCGAAACACCACTATAATTTGAACGATTTCTCCATTTTTCGTACTGATAACAAAAAACAGTTATCAATTTGTTATCACTGATAGCAGGAATTTGATTTCAGCTTGTTGTTTCGGGAATATTTTTGCTGCTATCATTTTTGATGTTTTTACCTGTTAAAACGACCAAAACGAAAACCATCCGAGTTATCATAATTTGCAATATCACAACATCAAAATTTGTTTTCAATTTACTGTCAGACTTTGCTCGGGATGCTACTTATGAGGAACCTTTCAGAATTTTTGGCTAAAATCATTAAAGAAAATCCTTGCGGCAATCTTTTGCAGTAAACGTTTCAGAAACTTTAAGTAAAGTTCTTAAGGAATCCCCAAAGAAATTTTCTGACGGTGTCTCAGGAGGTAATTCTGGAGAGATTTCTAGAAATTTTAAGAAAAATTCTTGCAAAACTCATAAAAGGAATCCCAGCAAGAATGTTCCCTCGGTGATGTATAATGTATATATATTTTATTTTTTTTATCTGTATCAACGAGATTTTTAAACCAAGTTTAGTTCAACTCGGGACCCACGATTTGCTTCCCTCACATTTTGTGAATTTGTCGGGAGAGGGATTCGATCCCAGGACCTAAGCGTGATTCCTTCCGCAATAATTACAAAAAATGTCGTTGAGAAATAATGCATAGAGGTGTTTTCCCGGAATAATCCTTATATAGGTGCAATAGTTAAGTAAATTCCTTGGGGTCATTCCAGTATATGGGGCACTAAAATTTGGAAGCCTTGAGTAACCAGCTCTGTTTTTTTTACCATGGCAGCACCAATGGAAACGTCAGGATCAAAAAGTGGAGCTTAGGATCGGTTACGCTTGTCTTTCATACACACATATTACATTAATTCAAGTCTGAAAAATGAATGGTTTTATCACAGACAAACAGACGTAACACTCTGATAATTCTCATCGTACACCGATTTAACGGTCTTTTTCAAAATTTGATAGTTGGCCAACTGCCCAACCGTGGCGCTCGCATAGTTTTTGTTCGAGTTTGACGTTTGCTCACTACCGCCACCTAGTTGATGGTCGGCCAAACTTAGTCCTTTTAGCATTGGGCGAATATGTTTCCGTGACTATGATTTGAATCGAAAAATGTTCGAAATGTTACGTCTGTTTGTCTGTGGTTTTATTCTATTTTTATGACGACGGTCAACGACAACCAATATTTGATAAATAAATTCCTGATGTTCTACGTACACAAAGGTCGCCTGGTAGTAATTTAATTTAGCCTGAACTGGCCCCTCGCCTCAAGGACGTAACTACTCACTTAATCCAACTACATGTTGTCAAACGGCACAAAACAAGAAACACCATAAACATGTAGAAATTACATCAGAGAGCTCGAGTGTACCATCCTTCAAGAAAGCTGAAATATTTGTGCAATCTAGGTGGTAGGAATGGGAAGAAGTCCTATTCCAAGACGGCCCGGCCAGCCGGACCGCCACCGTAGACCATAAGTATCGTCTGCGGGATCGGGTGGCGGCAAAAAGAGAGACAAATGAGCGTCGAAATTAGATTAGCCCGAAAACGACCAGCAGCAATTTTTGGCGGCGAATGAGTGAGTGGATGCGTGATTTCGTTCCCGTGCTACATGGTGGAGCGTTCGTTCCTCAGATGATGAATGCAGACCATATCCAGTGGACATATGTCTCAGAAGAATTACAACAATTTCTCATCTGTTTGAGGCTGGCGTGGTGGAATAACGACGACGACGACGGCGTGGATGTTGTGTTTACGAGGAGGGAGGTATGATATGTTAGTGCTGGAACATGGGGCTGCTGTGAACTAAATGTGTCCAAAACAATTCTGTTAATTCTAGTAATATGATAGAAGATGAATGTTAGAGAGCGGACGGATTGCGCCCACCAATTTGAGCCATGCATCCCATGGTGCCATGGTTGAAGTAGCACTTGGTCTGGCCAAACGTGTCATTTATGACGCGCCCGAGACAAAGCGTGCAATCCGGTCCCTACTTAATGATGAGAATTCTAATCAACCCGAAATGACGAGGGTGATTCGGGTGAGATTGTCTTGTGGTTTGTAAATATTTCATTGTGTTTGACTAAGGGTCGCCACATTTGTCTTCGAGGGTCGACGAGCGTTGTTTTTCGATCTTCGAAGAAAAAAAAATCATTCTATTGATTCCTAGAGGAGATGACATTGCAAAAAGCCCTATCGCGTTGGCGTTGTTGTAACACCATCAATCGTCGTCCTCTTTTCTTATCAGTGCACACACATGACCGGAAAACATCAGCGCGCACTCGGCGCAGACACATTTAATTGCCTGTCAATCACACATTAAACACATCACGTCCTTCCCGGTCGAGTCAAGTCACAGACAGACCAGAATCTCTTTCAGGTTCTGGAAGTGTGCTGACATCATCGTCGTCCTTTGATGCCAAAGCTCAAAAGAGGTCAAGTCGGAGGGCACGCGGTGATGGCGATGATGATGATGATGACGACAGAACAAAGCAACAACTCTAATGTGGTGTAAATGAAACGATTGTTTTTACTCCAGTTACCCATCATCCACCAGAGACACATAAGGTTTCCGGTTGAACGTTTTCTGATTGGGTGAGAGTGTGCTTTTTGAGCCTTCGGGCGATACCGGTGCCAGGAAGAGCCGAAGCTGATGATGGAGAGATGATATAACTGCAAATGAGAGGGTCATTTTCCAAGTCGTCGAACAAATGAGGTTGCTTCCATTTCAATCTTTCGATGCACGTTTGGTATATAACCTTAAATATTCTGGAATAATTTTAATTTTTATAATAATTTACTAAGGCGCCACTCCTTTCAGAAATCTTCTGACTTAATTTCATGAAGTTTCACAAAAAATCTTTAGGGACTTTTTGGAAAAATCTCGTAAGCAATACCTGGAGGATTCTCTGAAGTGATTTCCGGAGTAATTCTGTGTGAATCCCTTCAAAGTTCGAGAAAGAAAACCTACAGAAAATCTCTGGAAAATTTCTAAAAGTACTACTATTTAGCAATTGTTGGATGAATCTGAAGCAACCCTTCTGTCCACGGTCATATTCTGAAGGAATCCCTAATGTATGACTAGAGGACTCCCTGTAGGAATTGTTTTAAGAACTGGTTTGGGCAGTAGTCACGGTGACATATTTCTAGCAAAGTTAGTTACAGGTACTTCCGCGCAGCCAAAACCTGCGCTGCCGTGACTCTTCAGTGATACATGTCTTGCTTCAGGTATACTTGGAGGAATCCCTGAAACTATGTCTGGGAAACCCCTGGCGGTAATCCTGGATAAATTCCTGATAGAGACATTTTTGGAAGTGTTTCTGCAGGAATCTCTGCAGGAAATTCCAGAGAAATCCCTGGAAGAATTCCTCGAGGAATGCCCGTAATCTTCCCTGGAGGAATTACTGAAGGTAGCCTTCGAAGTTTTCCTAGTTGATTTCATTTAGTACTCTTTGGAGAAACTTCTTAAGGAATCCCTTGAGGAATTGCGGAAGGAACCTCAGGAGCTATTCCTAGAGGTATTCCTGGAGGTACCCTTGGAGGAATCCCTGAGATTGTTCCTGAAGGAATTTCTGGTAATATTCCTTTACGAAGCGCTGAAAATATTCCTGGAGGAATCCCCGGAGGTATTCCTGGAGGAATCCCCGGATGTATTCCTGGAGGAATCTGCGGAGGAATTCCTCGATGGATTTTCGCGGGTATTCCTGTAGGAATCTCCGGAGGTATTCCTGGAAGAATCTCCGGAGGTATTCCTGGAAGAATCTCCGGAGGTATTCCTCGAGGAATCTCCGGAGGTATTTCTGTAGGAATCTCCGGAGGTATTCCTGGAGGAATACCTGGAGGTATTCCTGAAGAAATACCCGGAGGTATTCCTGGAGGAATCTCCGGAGGTATTCCTGAAGGAATCTCTGGAGGTATTCCTGGAGGAATCTCCGGAGGTATTCCTGGAGGAATCTCCGGAGGTATTCCTGGAGGAATCTCCGGAGGTATTCCTGGAGGAATCTCCGGAGGTATTCCTGGAGGAATCTCCGGAGGTATTCCTGGAGGAATCTCCGGAGGTATTCCTGGAGGAATCTCCGGAGGTATTCCTGGAGGAATCTCCGGAGGTATTCCTGGAGGAATCTCCGGAGGTATTCCTGGAGGAATCTCCGGAGGTATTCCTGGAGGAATCTCCGGAGGTATTCCTGGAGGAATCTCCGGAGATATTCCTGGAGGAATCTCCGGAGGTATTCCTGGAGGAATCTCCGAAGGTATTCCTGGAGGAATCTCCGAAGTTATTCCTGGAGGAATCTCCGAAGGTATTCCTGGAGGAATCTCCGAAGGTATTCCCGGAGAATCTCCGTAGGTATTCCCGGAAGAATCTCCGTAGGTATTCCCGGAAGAATCTCCGTAGGTATTCCCGGAAGAATCTCCGTAGGTATTCCCGGAAGAATCTCCGTAGGTATTCCCGGAAGAATCTCCGTAGGTGTTCCCGGAAGAATCTCCGGAGGTATTCCTGGAGGAATCTCCGAAGGTATTCCTGGAGGAATCTCCGAAGGTATTCCTGGAGGAATCCCCGGAGGTATTCCTGGAGGAATCCCCGGAGGTATTCCTGGAGGAATCCCCGGAGGTATTCCTGGAGGAATCCCCGGAGGTATTCCTGGAGGAATCCCCGGAGGTATTCCTGGAGGAATCCCCGGAGGTATTCCTGGAGGAATCCCCGGAGGTATTCCTGGAGGAATCCCCGGAGGTATTCCTGGAGGAATCCCCGGAGGTATTCCTGGAGGAATCCCCGGAGGTATTCCTGGAGGAATCCCCGGAGGTATTCCTGGAGGAATCCCCGGAGGTATTCCTGGAGGAATCCCCGGAGGTATTCCTGGAGGAATCCCCGGAGGTATTCCTGGAGGAATCCCCGGAGGTATTCCTGGAGGAATCCCCGGAGGTATTCCTGGAGGAATCCCCGGAGGTATTCCTGGAGGAATCCCCGGAGGTATTCCTGGAGGAATCCCCGGAGGTATTCCTGGAGGAATCCCCGGAGGTATTCCTGGAGGAATCCCCGGAGGTATTCCTGGAGGAATCCCCGGAGGTATTCCTGGAGGAATCCCCGGAGGTATTCCTGGAGGAATCCCCGGAGGTATTCCTGGAGGAATCCCCGGAGGTATTCCTGGAGGAATCCCCGGAGGTATTCCTGGAGGAATCCCCGGAGGTATTCCTGGAGGAATCCCCGGAGGTATTCCTGGAGGAATCCCCGGAGGTATTCCTGGAGGAATCCCCGGAGGTATTCCTGGAGGAATCCCCGGAGGTATTCCTGGAGGAATCCCCGGAGGTATTCCTGGAGGAATCCCCGGAGGTATTCCTGGAGGAATCCCCGGAGGTATTCCTGGAGGAATCCCCGGAGGTATTCCTGGAGGAATCCCCGGAGGTATTCCTGGAAGAATCTCTGTAGGTATTCCTGGAGGAATCTCCATAGGTATTCCTGAAGGAATCTCCAGAGGTATTCCTGGAGGAATCCCCGGAGGTATTCCTGGAGGAATCCCCGGAGGTATTCCTGGAGGAATCCCCGGAGGTATTCCTGGAGGAATCCCCGGAGGTATTCCTGGAGGAATCCCCGGAGGTATTCCTGGAGGAATTCCCGGAGGTATTCCTGGAGGAATCCCCGGAGGTGTTCTTGGAGGAATCCCCGGAGGTATTCCTGGAGGAATCTCCGGATGTATTCCTGGAGGAATCTCCGGAGGTATTCCTGGAGGAATCTCCGGAGGTATTCCTGGAGGAATCTCCGGAGGTATTCCTGGAGGAATCTCCGGAGGTATTCCTGGAGGAATCTCCGGAGGTATTCCTGGAGGAATCTCCGGAGGTATTCCTGGAGGAATCTCCGGAGGTATTCCTGGAGGAATCTCCGGAGGTATTCCTGGAGGAATCTCCGGAGGTATTCCTGGAGGAATCTCCGGAGGTATTCCTGGAGGAATCTCCGGAGGTATTCCTGGAGGAATCTCCGGAGGTATTCCTGGAGGAATCTCCGGAGGTATTCCTGGAGGAATCTCCGGAGGTATTCCTGGAGGAATCTCCGGAGGTATTCCTGGAGGAATCTCCGGAGGTATTCCTGGAGGAATCTCCGGAGGTATTCCTGGAGGAATCTCCGGAGGTATTCCTGGAGGAATCTCCGGAGGTATTCCTGGAGGAATCTCCGGAGGTATTCCTGGAGGAATCTCCGGAGGTATTCCTGGAGGAATCTCCGGAGGTATTCCTGGAGGAATCTCCGGAGGTATTCCTGGAGGAATCTCCGGAGGTATTCCTGGAGGAATCTCCGGAGGTATTCCTGGAGGAATCTCCGGAGGTATTCCTGGAGGAATCTCCGGAGGTATTCCTGGAGGAATCTCCGGAGGTATTCCTGGAGGAATCTCCGGAGGTATTCCTGGAGGAATCTCCGGAGGTATTCCTGGAGGAATCTCCGGAGGTATTCCTGGAGGAATCTCCGGAGGTATTCCTGGAGGAATCTCCGGAGGTATTCCTGGAGGAATCTCCGGAGGTATTCCTGGAGGAATCTCCGGAAGTATTCCTGGAGGAATCTCCGGAGGTATTCCTGGAGGAATCCCCGGAGGTATTCCTGGAGTAATCCTCGGATGTATTCCTGGAGGAATCCCCGGATGTATTCCTGGAGGAATCTCCGGAGGTATTCCTGGAGGAATCTCCGGAGGTATTCCTGGAGGAATCCCCGGATGTATTCCTGGAGGAATCTCCGGAGGTATTCCTGGAGGAATCTCCGGAGGTATTCCTGGAGGAATCTTCGGAGGTATTCCTGGAGGAATCTCCGGTGGTGTTTCTGGAGGAATTCACGAAGGTATTTCTTAATGAATCCCCGAAGGTATTCCTGGAGGAATCCCAGGAGGTATTCCTGGAGGAATCCCCGGAGGTATTCCTGGAGGAATCCCCGGAGGTATTCCTGGAGGAATCCCCGGAGGTATTCCTGGAGGAATCCCCGGAGGTATTCCTGGAGGAATCCCCGGAGGTATTCCTGGAGGAATCCCCGGAGGTATTCCTGGAGGAATCCCCGGAGGTATTCCTGCAGGAATCCCCGGAGGTATTCCTGGAGGAATCTCCGGAGGTATTCCTGGAGGAATCTCCGGAGGTATTCCTGGAGGAATCTCCGGAGGTATTCCTGGAGGAATCTCCGGAGGTATTCCTGGAGGAATCTCCGGAGGTATTCCTGGAGGAATCTCCGGAGGTATTCCTGGAGGAATCTCCGGAGGTATTCCTGGAGGAATCTCCGGAGGTATTCCTGGAGGAATCTCCGGAGGTATTCCTGGAGGAATCTCCGGAGGTATTCCTGGAGGAATCCCCGGAGGTATTCCTGGAGGTATCCCCGGAGGTATTCCTGGAGGAATCCCCGGAGGTATTCCTGGAGGAATCCCCGGAGGTATTCCTGGAGGAATCCCCGGAGGTATTCCTGGAGGAATCCCCGGAGGTATTCCTGGAGGAATCCCCGGAGGTATTCCTGGAGGAATCCCCGGAGGTATTCCTGGAGGAATCCCCGGAGGTATTCCTGGAGGAATCCCCGGAGGTATTCCTGGAGGAATCCCAGGAGGTATTCCTGGAGGAATCCCAGGAGGTATTCCTGGAGGAATCCCAGGAGGTATTCCTGGAGGAATCCCAGGAGGTATTCTTGGAGATATTCCTGGAGATATTCTTTGAGGTATTCCTGGAGATTATCCTGGAGGTGCTCCTGGAGTAATCCCTGGGGTAATCCCTGCAGGTATTTCTAGCGGTATTCCTGTAGGAATTTCTCGAGGTAGTCCTGAAAGAATTCCTGGATGATCTCCTGGAGAAATCCCTGAAAGTATCTCTAATATTTTTGTAGGTTATATTGAAGGCATTTAATTGTCTACCAACCTACATCAAAAAACTCCATTTAATTGATGATAAGAAAGGGCAAAAGGTTATTGCAACCATAACAAATGCTCCATAGAAAATCAAAAAGCGCTCCATAAAGAATCAACATATGTTCCATGGAAATGTGCAGTGTTACCCACAAATAATTGAAAACGCCCCATACTTTATATAAAATGTACCGGTAAAACATAAAATTTTCTCATTAAAAGTGAAATTTTGCACCAATTAATAATACTGAAATGCTCCATAATAAAATACAAATGCTCCATAGAAAAATGCAAATGCTCCATAAAAAAATAAAATTGTATCCATAGAAAATTTAATATTGCTCCATAGAAAAATTAAATTGCACCATAAAAAATTGAAATTGCACCGTAGAAAATAGATATATGCTCCATAAGTATTATCAAACTGTACCACATAAAATACAATTTGCTCCATAAAAAAATGAAAATTCTCCATAACTTTAAACATTTGCACCACTAAAGCAGTGCAATGTAAAGCAATTCAGCCCTGTCGAATTAAATTATGAGAATATGCTATTTATGGACGATTTTCAATTTTTCATGGAGCAATTCATATTTTCTATGGTGCAGTTTGATAATACTTATGGAGAATTCATGTATTTTCTATGGTGCAATTTCAATTTTTTATGGTGCAAGTTAATTTTTCTATGGAGCAATATTCAATTTTCTATGGGTACATTTTTATTTTATTATGGAGTATTTGCATTTTTCTATGGAGCATTTGTATTTTATCATGGAGCATTTCAGTATAATTTATTGGTGCAAAATTTCGTTTTAAATGAGAAAATTTTATGTTATACCGGTACATTTTTTATAAAGTATGGAACGTTTTCAATTATTAATGGGTAACATTGCACATTTTCATGAAACATATGTTCGTTCTTTATGGAGCGCTTTTTGACTTTCTATGGAGCGTTTCTAGTTGTTTATGGGTGCAATAAATAGGCTGCCATAAGAAAGCTCTCGTAATAACTCTTAAATATTTAAAAGGGGTGCTACAATGTTTATGATCATTTCTTCAGGAGGAAGTTCATTAAAATTCAAATCTAACGGAATGCATTCCATGAGAGATTTCCACCAACTTATACATTTAAGGCAATCACCCCTTGTTACCTCCAAAACTGGCACATGTGTTCCCTTGCCGAAAACAAAGGTGAATATCTGTGAACGAACCCGGAGATTAGAGGTAATGTGCCTGGAAATTGCCCTCGTCTCATATGGGTTCGTCGTCGTATGTGATGCTGTACTCTGTCGAGAAGGGTGAAATTCTGAGTGAAAAGGGGTTCGCAAAACGGATGATACGACAACGACGACGACGGAGGGGTTATTACGTAAGGACGAGACAGTCACACATGTTTGTCTATCTGGGAGGGATAGAAAGTTCCAACCAAACGGGAGTATGTTTGTATGTCGATATGATTAGCAAGATGTTTGGGATGCGTGCCAAACGGGGACATAAAACGAGAAGTGCAGGCAATAACAGGTTCGAGGGTAAATATTTTTATGAGAGCGATAATAATGTTGAAGATATTTCGAAACAATTATCTGGAAGTTCATCTAAGATAATAACGGTTGGCAGCGTGGCTGAAAGTGTCTGTTGTTGTTGAGTAATATAAATACTTGGAATTGTGTGGTGTAATTCAGTCACAAACTGTTTATGATTCTGTGGTTATGCTATGGCTTCCACTTTTCTTGATTTATATTTAAATATCAAAATAAGGTACTTGCAAACATACCAACATTTTTTTAGCGACGTGGATTTGATTTTACATTTTCTGTTGAGTAGTATCTATCTAAAATTTGTTGTACGTTAGTCAAATTTGTGAAACAAGAATTTATATATTTGAACATTTCATTTCAACTACAAAATGCCCACTCCACTTCATGTCCCATCAAGTGGAAAACTGTCCCAGATAGATACGTGACCGGATTCCAGAATGTGTCATTCTTAAAAATCCAATCATCGGTATAAAATATCTCCGCACACCCTCCCATAAATTCTCAACCGCACGCAATCGAAACCATCACGGTTGACCCCTTGGGGAGTTTAAATTCCATTCCATTTCCGCCAATTTCAAATTCCCAACCCCTAAGCATGAGGAGTAAAATCAAATTCAGGTCACCTGTGTCGCCACCGACCTGATCCCTTATCACCGTTCGACATGACACCGGGTGCCCCCTCATCTCGGGAGAAGAGTAGGTATCTAGCCAGTTGATTTTAAAATTTATGACCAATAAATTGATTTTGGTCCAGTCCTGTGATACTTTTTACCGGTGGTGGTAATTCAAACCTGGAAATGGAGCTTGCACCCTCCCAGGGGAGGGATGAATTTACGACGGGGCGAATATCAGGAATTCATGACCCAATTGGATCACCTCCCTCGACCCCTCTCGTTGCGGGACGGCAATGAGTGTACAACCATGCAAAAAGGGGAGGAGGGATTTCAGATTTCCGCTCCGAACGGAAGCTAATGAAAAGGCATACCTTTATGGACCAGAGTGGATGGAAGCTGTGTCGAACCAAAGTAAATGAACCATTATTCCGGTGGTGTATTTATTGTTTTGGTGGATGTGGCGTCTCTTTGGACCTGAAAACACTCTCCACCTGCCACTTGGTTGTGTTGATGGAGACCGAAACGAGCTGCTGGAGACAATAAATTTTCGCCACAATAATGGATGTTGGAGGTGGTGTCGATGAGAAGAGAAATTCACGGTGTGAGGTGGTAACCGTGAAAGCACGGATAAAAATTTCGAAACGAACATTCACTCATTTTTTTATGTTCTGAAGAATATTAAGCTCAATTCAAATGTACACAGCCATCAAACGATGTTTTAGATCACCTGTCAATAGTTGGCTTATTTGTCTATAAGTCAGTTCAGCAGCTTGTAGATTAGTGTTTTTACCACAATATTCACCGAAGACGTCACATGCTAACTAGCATTGGGCAAATCTGGCTGAGACATCGATTTTTGTGAATCGATTCGAATCGGATCAGCAGAATCTATTCACCGATTTAATCGAATGCTTTGAATCGATGTTTTCACATCGATTCGATGTTATAAATTAATACAAAACTATGAGAAAAACTCCCCCAGAATCTTTAAACAGACTCCTAAAGAATTCTGAAAGGAGTTCCTTTACAATTATAAGAGATTTTTTAAGAATGTTGAAAATGATCACGCCACAATCCTGAGCGACACTACCTAGAAAAGGCAGCAAGACTCTTCCGGTATCTTGGTAGAAATTCTCTCAGGATTCCATTGAGAATTTTCCTAGTATCCTGAGAGAGATTACTCCATATCTATGAGACGGATTGTCTCTGAGTCCCGAGAGGAATTCTCCCAGAATCCTGTGATAGATTGTCCCAGAATCTTAAGAGAAGTTCTTCCTTTGGGATTCTCCCAAAATGTTCTAGAATACTAAGAGGAGTTATCTTTGAATCCTGAGTACGATTATCCCAGAATCCTTAGATGAATTTTCCCAGAATCCCGAAGTCCAAGCGCATTCTCCCACTTTATTGAGATAAATTCATGTAGAATACTGAGAGTGATTCTAACCAAAATTTTCGGAATTCTAAGATGAATTTCCAAAGAAACTTAAAAGAATTTACCCAGAATCCTGAAAAGCGTAGCTTAGAACTCTAATAAGGATTACTCCAGAATCCTGAGAAAGGTTCCCTCAAAATACCAAGCGGGACTGCCACAGAAAGCTAAGATATACTCTCATATAATTCTGGAAGATAGGATTCCCCCAGAATCCTGAGAAGAATTCCTCCAGAATCATCTGAGTATTTTCCCAGAATTCCCCTAAAGTCCTGGGTGGAGTCTTTTAGAATGCTGAGAATAATTCTGCCACAATCCCGAAAGGTATTCCGCAGAATTGTACGAAGAAGGGATCACAAGAGGGGTTCTTCCAGATACTATATATATGGCATGTGGGCAAGTCTGTTCCTAACGTGTAGCTTCTAGAACGGACTTCTCCAGTATCCTGAGAAGGATTCCCTGAATTTCCAGAAGGTATTCCCACATAAAACAGAAAAATTACCACAGATTCCTGAAAGACATTCCCCCAGAATCTTTGAAAGGACTCCCCTGAACTTCTGAAAGGAGTTGTCCCGCCATTTTTCAGTTACGACTGAAACTGAATGTACATTATTGTTTACAAAATGTGAGTGTCGAATAAAAAAAACGTATTATTGATCGTCGAGAATCCCTCCCATAGTAAATTTCTGGTTAGGTCACTGTTCCCAAAAAACTTGGTTTCGTTCATTTGCTTCTTATTTTTTTTCTAAAAATTTTCATTGGGCCGCAGATGTTTAGACAATTTTTAAAGGGGGCCGCTACGTCAAAAAGGTTGGGAACCCCTGCTTTAAATAATTACACCAGAACCTCAAGAGAATCTTCCCATAGTCTTGTCAGGGATTTTCCCTGATTATTAAGAGGGATTCTCCCAGAATCCTGAAAGGGATTTTTGCGAGCAACTGCTCCAGAATACAGAAAACAGAATTCAACCGAGATTCTCATAGAATGCAGAGAAGGATTTCATTCGAACCCTAAGACACACAAAATCTATGCGAGGGATTCTCCAAAATCCAAATTTCTTTAGAAAATTCTGCCCTCAATCTCGTGAGAGATTTTTCAATAATTAATTCTGAAAGAAAACGCCCTAGAATCTTGAAAAATATAGCCCCAGATTTCCAAACATTTCTCCAGAATCATGGTCTCAGAATCATGACGGGAAATTCCCCAGAAAGCCGAATTTCCTGAGAATCTTGGGAAGGACCTTACGCAGAACCCTGTGAGGGAGTTCCCCAGAATCCTAAGAAATATTCCCCCAGAATTCTAAGAGAAATTTCGCCACAATTCTGAGAATGCTGAGTATGATTCTCCAAGAAGTCTGAGAGGAGTTCTAGAGAATGCTGAGAAAGATTTCCTCATAATTCTGAGTGGGATCCTAAGTGGGGGTCTTCCAGAGTCCTTAGAAGAATCAACCCAGATCATCCATAATTGTCTTAGAATTCTGAAAGGGATTTCACCCTTGGTAGGGAACCCTGGTAGGGAATACCCTGAAATGGATTTTCTTAGAATCCAGAGATTCCGTAGAATTCTGATAGGTATTCCTTCAAAATACTGCTGAGTAATCTACAATTTAAACGGCTACGCAGTCTTTTAATATAGGAAAATGAGGTTTATTATTTTCCCTACGTTTCGAAACTGGGGTTTTGTGTTATCTTATTTATTTATTTTTCCACAATATTCACCGAAGACGTCACATGCTAACTCTAATATTTACTAATCTAATCTAATCTAATCTCACACTAACGCAGCCATTACTTGAATACATTCTGGAAAATGAAGACTTTTCAAGCCTATCATTTTTTTTTTGTCTAACGGCCAGGCCAACTGTGCAGTATGTACCGCAGAGAAGATTTCAAGAGATAGAACGATGGCTTGAAATCGGGGGGAAAGATGGAAGCGTGGACCTCCCGTACCAAACGATTCCAGATAACGATGTAGATATTTAAACATGTTTGCAATGCATATATTAATATGGTGACTCTAATATTTACGGCACAAAAATGTTAATTGGATCATGAACTATTCTTTGGACAGAAGTTAGCGTCTGCAAATCGTGCAAAGCTTTCATTGACGGTACAAAACTATTCACTTCTTTTGAATATATGAAGATTATAGAATACCAGTAGGGCTTGCGAAGAACTGGTTTAAGACACCGAGCTCCCGGAAAGTCGATTTGCTAGCCGAACCTCAGACAGCTGCCAAGTATTGAAGTCTTGAGTGGATTAACGAATAATATAGCCGCTTCAACCACACGATACTTTCCGTATGATGCGACATGAAGATTTGAGGTTTTTCTTCAGGAACTGATCTGTCCAGACCAGCTAATTGTAGAGTCGATTATGAGTCCCAGAAGTGTATGTCCTTCAGCTTCCTCAACCATGCTGCCATGAACGTTCAGTATTGGGTAAGTAGGAACTCCGCGGTTAATAAATGTATAAGGAGCCGAATTTTGGTGAGAATTTTCAGGATTTTTTAGGAACTTAGAACTTCTGTGGCAATTTTTTCATGGATTTTCATGGATTCTTGTAGCAAATGCTTCAGCAATGGCTTTGTTAACTTATATAGAACTTCCTTCGACGGAAATTGCTTTGGAAATCCTTTCAGCAATTTTTATTGGATTTGATCCACACTTCCAGTAAGGATTTGTTTTGGGTTTTCTTTGACAATTTTTTTTAACTATTTCGGCAATTCCCTCGGATTTCGTTCGATAACTCGTTTGGAAATCTCTCAACAGTAATACTGGGAAATTTATATAGGTTATTGTTTTTGAAAATACCTACTGCATTACCGTTGGCTTCGTGGCCATGCGGTTAGTGGCGCCAGCCTTTTAAAGCATTTGTTAGGCATGAACTGTGGGTTCGATTCTCATTCCAGCCGGAGGAAGAATTTCGTCCTACGGATTTTTTTTTTAGGCCACTGTGGCTGTCTTACATGTTATCCGTTGTCTAGTGTAAGTTATGTTCAGTCTGTACAGTCTCTGGCTGAAGACGGTGGGTACAACTGGTTTGGCAAACTTACCAGGCAACTCCTACGGGATTTCCTTTATCAATTTCTTTGGGAGTTTCACCAGCAATTCCTTTGGAAATTTAACTGACAGTTTTGTAATTCTTTCGATAGCTGCGACAGAATTGTGTCTGATATAACTTCGGACGTTCTATTAGATACTTTGTTACGATTAAAAAAATCAGTGGAATGGCCAAAGAAAATTTTAAAAGAATTTCCAAAAATCAAGGTTATTACCAGGGAAGTTCCCAAAAATTACAGAAGACTTTTTCTTGCGAGATTTCCACGTAGTTTCTCCCGGGATAACTTTTAGAGATATTCGAATTTCTTCCTTAAATTCCCTTATTATTTCCTCCTGGGATTAGTCCTATAACTATTTTCCTAGATGTCCCAGTTTTCTCAGGATTTCATTCGTAGTTCCTCTCGAGATTTCTCCAATTAGTCTTTGCGGAGATTTTCGCAAAGTTTTTTTTACCGGAATTCCTTTAGATATTTCTCCGGGAATTTCTTACAAGAAATCTGGGAAGTTAACCCAGGAGATATTCCGAAAAAACTCTTTGAATAAATCCTAGAAGAACTCCGGGGGCAATTTTTAAAAAATCTTAAAGAAGAACATCTAGAGTCTCGAATTTATTTCTGGTAGGGATTCCGGGAATAACTCTAGGAATAATGCCGAGAAAATCTGTAAGAAAATAATCTCAGGTGGATCACTGCAAGAAATAAGATAATCAACTACAAGGAAAAGCCTGGGTGAATATCCGAAAAAAAAATAACGGCACAAACTCCATGAGAAATACCAGCACTAGCTCCTGCAAAAATCCAAGAAGATTCTCCAAAACATACTAGCAGAAGTCCTTGATAAATTCTGAGAGACATCCCAGGATCAACATCGGAAGGGATCTTTTTCTCGGAAGCTCCCGTAATCTTTTTCTCGGAATCCCGTAAGAACATTTGGGAAATATACCAGCTCGAACCTCTGTACATATCCAAGAAGATACTCTAGAAGCACGCTATATTTCTTGAAGAAATCACAGAAGAGACTTCGGAAGAAATTCCGGAAATAATTCCTGCAGAAAATTAGTGAAAAACTCCTAAAAACCGTCGGAGGAGCTTTAGTAGAAATCCCAGGAATAACACCTTCCAGAAGAATCCCGAGATAAACACTAACATAAAATCCACGACAAAATTTGCAGTATATCATGGAAGAAACTCTGGTGGAGATCTTGGGATAAATCCTGGTAGAAACCAACGGGAACTGTGGGAGCAATACTGAGAAAGACTCTTGAAAAATTGATGTTTGATCTGTATGGTATAAAATTCTGAACGCTAAAATTCCAGAAGAAATCAATCGGAATTCGGGAATCCTAGAAGATTTTTCCCTCCCCTGTTAGGGGAATTAAGCCACTGGCAATCCTATTAGAATCTCAAGGATTCATGGAAAAAGATTCTCAAGAAAGGATCCCGGAAAGAAATGTTCGAATCTTGGTAGGAGTCCGGAAGAGTCTCCGGAAGTAATTCAAAAAGGAATACCAAGACAAATGGCGTGAAAAAATACGGGAGGAATTTCAAGAGGTATTTCCAAAGAAATTGCAGAAAGAAATCCTCACAGAATTTTTGGAAATACCTTGTTGGCGATTTTCTAGATGGATAAGCTAACATGATGTAGTGAACTCTGTAGACTCTATCTTCGAGTAAACCAACAAGCAATAAAATTCGCTTCTTTTTATTCAAACGACCCAATGTTTTATTTTTTTTTAATCTTTTGCCCTGAGTATTCACGATATTTCAGGTTTTTCCCAATTAATTAAAATTCCCTGAGTGTTCCCGGTTTTCCAGGTTTTTCCAGGTAGTAGACACTCTGGATGATTCGATTACTGCTCCTACTAAAAGTTCAATATAATTCAGCGATTTTTCAGCAATTCTTCTAGAGATTCCTCTCAAAACAATTTCCATGTTTTTTTTTTCAGAAATTCCTCTAGCAAAAAAGCTCTGGAAATTTCGCCAAGAATTTATTTAAATAACCTTCTATGCTTGGGAAATTCCTCCAAGGATGATTTCAGAAATTTCACCAGGGTTTTTTTTATTCAGAAAACTATCTAAGGATCCCAGACATTCTAACAGCATTTTTTTTTCAGGAAATAAAAACTGTAGAATTATTCAAGAAATTTCTCCAGGTATTTCTTCATTAAATCTTCAGAATGTTGTTTAAACACACTGTTTATGGATGCCTTAAAAAAAAGACACCGATGTGTTTAATGCTTCCAGTGAGCTATTTTCTCTTTGAAGGACACTCAACACTAGACAACGGACTAGCATGCAACGCCCAGTGGCTCAGCCGCATACATTTCCTGACAGCTGCGGTGGGAAAAGAACCCATGTCCCTCATCACGATGCGACTAAATGCGTGGTAACTTGAATACTTAATTTCTTCCTAAAAATTTTCTAAAGAATTTCTAAAGCGAACCTTTTATGAATTACTTCCTAAATGGGTCTTTTGATTCATTAGAAAATCCATTGCGCTTTTCAACCTCTCACCCCCAATTGCACACTTTTTGTGTGGGACCTCTGGAATTTGTGTACTGTACCCCCTGTTTTCTCAAAGCGTAACTCCTTAAAATTTTCTCCAGGGATGTCTTCAGACATATCTCTAGGGGTTCCTCCAGTATTTCTCTCAGAAACTCAGAAACCGCTGAAAAAATCTTCCAGAAATCCCTTTAGTAATGTATTTTTCACTAACTCCTCCAGAGATTTCTTCAGGAATTTCTCAATTCTATTGAAAATTTCCGCAGGAATTCCTTCAGCAGTTCATTCATGTTTTTTCCGTGTATCCAGCAGGCATTTTTTCAGAGATTCCTTCAGATCAGATATTCTTACGTGTATTTCCCCAGAATTTCATCCACGACTCAAACCAAATATACCTTCAGGAAGTCTTAATCGGATTCGTTAAGAAATTCGGAAAATTAGAAATAATTTCTATAAACTTCTACAGAAATTGCTTTGAAAATTTATCATGAGATTTTTCTAGGAATCTTTACTGGAGTATATATGTTTCTCCAGACATTCTTCCAGGGATTCCCTTAAAAATACGTTCACAAACTCCTCCGGGAATTGTTTTAGAATTTTCTCTATTAATTTTGGTAAGTGGTTTCTTGAGGATTTTTTTCAAAATTTAAGCAGAAATCAGACAAAAGATTTATTTAAAAAAATCTTACAAGTAATCAGACATTGCCCCACGGATTCCTTCTAAATCTGCTTCAGGAATATCCTCAGAATTATCTCCCATGACGTCTTCAGTAGTTAAAGGGTTTCTTTTCATCATTGTCAGCAAAGGAATTTCGTCAGAAATTTGTTCAAAGTTTTTTTTTTTCATTGATTGATTGATTTATTAAAGAGACTTTCAGCCCTTGGCTGGTTGTCTCTTTTTTTCAGAATTTCATACGGAGTATTTCTGTCAGAAATTCCTCCAAGGGTTCCTCCAGGAATCCCATGGATAGTTCGTCAGCGGTAACTGTACAAATCTCTAAAACGTTACTATTTGGAATTCCTCTCTCGGTTCCTTCAGAAATATCTCCTGAGATTCCTTTGGAGATGCCCCTACAAATTATTTCAGATTTTTACAGAAGTATTTTTTAAAGACTAAAATATAAACGACTCATAAAAAAATACAAAATTCCCATAAAAAAATCAGAATTAGCCAGTAGAAAAATAAGGTGAGGTGCAATAAATAAGCTAAAATTTTCCATAGAAAAATCAAAAAGAGCATAAAAAAATAAAAACTTTCCATAAAATAAAGATTTTTAAGCAATAATAAAACCCGGAATTGCAATAGAAAAGGCAATAATGTCCATAAAAAATATAAGATTTCCCAATAAAAAAAACGAAAAAGCCCGTAAATATGCTACAATAAGCAATAAAAAAAAACAAATTTTCCACAAATAAGGTATGGATTTTCAATAGAAAAACATAAATGTACCCATAAAAAATTTAAAAATTTCCATAAAAAAATGAAAAATGCAGTAGGCATAAAAGCAAAAATGCAATAAAAAACTACGAATTTGCAATAAAAAATATCAAAGTTGTACATGGAAAAAATAAAGAAAGTACACTTTTTTATCTGAAATTTCCCATAGAAACAACGTTATTTTCCAAACATAAAAAAGCATAAAAGCAGCCACGAATCAACAGTGTTCAATCAAACATATCTATGCTGCGGCTTAGAAAATTTAACTGATTGGTTGTCATGTGAGGATGGATTCTGCGTTTTAAACGAATATTGAATACTGCTAAGAAATGTGCCTGCCAAACAATAAGTTTCATACATTATACGACAGCGATGATTCAAGAAGCTTATCATACTTATTTAAACAAAGTTATTTAATTTTTCGGACAAAAAAGCTTGAAATATTTTATCTTCAAATATTAGGGATTACTCCAGTCACTATTTGGGTGACGTCTAAGTGCGTAAACGGTTGAAGCTTATGCTCTCGTGTCCCACCAGCCAGGTAACTGGGTTTAGCAAACTAAGCATCATTTGTGGCAACACTTTATGCGGCATGATGGAGCTTTGCCGAGCGCGCTAAGTGTTGTTAGACCACTGATGTAGTTGCATAAGTGGATGACGAGGTACAAAAGTAGCATTACAGCATGCCTAACCCTTTTTTGTAGCACTAGGACAACCCGTTAGATCGAAAGAGCGAACCTGTTAGAAGATATTTCAAAGCGTTTGCATATGCAAAGTTAACGCTAGTTCACGAATAAAACAACAATTGCCCTGTTAATCAACGATTAAAATTTTGCATCACCAGTTTTCAAAAATTGAAATTTTACTGTTACATACTACTAATAAGTTTCATTCAGGTAGATTTTCAAAATAACCACCAAGTTAAGAAATGCAGTAAAAATTTGGAATTATTCTGTTTCCGTGATAAATTAGATGATTCGTCGCAACTCAAAAGCTGAACTTCGCCAAATATGGCAAATAAAACACTGAAAAAGCCCGCTGCAAGCCTAGCAAGTGGAGAAAAGCGAAAAAAAAACGGAGGCTCACCTTTTTTTTTTGATAAACTTGCCTGAAGTTTTTCCATCGGTTCTGCCTTCTTATTCGTGGTATCGTTGGTCGTCACATTTTCCAGCTCATCGAACGTCTTCCCGAGCAACCCACTCTGGCTTTGTACTTCACACCTCGTCCCAGAAGGCCGATAACATTTATCGTTCGTGGTATTCGTCGCATCGTCGTCAATTTAAAATATCAAATGGATCCTAAAAAATCAAATCATCGTGTAAAATGTTAGTTTGAATATGCTAATTATTTGATTTCACAGGTAAGACTGCATTAAGATTGTTTCTTGTTTTTATTATTAACTAGCTGTCCCCGGCAAACTTTGTCCTGCCTATCGCGTTTTTTGACATTTCAAGTCCCAAGCCAATCCCCCATTCATCCCGTTCAAAATGCATGAGAAATCGATTTTCAAAAATGTTCAATAAACCCATCTTTTGGCTCATAAACCTTCCTTGAGAGAAAACTAACAAACAAAACAAAGACGACCCGAATCGATCGTTTCGTTCGCAAGTGATGCGCTGTCCCACGTACGCCACTGCATATATATATATATATATATATATATACCGATATAAACCGATCAAAAGTGGTCTTGTACCATTTGGGCAGGTGTACCTATTTTGGGCACTTGCCGCTATAACTAAGTCAATTTCAAACCGATTGATTTGAATTTTTGTATAGAGTTAGGCACGTACAGTATCTAACTCTGTACAAAAATTCAAATCAAACGGTATGAAATTGACTTAGTTATAGCGGCAAGTGCCCGATTTCGGTCGTCTTAGCATTTTTCTGTTAGTTTTCACCCAAGGAAGGTTTATGAGGCAAAAAAAAATGAAAAAAGTGAGAATTTCTGAAAATCGATCTTTCATACATTTTGACCGGGGACTTGGTCTTGGCCAGAAAATTGAAACGTCAAAAAACGCAGTAGGCAACACAAAGTTTGTCGGATACTGCTAGTTCGGGCCATATAAGTGAAGTATCTACCGTGACATCACCCAATTCCAATCACTTTTGATCGGTAATTGGAATTAGGTGATGTCACGGTAATTTGATTAGGAAATGGATGAGCGTAATAGCATTCTAGGTTATAGCGAATCAATTCAATCAACAATTTAATAACCTCTCAATTTGTTGACCTTCCTATCTATTTATGTATACAAGATTTGCTATTGCAAGAAGAAAAAATAAATAAATCAATGTATATGCTTACCATAAGATATGGAGTTAGATGTACAGCTGATTGACGTTACGATAGGTGTTCGACCAAGGTAAATCCATCGTCCATATTTCCCACGGTAGAGGCCGATCGAACACTGACGAAGCTTGGTTTGTTTTTGCTACTTCAAGCCCAATTTCTTTACCTTCGCTTAGGCATTCAACCTGGTTTAACTATATAACTTGTTTGTCTGAGCTTCACTGATTGAATACCGGAATAGTCTGCTGCATTTCGGTCCGCGAACTTTAGTAAGCCTCATAGCTTACAGTTTGTAGAGCCTTCAGCTAAAGGAAATCCAGAAATTGTTGAAGGTAATTAACTGCTGTGAATGAAAAATATTTTGAGTTAATTGTCTTTACGGATCAAGAAACCATTATTCAATCATCATATCTCGCGTTTAGTATCATACGGGCGTATTTGCATTGATGAATTTTCTCTTCGGATTATCCCGTGAAATGCGACCAGTATTCGGATGATCTTTCGGTGTGTTTCGGTGAAGGAGGACAGGGACTACAAAAACAATCGATTTACCGGCAAAGTTATTAACCAAAGAGAAAATCGATGAAGAGAAATCGATCATTGTAGATACGCCCGTATGACACTAAGCGCGAGATATTGGTGTTTTTGATGCGCTTACTCCTGGAGTCCTAGAAGTTATCGTGTGGAAGACAGTAAAACGACGCAGTGCAACCATGGGGCACGAACGGTGTAGCACTAGATTTGTAGTAATGAGCTGAATGTTTGTATGATGAGAAGGTAAGTTCTCCGTTTCTGCAATAAAATGGTGAAAAAGGCCTCCGACTTTTCTCACGTCACTTAATTCGCAGAATGAGCACAAAAAACAATTGTGCTCATTCTGCGAATGGACGGACGTAACAAAAGTCAGAGTCGTATATCGAGGTGAGAAATCTCGACTCAAATGAAGTGACTCGCCGTATAAATCAAATTGGGAGTCACTTCATTCGAGTTGAGATTTCTCATCTCAATACACGACTCCGCCCTTTTTACATGTTGGCCTAGTAATACGCTTTTACTCAGAGTTTTCGGATTGCTTCAACAGGATTGACATAGATCAAATTCATATTCGTACGGCCATCTAGACCAACAGTGATTTTGTATGTATTGTCATTTAAATTTGATGTTACAAATTTTTTTTCATTGTTTGTAAGGACAACAAGTTTAAAACAAAACAAAAAAAAAACAAGTTTAAAATAAAACAAAAAAAAAACAAAAATAGCAACAAATTCAAAATTAATCGGGGTTACGGTTGAATTCAAGTTTAAATCACGTTAACGGCAAAATATATTCCGGATTTAGCGGAAAGAGCAATAAAAATAAAAACAGAATCATTGATTTACAGTCGATTTCTTCACCTCGGCTTAACCGGTAAGCCAGGCGTTAAACCTGGTTTAACGCTTAAGCCAGGGTGAAGAAATCGCCCCTTAGTCAACTATGAGGGCTTTGGTCATTTTTTTTGGTCTGCCGGGGGGACGCTTTTGTGTCAGCGAAGATGTGTTTGCCTCCGGGCGGAGCTGATATTTTTTTGTTGTGACCGCTGCAACCACCACGTGGTAGCAGGAATTATGCTTGCTGAACCAGCGGCATGAGCAGTTCCACGTCGTCCAGTGATCGTCAGTTATTCCAATGCAGTAAATCAGCTCCATGTCCTTCAGATAGTGTTCCAAGCTGCGGCGGTCCGGGTTATTAAACACTTCGATCTCACGTACAGTTACCTCTGTATTGTTAGCGGTTGGGAAGTACATATATTTTGCCCGGTCGGACCAATCTTGTACGATCCGCGTTCGCTTCCCTGCACGGATGAAGTTAAAGGCTCGGCGTTCATCTTCAATCGTATACAACCGTTTATCGTAAATGATCCGTTCGTCCGCGCCATACTTCTCCACGACTTTCATGATTTTTGTTTTGAAGGTACCGAACGGCTCCCTCGTACGGTCTAAATGGTGGTCTTTTATCGCCCTGTTCAATGCTTCCAGGGAATTGTTGGTGGCCGGGTATCCTGGTAAGGCACATTCGTACCAATTTTTGTAGTACTCGTTATCAATGTATTTTTCGAAAAATTGAACGAAGCCCGGCAGAGCACCGTATTTCATACAAAACAACCCGCACGCATCATCGAAGTGCCGCGGAGTGGGCGCAACCTGTATGCGGTTCACATCCTTGAGGATGCGTTCCTTGTGGTCGGCACTTTCCTTGGCCTTCGTTAGGTACTTTTTTATGTTCTGTACCACGTGGAAATAACAATTTACTAGTAGTACGTGTTCACCGAAGACCGACCGCGCTGCTTTCTTCAAGGCGATTTCACCATCGCTGATGAACGCCTTCACCGAGCAGCTTATGCCCATCCGATTGCACTGATCCTGCAGGGTTGCCAGCACAAAATAATAGTCGGCTTCTTCTTGCTTTGTGATCGAAGCAAAAGCCACCGGGTGCGCGTGGCGCATTTTGTCCACCAGACATACCACGACCAGTGGGTACCCTTGCAAAGTAGTTTTGAACGTGCAGTCAGCCGACAACACGTCCAGGGTACTGAACCGCGACATCAATTTTTTGCTGGAATATACCAGTCTGAAGCGCCCGGTCGTACCGTCAAAATCCGAGCCAATGACGAACCCCGTTTCATTGCCCGGTGGCGTAGTTGAATGAAGCTTGGCCCAGGCTGCCAGGTCACCTGTGTAGATGTCGAGAACGAAGAATTATTAAACACAAAAAAAAACATTTTCGGTTGTTGAAACACATAATTTCTGAGCCAAGATGTCTGAAGCATCAAACTCATTTTTGTGAACAAACTGATTTATCTTGCCCTAATCTGATAGTTTGATAGTTATGTATTTGATGATTCATCGCTTAAACCCGCTACAGCTGACCAACAACTTGTTGATCAAGATGTAAATAAACTAGTGTTAAAGTATCCCCTGCGCCAAGAACTTAACTAGCTTCAACCTAAAGTTATTTATTTTTTGAACGAACATTAACATTAAACATGCCACAAACAAACCATAACATGTTCTTAGACTGGTAATAAGTTTTTATGACAAAGTTGACTGAGATCATTTGGAGGTGAGATTATTTTGTATCGTTTCTAAGGGGTAACCTTTTTCGCTTTTTTGCTTCTTTACAGCCACATATACAGGATGCCGAGCGGAACTAGTACCAAACATCCCCTCACAACAGTAAATGCGAAGAGGAGATTTAACTCTTCACTGCTCTGAGCGGTGCCGATTCTTAGGGTCGATTCCATTTGGCGAATTAAACTTAATTTTTACTTAAATTTGACAGATCGACACTTAAACTTGACAGTTCTCCTAAGGAAATAATTATCAAACTGTCAAGGTGAAGTGAAAATTAATTTAAATTCTCCAATTGGAACAGACCCTTAAAGACAATATAGGGTGGGGTGGGGCAAGATGGGTCGCCTAAGGATAGATCATCTAAGCTTTGTAAATACAAATCGTATAGGTTAGCTATGCTAAAAGTTGATAAAAAGTTTTTTCAATACAAAATATGATGTAAACAAGTAGTTTTAAAAAGCGACCGATTTTGCAGTTTTAAAAAGTGACCGATTTTTGTGAAAAAAGTAAGGGGCAAGATGGCTCACCTTTTAAGTAACTCACATTTTCTCAACGAAAAATGGCAATATATAAGATTTGTTTCGTATTCATATATGCTCCATTTCCATACTGAGTAAACAAGAGCTACTAGAAAACGCTTTATAAATTTATTTGGAAAATAAAAAACTTTACGATTTGAGTGGTCCTAAGACGACTTGAAAATCGATGCATTCACTAAAAATTATCATAATTTTATGTTATAATTTTAGGCGTTCATTCCGCTTGATGGAATGGAGTTATGAGATAGTCTTGTAACAAAAAAATAAAAAGCTTTTAAATGCTTCAAGAATACGCTCAAAACTGAAGGTGACCCTTCTTGCCCCGCGATCGTTTATATGGAGATTACATGGAATGTATCGCAAAAGAAACATGGCTAAAAACCATTTATTTTTTTATTTCCAATGAGAATGAACAATTTTTCAATCAATACCCTAAAATTCTGTATATTCATGCTGGTCACCTAACAAAATTATTAACATAATCATAACACAGACAAACAGACGTAACTCTTAAAGGAAATTCATCAAAAACTTTTGCCCTGTGTCATTTTCATGAGCACACTGCCACCTGTTGGTAGAACCGCGCGTGATACTGTCGGCCATGATGGATTTCGATTTGACGTTTTGCTAACGCACACACTACTACACAAATTGCCTGTAATTTTCGTTTGCATCATTGAGCAACGTGTACACTGGCAAACGTCAAAGCGATCGAACACTAGCGCCTCTGGTGGAACGATCGCGCAAATCAAATGAAATGCATGTGCCAAGCCGCTTTGAAGAGTGTTGCGTCTGCTTGTCTGTGATCATAACATGAGTAATGCGCGTGAAAATGGCACTGACTCATCTTGCTCCGCGACATAAGCAAAAACTCATGCTTTTCATACCTTTTTCCCTTAATGTGCATAATCCATTCCCCCATATGAAAGGGCAAACATGTAGAAATATCGGTCTATATGCTACACGGAGACAAATGTCACGTATATTCGTTAAACTGATAAAACGTTCCAATCTTAAATTCCGATTTGATTGATTCGTACAATGCCCATTGTGGAGCCCCTCGTTCCGCCGTCGAGAGCATAAACAAAAGTCACAAGTTCCAGCGGCAAATTCGAAGATTTTCTTCTGCACAAAAAAATGCTGAGTTTCCCGGAAAGTTTCCATAGAATCTCATTGTTTTCGGGAGCGATTATGGCCAATATAATGTAAGCATTGGAAATGCCACGAGGGAGGTGGGTTGTCCCAACAAAAGGAAATAATTTGTAAATTTCATGGGAAGCAAATATTTCCGTAGAGCCGACCTGCCACACAAAACAATTTTTTGTAAATTCATTTCAAACATATCCTGTCCTTCTAACATAGATTTTATTTGATTCATATCTGATGGTTGATTTCTTTCGAACGGGTTTTTTTTTTGTGGCCAGAACCAATCGACAATGTATTTGAGTTTGGTTTTATCATATGTTTTTCTACGTGTAGACATAAGCACAATCACTGACTTACCCAATGATAGCTCTCCACACCCGTACAAAGCCTGCGATGCTTGCTTTACCGCATAGTTGACCCGGTTCTTCGACACTTGCTGATTAGAAGCTCGGATGTGTTTTTTGATGTCCTTCAGCGGGATACCGCTATGTAGCAAGTCGTTTATTTCAGCAACATCCTTTTTGCTGAGTGGTATCTTGGCCAAATCTTCGCTCTTCGCGGTACCGCAAGTGTGGGTGCCTCGGAGGTTGATGCTGCAGTTGACATCCGATCCATTCGGGATGAACACCATTAAGCGTCGCTCACATTGCTTGGAGGCTTTTGCTTTGATCCGTCGGCAGTAATAGTATTGGACCCTGCCCTTGGTAACTCTGTTTTCCACTTTGTAGCGGAACCCGAACTCGCAGTCCTGCACTGCCAGTTTAACACCATCGGGCGGTACGGAGGTGTATAGTGTCCATTTGGCGTCGCTGTCTGGTGAGGGTGATAGGTCCTGTAGAAAGGCAATAGGCAATGCCCATGATAATAGATAAATTAGTACAAGTTTTGAGGCGTTCATGGTAGTGGTTTGAATTTGACTACCACTAAGGCAGCATCCATTTATTATGTAACACTAAAATCGGGATTTTCCAGAACGGTTTCCATCCACAGTTAGAGGAAGGATCAAAGTAGCTCCTGATGAGGTGGAAAATGCTTATTAGTTCCCCAGAAACCATTTTTTTTTTCGAAATTCCGTTTAAAAATGGTTTTTGTATACCGCATTTAGTTCACCACTGGACTGTGCACTCAGTCTTCATAAGTGCGAAAACGTCAATAAAAGTGCGCAATTGCATCAAATCAAGTTGATGTCTTCGGTGCACTATTTCTTCGATATATGCTGAATAAGTGCCCTGAAGACACCGAGTTGTTTTGATACAATCGCGCACTTTTATTTGCGTTTTTGCACTCTTGAAAGCTAGTGCGATAGTCTAGTGGTGAACTAAATGCGCTATAAAACTGATAAAACATTTTCCACCAGGAAGATACCTTAATCATTTCTCTAACTGTGTTTCGAAACCGATTTGGAAAATATTACTTCGTTAAGGACAAACGTCTTGAAATCCCGCTTCAACAGTGCATCAGAACTTCAGATGCACAAATCTCAAGAAACAAGCTTCAAACAACAGTGCATTTCATTATTCTGTTCTTGCTCACTTGTAATAAGCTTAAAATAAGAAGATCAGGTGCGCTGGTTTTGTTTACGAAGAGATTTGTGCGCTCGAAATCGTAAGTAGGTGAAAAAATCGGCCATAGTGGCGGCCATTTTGGGATTCCAACGAGTCTGTCCTTAATATATAAAAACAATCTAAAACAAAACAAGTTTCGCCAAGTAAGTACCTTCACTTAGTGCACGTGCAACGCAAGCAAATGTATGCATGCAATGGGGCACGTTCGGTGAAGTACCAGATTTGTAGTAGGGTGGGGCGGGGCAAGATGGGTCACCTAAGGATCATCATAACTTTGTAAATACAAATCTTGATGGTTTGTATTCGCCCTTTACTCTTCAATACATTTGTTAGCTATGGTAAAAGCCGATAAAAAGTTCATAAAATACAAATCATGCTTTCGAACAATCAGTTTTCAAAAGTGACCGATTTAGCGTCGCGAAAAAAGGGCGGGGCAAGAAGGGTCACCTTTCAAGAAATTCAGATTTTCTCAACGAAAAACGACAATGTATACGATTTTTTCTGTATTCATACATGCTCCATATCTATACTGACTGAATAAACCATAGCTACCAGTTAAAATTTTATTAATTTATGTTGAAAACAAAAAAGTTTACGATTTGAGAGGTCTTATAGCGACTTGAAAATCCGACTTGTTTTCACAAAACAATTATCATAAATTTATGTTATAATTTTAGGTGCTCATTCTTCTTGGTTGAAGCGAGTTATGAAATAGTCTTGTAATAAAATAATAAACCACTTTTCAATGCCACAAAAATGCGCTCGAAATTGAAGGTGACTCATCTTGCCCCGCGGTCGTTTATATGGAGATTATATGGAATGCATCGCATAAGAAAAAATAGCCAAAAACCATTTTTGTCTGTGATACTATCTTAATCAAATCGCTTTTCAGATTATTCCAGTGCTTTAGGCAGACGCCTTGCTACAATAGATGGTAGAACAAATCTTTATCATAATAGGGTCTTGTACCATTTGGGCAGGTGTACCTATTTTGGGCACTTGCCGCTATAACTAAGTCAATTTCAAACCCATTGATTTGAGTTTTTGTATAGAGTAAGATACTGTACGTGCCTAACTCTATACATAAATCCAAATCAATCCGTTTGGAATTGGCTTAGTTATAGCGGCAAGTGCCCAGAATAGGTATACCTGCCCAAATGGTACAATACCCTATGGCACGTTCGGTGTTCCCGTAACATGGAAAGATCACCTTAGAATGATGCGTGGCGGCGTAACATCTACCACCACATAAAATTTAGAACTTTTTACATGTTTTCCCCACTAATGTGGTGTGGAAACATTTCAGAATCGAGGTTTGATGTGCTTTTTTGATATATGTGTTTTATTTTTGTATGTTTATTTATGCTGCTAATTAAAATTTTATTGCAGGAAGATTCACTGCCTATGATCGCATATCAGTCCCATATTTGCTGGGTTTCCTATTCATAGGGGACAGTTATGCGATCATAGGCAGTTCAGGTAACTTTCGTGTGAATAAATGCTAATCGATTATAATACTCTACCTCCATTACCCCAACCGCCACTACCCCGAAAGCCATTACCCGAATGGGCCATTACCCCGAAAGCACATTTAGCACATTAGCCTTTTTAAATTAAGGTAACCTCGAATAAAAGGAAATTAATTTGAGTTTTCGAAACTGCACGAAATTTAGATTTGCGAAATTATTTTTCATTCACTCTTTGGGGGATTGAAACTTACCACAATAGGCGCTACGTTGGCTCCCTGTTCGACGACATGCTTCACCTCGACTTCAGAGTCGTTTTCGGTAGCCCAGGATGTAGATACAGGTGGCTGCAAATAAAGTAAACGTGAGCGTGATAGTTGTGTCGATGCAGTCGTTTAAAACATGCGTTTTCTTTCATTGATGATTTGACTATCACGGTACAAAATTTCGATATGATCGGTTGAGTTTTCATGTTTTAGCAGGTTTTTGAATTCAAAATTTCCTTAACCGCATCAAATATGGTTCCTTCACGGTAGGGCCGACCAACTTGTTATAACTGTAAGCAGAGATGGCATGCTCCTCAGCGCGAAACGTGAGAAGAGAAAACATACACTCTACACACGACTTTCAACGAGAGCGAGGGTGAACAACGCAACTTTTTTCACACACAAACCAGCCGCTCACTCTTTGGCATCCATCAGCGGCACACTCAAAATGAGTGCTCAAAGAAATGATAGAACAAGCATGTTTTTCAGTTTCTGCGTGCACATTTTGTGCGCACAGAAAATGTGCACACAAAAATTCATTGAGTGTGCACTCAGTCGTGCTTCCAGTGCAATACTGTGTGTACCACAGGGAGTATGAAAGTACTATTACGCCGTCTAGTAGCAAATGCATCTGCTAGTCTAAAATATCACATAAATCACAGACAAATAGATGTGACACTAACGAAATTTCAATCTCATATATCTCATGATCCTGATTACTTAGAGAGTTGGTGTCTTCGACAAAGTTGTTTGGCTGGTCAAGGACTAAGCGATAATAAAACTTAAGATTCAAAATTCCACCGCTAGGCGGTGCTAGTGAGTTAACAAATTTTGTTTTTCATATATATCAGGAAAATTTGCAAAAACTTGCAACTAGCGCCGCCTAGCTGCAGAAACTTGAACCAAACGGTAATTATTCGGAAAGCCCATGATCTACCAAACAATATTGCCGAAGACACCATCTTTCTACAAAATCAGGATGCTGAGATATGCGAAATTTAAAATTTGTTTGCTCTCTAGCGCCGCCTAGCGGTGGAATTTTGAATCTCAAGCCTTATTATCGGTTAGTCCTTGACCAGCCAAACAAGTTTGCCGAAGACACCAACTCTCTAAGTAATCAGGATCATGAGATATATGAGATTGAAATTTCGTTAGTGTCACATATCTATTTGTCTATGATTTATGTGATATCTTAGACAAGCAGATGCAACACTGACAAAATTTCCATCCCATATATCTCAGGATCCTGATTACTTAGAGCGTTGGTTTCTTCGGCAAAGTAGTTCAGCTGGTCAAGGGCTTTCAGAATATGGGCCGTATGATTCGTGATTTCACCGCTAGGCGGCGCAAGAGAGCGAACAAATTTTACATTTCACATATCTCAGCAATGCGAACAACTTGAAGGTAATCCGGGAGGTCATGGACACAGCTCATTGCTTTCCCTCTATCGACTACCAGCACGGAAGTACGTCCACTGGAATTGTGCCAGGAGTCAAGGTAGAATATAACTAGTGAGATATTCCATCATCATTAAATCTGATTTACCACCAAAGAAAATACATATGCATGCCTAGGAAGGAACTGGAGCATAAGAGCCAAAGCCTGATCGATGTTGACAGTCAAACGAGCAAAATATTTCTTCTTGGGTATTCTGTATAGAGCAATTCCACTGGAATCCCAACAAGCTAAAGCCATGGCGAGATGGACCGTGACCGGTCTTAGTCGGCTGCTACGGACACCGCAAAAACAGCTAAAGCCGAGGCTAAAGCCATCAAAATTCTTTGTTCTTGTCCACATTTGACAGCTCGCTTGACAGTTTGTTGACAGGATGAAGTGAACTCGACGAAAATATCCGCCCATATCCGTTTCTATCCGTTCTATCCTTTTTGAAAGCGTTCACAGTCTTCTCTATCCCGTACCAAATACACCGAAAGTAATCATTACGACGATATCCTCTTAGAACTTTTCAAAAGACATGGTAAGATTTTTGAAAAACGGCTGGTGCCATTCCCCTCGGGCACTCCCACAGCATCCATGACGGTCATTCCTGCTGTACTCTTATCATCCATCCCATTCATCTTCCCCCGATACTGTGCTACATCTCCCTGCTCCGTATCGTCATTCTCCGCCATCAACCCTCTCCATCCTTTCCGTCAGTCGGTACTCCTCTTCCTATGAATCTGCATCTTCCGGAATCCATATTATGTAGCTCCAGCTACATCCAACTCCAGTTTCTTTGGATCCGTTTAATCAGAGTTTGTTTCCGCCAAAAAGAGTTTTGGTTGAAGTGATCGTCATTGTGCACTCGTTGTTCGCTTCACAAATGACCATAATTCGACTGGATCTGCAGTTGTTGATATACTACAGTGAATCCTGATGAAAATTACAGTTCAGTTTATTACATTTCACAAATTACAATTTGATAAATTAACTCACTTCTCTTCAAACAGTGCCATACTTCAGAATGAAGAAAAGACGACTTGAACATATTTTTGCAGATAAAAAAGATGGCTACTGCTACTTTTTTAACATTGGCATAGTAGAGGCAAACATGAAAATAGTACTGGATACCACGAATGATGTAAGCAAGGTGACTATGTTTGATAGTACTGATTACTATTCGTTTTGTTATCAAAGCATGGTAATTTTAACATAAACATGGTAACTAATACAGTAAACATATTCATCATTTTTATTTTAAGGCATGGTAAAATTAAGCATGGTTGACTAGTTGAAGTTACTCTAAAATTTATTTCAGTGTACCCAATAAATATTCATTACCGTGTATTTTTTTCCGTGTAAATTGCCTTTTGTGTAAAATATATTTAGCGTGTTACATCGATCTGACAGCTCTGACAGTAAGGGACTAAACATAAATTACGTAAACTACCCATAACTGCATATTTGTAACATTCGCAGTTTTTGTCAATATTGAGTTAATATCGGGGATTATCTCTAAATCATCAGTACTTCCACCGACGAACCGACGTGACAGTGGTGACTCAAAAGTGTCCCCCCCAAATTTAACGGTCGACCACCGAAGCGAGCGATCGCTTCTGTCAAATCAGCGCAGACGCGAACCGTTTCCTATATGAACACACGGGGGTTCGGTGTCGAGCTATCAAATCATCGCGAGCCGTTATAGAGGTGGCGATAGTGTTCGGCTATTTTTCATCATGGCGTCGCGAACAACAAATTTGAATTTATTTGTTCTAGCTGTCACGTCGGTTCGTCGGTGGTACTTCCATCCACCCAAATGAACTTAACAAGTTTGTTCTACAAAATGTGAAATAAATACCAAGTCGTTTTGTCTCATTATCAAATATTCACGAATGTAACCGCATAACAGTCACACTGGGAATACAAACTGGCCTGATAGCAAACCGTCGATCATATTTTGATCTAATTAATTTTTCAACTATTCGCCCAGCATAGAAGATTTCATTGCAAAAGGATTCATTTTGAATTTCTGACAATTTTTTGAAATTTTGTCCTTTTCCATACTAACGCAAATTGCAAAATTTGAGCTCTATTTTCTCCAATGCCTACTTTTGTCGAATGTGACTGTTATGCAGTTATGGGCAGTAAAGTGAGTACCGAGGATTGTTCACAATCTGCGAACCTGACTGCGGAAAAAATCGCGACCATGACGCCGCTGGTGACGCCGCGCTGCGAAACCACTATGGACATTAACATTGTGACAGCAGTGGAGTTATGTCAAACACACAAGGCTACGGTGGCGCTATCTGTTCATTCCATAGGTATTTAAATCCAACGGAAGCTAACGATCCCTCCGCATCTGGTGGCAGGAATGAGAACCCTATGAAAAACGTGACTCCTCCAAAATTTCACATGGCGCAGCATAGAGATAAGTGACATTTCAACACACGAACACTAGCGCAAGTTTTTCCTCACACAAAAGTGCACGCCGATTGAAAGGCTATTCAGATTGCATATGCAAATATTACCCAATCGAATTGGGTAAAACGGGTAAATAATGATAAAACTAACGTCCGGGGCAAGAGTGCAAATATTTTCCTCGCAGTTTCACAACTACATCTACAAAAAAGGCACGCATACATTTGAACGTGATTACCTCTATAGACAAAGTGCACTTTTTTCACTTTTTCATATCGAATTCCGCATCGTAGAGCACGTTTGGAAACGAGCACTTTTTGGAAAGAAAATTTAATTCTCTTTCAGGTGCGCTACGATCCGGTAGGTACTTACGAACAATTTATGTGATTAATTTGAGGAGCTCTTGCTATGCCTCCGGCGGGCGATCTTCCGGATTTGTTGTTAGCTGGCCAATCCGGTATCTGTCGGCATGGGCATCGAGAATGGTGATATTAGAAGCCATTGCAAATGGAAAATAGCAACTTCTAGAGCAAAAAATGAGTAAAATTTGACGACAAAAAATTGACCTTTTTATGTAAACAAACGATTTTCTCCTTATCTCACCAAGCGCCTCTACAATTGGGGGTCAACTGGATTTGCCTATTGCAAATGGAAAATAGCAACTTCTAGAGCAAAAAATTAATAAAATTTGACGGCAAAAAATATACTTTTTCATGTAAACAAACGATTTTCTCCTTATCTCACAAAGCGCCTCTACAATTGGGGGTAATCTGGATTAGCCTATAGCGGCTGTTTCAGTTATTTTAGTGATCCATTGGAGAATTAAAATTAATTTTCACCTTAACTTTACAGTTAGATAATTATTTCCTTAGGAGAACTGTCAAGTTTAAGTGTCGAACTGTCAAATTTAAGTAAAAATTAATTTTAATTCGCCAATTGAAACAGACCTAAGACCACCCTCGTTCAACTCAAATTTGGGTAAACCTAAGATCAGCTCGGTATTTTCCCCATCTTTTTACTGAGTTCTCAACACAGCAGATTTAACTCGGTACGCTCGGTTGTTTCTTTTACGGATATTCTGTAAATGAGTTACGGAGCTCAGCTAATGAACTGTCAAAAGTTACTGAAGCACGGTAAATATCATTACTGGTGAACGGTAAATACGATTACCGAGTGTTCCGAGATAAATCTGCTGTTGAAAACTCAGTAAAAAGATGGAAAAATAACTGAACTCAGCGAATAAATTACTGAGCTGGAACATCTGAATCTTAGTGTGTACATGCAGAGATGGCATGCTCCTCAGTGCGAAACGTGAGAAGAGAAAACATACACGGAAAAATATTATAACCCAAAGAATAAGTTTTCAAAACTCCAATTTGGGTAAACTGCTTAAAGTTTTAACTCAAAGTTGGGTTGTTTTCTCCCTCGCCTCAGCGCAATGTTGTCGAAAACAAAGAGAGAAGCACCGACGCATCCGCTGCTCTTCCGTGGAAGAAGCCAAATTTGGGTTTTCTTGAATTAACCCAAATTTGCGTCATTTGAGGCCTCCGTTGGGTGAAAATAACTTACCACTGGGTTAATTTTTTTGCCGCTCTCAAACCACTTTCGCTGTTTAACGCAAATTTGAGTTATTCCACGGAAGACCGGGATTGCGTCAAAACAACTTAAATTTGGGTTGATTTGCAGTTCAGTGTACACTCTTCACACACTGAAATAAATTTTGTTGTTGTTTCCACCGAATCCATGGTAAAATTAAGAACTGTACCAACAATTTTCAACCGAATGCAAAATTCTGTTAATTGTACTGAAACATTGTCAATATTACCATGCGTGAAGTACCATTGACTAAAAACATTCTTGATGTTACTATTTTGACATTGTATTTTTGACCATGTTTATCTAAGACGCGCAACATTCAAGTCTACATGGTCGAAATTACAATGCCCAAATAGTAGAACCAAGAATGTTTTTAGTCAACAGTAATACACGCATGGTAATATTAACAATGTTTCAGTACAATTAACAGAATTTTGCATTCGGTTGAAAATTGTTGGTACAGTTCTTAATTCTACCATGGATTCGGTGGAAACGACAACAAAATTTATTTCAGTGCACGACTTTCAACGAGAGCGAGGGTGAACTACGCAACTTTTTTCCAGAGAAAATAGGTAGAGAAGCGAAGAGTGAACAGCCGTCTGAACGGCAACACTTTTTCTGTTTTGATTTCGTAACTCGGATGTTGGCAACTGCCGAAAAACAGATTAATCCACCTATCGAGGGTAGTGTCTTTCCCGTGTACTGCACTAGAAAATGATTTATGCTGTTGATTTATTAACAAGAAAAAAAAAATTGTATACCAAAAAGGATCAATTTTCGTCAATTTAAGGAATCAATGTTATTTACAGTAATATCCTTGATATTAAAAAATATTGGTAAAAAAATGTTTTGAATGATCGCAATACTTATTATGAATTATGCGGCAATCGTCAAAGTTTGTTGATTTTGTTCGATAGGATACCAGTTTGACGGTTCGATAAGGTTTTTTTGGCTTCACACTCTTCGCTTCTCTACCTATTTTCTCTGCTTTTTTCACAACAAACCAGCCTCTCACTATCTGGCATCCATTGCGGCACACTCAAAATGAGTGAAGAGACGAACCAGCCAAGGGCTGAAAGTCTCTCTAATAAAGACAAATCAATCAATCAAAATGAGTGCTCAAACAAATGTTAGAACAAACATGTTTTTTCAGTTTTTGCGTGCACACTTTGTGCGCGCAGGAAATGTGCACACAAAAATTCGTGTTGAGAGCGCACTCAGTCGTGCTTCCAGTGCACGACAAGTGCACAGACAAGTAGATGTGATACTAACGAAATTTCAATCTCATATATCTCATGATCCTGATTACTTAGAGAGTTGGTGTCTTCGGCAAAGTTGTTTGGCTGGTCAAGGACTTACCGATAATAAGACTTAAGATTCAAAATTCCACCGCTAAGCGGTGCTAGTGAGGTAACAAATTTTGTTTATCATATATATCAGGAAAATTTACAAAAAAATGCAACTAGCGCCGCCTAGCTGCAGAAACTTGAACCAATCGGTAATTATTCTGAAAGCCCTTGATCTACCAAACAATATTGCCGAAGACACCATCTTTCTACAAAATGAGGATGCTGAGATATGGGAAATTTAAAATTTGTTTGCTCTCTAGCGCCGCCTAGCGGTGGAACTTTGAATCTTAAGTTTTATTATCGGTTAATCCTTGACCAGCCAAACAACTTTGCCGAAGACACCAACTTTCTAAGTAATCAGGATCATGAGATATATGAGATTGAAATTTCGTTAGCGTCACATCTATTTGTCTGTGATTTATGTGATATCTAAGACAAGCAGATGCACCACTGACAAAATTTCCATCCCATATATCTCAGGATCCTGATTACTTAGAGAATTGATTTCTTCGGCAAAGTTGTTCAGCTGGTCAAAGGCTTTCCGAATATGGGCCGTATGATTCGTGATTCCACCACTAGGCGGCGCTAGATAGCGTACAAATTTTACATTTCACATATCTCAGCATTCTGATTCGATTCTTTAGAAAGATGGTGTCTTCGGCAAAATTGTTTGGTAGATCAAGGGCTTTCAGAATAATTATCGTCTGGTTCGAGTTTCTGCAGCTAGGCGGCGCTAGTTGCAATTTTTTGCAAATTTTCCTGATATATATGAAAAACAAAATTTGTTAGCTCACTAGCACCGCTTGTTGGTGGAATTTGGAACCAAAATATCCATCAACTGTAAGTTCTTGACCAGCTTAAGACGTCTGCTTGTCTCTGATATCACAGGATTTGATACCCCTTAGCGGGAAACACACTGCGTGTGCACTGAGTTCCTTTTTTTTTGCGTGCGCGCAGAAATTGCGCACTGAGATTATGACTTGCGGGCTCTCATTGCTCTCACACAGCACTCTAAATAATCACCCGCACAAAAACTCTGCGTGAGAGAAATTATGTACATTCCATTGTGCGTTTTTTCTCTTTCAGAAGAAGAGTTCAGTGAAAGACGAGCGTACATGGCACAGTTTCTGCGTGACATGCCATCTCTGTCTACATTTACCCAAAATTGGCTTAGGGAACGTTCAAAAATTACGTCCAAAATTTGGGGGAGGGGGGGGTCTAAAAAAGTGTGACAGTACGTGTATTGGGTATAGGGAAATTGCGTGACAGAGGGGGGAGGGGGGTCTAGAAATCCTGAAAAACGATGGACGTAATTTTTGAATCTTCCCTTATTGGGGTCAAGGAACCCCGTTGGGTGGTTGCATCTCTGTTTTTGACAACATCGGTGAACCAAAGAGGGAAACCAGCCTAACGAGTTGTGGTAACTTTTTTCGGCCGCCGCCGAATCACCCTCGATGTTCCGCTGGTCCTCCATTTTGTTCCGGAAAAACAACCAATAAAATACGTCGTTTTTTTTATATATACGTAATTTTGAGTAAAATAGACCCAACAAGAGGGTTGTTTGGATTTTCCGTGTACAATTTTGGGATGCACCCAAAAACTAAGTAAAATTTGTGTTCCGTGTGGTGTTGACCATTTGCTCAATCGGTTTTTTTTTTCGCGCGGTTGGCAGCAGCTGTTTCCCTCCGAAAGCGATCGCGGCAGCAGAAGAAAGTAAAAGGTCTCGAGTATTCTTCCATTCTTCCAGGCTCGTTAGAGGAAACCAGTTTTTCTAGCAAACTAGCTGTGCACGATAGTTATCTCGGGTGTTATACATATTTGATTGCGCGATTTTTCGCATTGTAGTACGTATTGTAGTACGTAACCAAAGAGAAATTGGCGGATAATGGCATCGTCCAGTAATAGGGTAAGTTATTCGTTGAAATTTATTTTCGCTGGCCGCAAATCCCGCCATAAATGAGCTAAAAGTTTGTGTTGCCCCCATGCGCTAGACGGCCATTTTGGCCCATAATGGTCGTTGACTTTGACTTTCCTGATTCCGCTTGCACTTCGCAGAACCTTCGATCGAAAAACATTACTGCAGTAGGCGAAACAAGCGCTGAAGAAAATGGCGTACTGGGTCGATTGACGCGGGCCGCTAGATCCACCAGATACGCCGGTGGTTCGGATGTCAGGCAGCGCAGCGAGACAGATGGCCGACAGAAGTCCAGCATCGCTATCCGGGCGGATAAAGAGCAGAGCCGACAAAAGCGGTATCCCAGTACCGGTTCCCGGACGGCAGTGCCGACGAATAAGGAGCACAGCGTAGGACAGGGCCGACCGAAGAAGGCGTCGTCCAGTACCGCTGCAGGGACGAAAGCGCGACCCGAAGCCGTACCGGCCGCCGGGAGACACGAAGCGGGCCATTCAATGGAGCGTGGCGAAGCTAGCAGACAGAGCCGACAGGACAAAGATGAGTGTCTTGTTTCCGCACGCGCGGTGCAGGTAAGAAAGCATATTTTGTCTTAGTTCAAAGGGAAAGCGGAGCAAAATACCCATATGACTATCTGGTCACATATCACGATCGTGGCCACTTCCATTAGTTCCATTTTACGGTGTTCGAATTTGAACCTTCCTAAAATTAAAATAAATACATAAATTACGGAACACTTAAATCGGCCATTTCAAACCTCCCATCCCGCTTATGACTACCTTAGGAATGAAACATCAAAAAGAAACAGAAGAAAAATCGATCATGCTACTTTCGCTCTTATTCTAACTCAATTCCCTTGCCACGATTTAAAGTTAAAAATTAACATGTTGCCGTTTCGTAAAATAAATACCTACAATTGAGGGGTTGACGGGTAGTTGTCTCGGGTGCCTGTTTTGGACACGTTCCGCTTGTTTTTTTTCCTAAATGCCTCAAAAAATCGATATAAATGCGCAAGAGCTTTTTTGGGGCTTGGAAGTGCAAGTGTCACGCTCTCGAGTTGTAGAATTCACCATTTATTTCACCTGCCATATGCTTTGCTATATAGGATGAGCGACAGAAGCGATCGAAAAAAGGCCCCACCATCGGCATCCGGGCTGTAGTGCAGGCGCATAAGGACGACAGCGGAGTACGACATAAGCAGTTTTCCAGCACTGGTGCTCAGGCAGAAGCGCTGTCCGAAGTTGTACCGACCGGTGACGATTCGGAGGACGCGGAGGAAACGGATCGGACAAAGATCGTTCGGACACAGATCGGCCGATCGGACCATTCTGGAGAGCGTGACGAAGTCGGCACACCGAGCTGGCAGGAGCAGGATGAATGTATTGTTCCCACAGACGCTGTTCAGGTGAGTAACCGCTTTTTTTGCTTCTTAGGGACAGGCCTGGTAGCGAGTCAGTTTTAGTGACTAGCTAACTTTTTTTTATTTGATTTATTTTTTTAATTTTTTTTATTAACGTGCAAAAGTCACGATTTGCAATTACCGTGTGGCGACCTAATTTTGTGCGGGTTTGAACTTTGCTCACTTCAGACATCTGAGTTCAGCATTAGGGTAAGAAATCAAACTTTGAACTAGTCAAATTGAACCATTTCAAAATTCATTAAAACGAAGTACTTTTCAGGCAAATGTTGTCCCGAAAAAGATGTTGAACAGCTTTCCGTAATATAACCTGATAACATGGACTTTAAAAGCATTGAAAAAAGCGTATTTGTCATGGAAAACAGGCAATTGAAAAATCACTGTGATTTCACCCATTTGCCCCAACAGAAAGCACATTTTCGGTGCACTCGTACAGCTCATGCATTGTATCACACGCAATATGTGAACGCGTCAAATGAAAGCTTATTTATCGTAGAATCGACCAACCGAATAATATTCCGCATTATTTGACATAAAATTATCAAATTTAAGTAATTTTTACTTGGAGAATGTTATCTTAAGTTGAACCATTTGTAATCTAAATTTGAACTAGTAAATGGGGGTGAGCTTCTAGTGTTGGCCTGTAGATTGCGCTAGTGGTTGCTTTGTTTACTCTTGGGGGATGAAAAATTCCTAATTTAGTTTCCAAATTCCTAAAGAATTTCGAACATTCTGAGTCGGGATTCCACTGCCTAATGAAAAATAGGTATGATAATTATCAGATTCATGTGATTTTTCATTGTTTAGCATGGAATTGACTGTTTTGTGAGTTGCTCGAGCTGCTGCCGCCAGTAGTTCAAATTAAGATTAAAATTGGTTCAAATTATGATTACGATGGTTCAAATTAAGATTAAAACCATTGTTGATGAAACATCAAATATTTCAATGAAATTCGGTACAAATACAAACTTTTTACCATTTAACAGAAAGCTTATACCCGTGGCTTTCATGTACATACGATTTCGCCGTAGTAAATTATTTCCATGTGGGAGAAAAAATCACTTAAAATTTGCACTGCTTCAGAAAGCCGCAATTTTGTTCAAATTATGATTACCTACCCTATTGAATTATGTAACAGCGGAAAAATCCTTATTTTAGCGTGACGTACTTAATGGATGCTTCCTTACAGTCAGGGATGGCATGTCACGCAGAAACTGTGCCCATTTACGCTCATCTTTCACTGAACCTTCTTCTTCTTCTTGGCGTAACGTCCTCATTGGGACAAAGCCTGCTTCTCAGCTTAGTGTTCAATGAGCACTTCCACAGTTTTTAACTGAGAGCTTCCTCTGCCAATGACCATTTGGCATGTGTATATCGTGTGGCAGGCACGAAGATGCTCTATGCCCAAGGAAGTCAAGGAAATTTCCTTTACGAAAAGATCCTGGACCGACCGGGAATCGAACCCGTCACCCTCAGCATGGTCATGCTGAATACCCGTGCGTTTACCGCCTCGGCTATATGGGCCCTTCACTGAACCTCTCAGTTTCATTTTTCATACAGAAGAGAAAGAGAAAAATCGCACAATAAAATGTACATAATTTCTCTCACGCAGAGTTTTTGTGCGGGTGATTAGAGTGCTGCGTGAGAGCAATGAGAGCCCGCAGATCATAATCCCAGTGCGCAATTTCTGCGCGCACGCAGAAAAAGCAGAACTCAGTGCACACGCAGTGTGTTCAAAGGGGTCAGTGTTGTTTGAGCATTTGGTGAACCGAAAGCATGCCAGTGAGTCCACAACCCGCTAAGGGGTATCAAATCCTGTGATATCAAAGACAAGCAGACGTCTTAAGCTGGTCAAGAACTTACAGTTGATGGATATTTTGGTTCCAAATTCCACCAAAAGGCTGTGCTAGTGAGCTAACAAATTTTGTTTTTCAAATATATTAGGAAAATTTGCAAAAAATTGCAACGAAATTTCAATCTCATATATCTCATGATCCTGATTACTTAGAGAGTTGGTGTCTTCGGCAAAGTTGTTTGGCTGGTCAAGGACTAACCGATAATAAAACTTAAAATTCAAAATTCCTCCGGTAGGCGGTGCTAGTGAGTTAGCAAATTTTGTTTTTCATATTTATCAGGAAAATTTGCAAAAAAATTGCAACTAGCGCCGCCTAGCTGCAGAAACTTGAACCAAACGGTAATTATTCTGAAAGCCCTTGATCTACCAAACAATTTTGCCGAAGACACCATCTTTCTAAAGAATCAGAATGCTGAGATATGTGAAATGTAAAATTTGTTCGCTCTCTTGCGCCGCCTAGCGGTGAAATCACGAATCATACGGCCCATATTCTGAAAGCCCTTGACCAGCTGAACTACTTTGCCGAAGAAACCAACGCTCTAAGTAATCAGGATCCTGAGATATATGGGATGGAAATTTTGTCAGTGTTGCATCTGCTTGTCTAAGATATCACATAAATCATAGACAAATAGATATGTGACACTAACGAAATTTCAATCTCATATATCTCATGATCCTGATTACTTAGAGAGTTGGTGTCTTCGGCAAACTTGTTTGGCTGGTCAAGGACTAACCGATAATAAGGCTTGAGATTCAAAATTCCACCGCTAGGCGGCGCTAGAGAGCAAACAAATTTTAAATTTCGCATATCTCAGCATCCTGATTTTGTAGAAAGATGGTGTCTTCGGCAATATTGTTTGGTAGATCATGGGCTTTCCGAATAATTACCGTTTGGTTCAAGTTTCTGCAGCTAGGCGGCGCTAGTTGCAAGTTTTTGCAAATTTTCCTGATATATATGAAAAACAAAATTTGTTAACTCACTAGCACCGCCTAGCGGTGGAATTTTGAATCTTAAGTTTTATTATCGCTTAGTCCTTGACCAGCCAAACAACTTTGTCGAAGACACCAACTCTCTAAGTAATCAGGATCATGAGATATATGAGATTGAAATTTCGTTAGTGTCACATCTATTTGTCTGTGATTTATGTGATATTTTAGACTAGCAGATGCATTTGCTACTAGACGGCGTAATAGTACTTTCATACTCCCTGTGGTACACACAGTATTGCACTGGAAGCACGACTGAGTGCACACTCAATGAATTTTTGTGTGCACATTTTCTGTGCGCACAAAATGTGCACGCAGAAACTGAAAAACATGCTTGTTCTATCATTTCTTTGAGCACTCATTTTGAGTGTGCCGCTGATGGATGCCAAAGAGTGAGCGGCTGGTTTGTGTGTGAAAAAAGTTGCGTTGTTCACCCTCGCTCTCGTTGAAAGTCGTGTGTAGAGTGTATGTTTTCTCTTCTCACGTTTCGCGCTGAGGAGCATGCCATCTCTGCTTACAGTTATAACAAGTTGGTCGGCCCTACCGTGAAGGAACCATATTTGATGCGGTTAAGGAAATTTTGAATTCAAAAACCTGCTAAAACATGAAAACTCAACCGATCATATCGAAATTTTGTACCGTGATAGTCAAATCATCAATGAAAGAAAACGCATGTTTTAAACGACTGCATCGACACAACTATCACGCTCACGTTTACTTTATTTGCAGCCACCTGTATCTACATCCTGGGCTACCGAAAACGACTCTGAAGTCGAGGTGAAGCATGTCGTCGAACAGGGAGCCAACGTAGCGCCTATTGTGGTAAGTTTCAATCCCCCAAAGAGTGAATGAAAAATAATTTCGCAAATCTAAATTTCGTGCAGTTTCGAAAACTCAAATTAATTTCCTTTTATTCGAGGTTACCTTAATTTAAAAAGGCTAATGTGCTAAATGTGCTTTCGGGGTAATGGCCCATTCGGGTAATGGCTTTCGGGGTAGTGGCGGTTGGGGTAATGGAGGTAGAGTATTATAATCGATTAGCATTTATTCACACGAAAGTTACCTGAACTGCCTATGATCGCATAACTGTCCCCTATGAATAGGAAACCCAGCAAATATGGGACTGATATGCGATCATAGGCAGTGAATCTTCCTGCAATAAAATTTTAATTAGCAGCATAAATAAACATACAAAAATAAAACACATATATCAAAAAAGCACATCAAACCTCGATTCTGAAATGTTTCCACACCACATTAGTGGGGAAAACATGTAAAAAGTTCTAAATTTTATGTGGTGGTAGATGTTACGCCGCCACGCATCATTCTAAGGTGATCTTTCCATGTTACGGGAACACCGAACGTGCCATAGGGTATTGTACCATTTGGGCAGGTATACCTATTCTGGGCACTTGCCGCTATAACTAAGCCAATTCCAAACGGATTGATTTGGATTTATGTATAGAGTTAGGCACGTACAGTATCTTACTCTATACAAAAACTCAAATCAATGGGTTTGAAATTGACTTAGTTATAGCGGCAAGTGCCCAAAATAGGTACACCTGCCCAAATGGTACAAGACCCTATTATGATAAAGATTTGTTCTACCATCTATTGTAGCAAGGCGTCTGCCTAAAGCACTGGAATAATCTGAAAAGCGATTTGATTAAGATAGTATCACAGACAAAAATGGTTTTTGGCTATTTTTTCTTATGCGATGCATTCCATATAATCTCCATATAAACGACCGCGGGGCAAGATGAGTCACCTTCAATTTCGAGCGCATTTTTGTGGCATTGAAAAGTGGTTTATTATTTTATTACAAGACTATTTCATAACTCGCTTCAACCAAGAAGAATGAGCACCTAAAATTATAACATAAATTTATGATAATTGTTTTGTGAAAACAAGTCGGATTTTCAAGTCGCTATAAGACCTCTCAAATCGTAAACTTTTTTGTTTTCAACATAAATTAATAAAATTTTAACTGGTAGCTATGGTTTATTCAGTCAGTATAGATATGGAGCATGTATGAATACAGAAAAAATCGTATACATTGTCGTTTTTCGTTGAGAAAATCTGAATTTCTTGAAAGGTGACCCTTCTTGCCCCGCCCTTTTTTCGCGACGCTAAATCGGTCACTTTTGAAAACTGATTGTTCGAAAGCATGATTTGTATTTTATGAACTTTTTATCGGCTTTTACCATAGCTAACAAATGTATTGAAGAGTAAAGGGCGAATACAAACCATCAAGATTTGTATTTACAAAGTTATGATGATCCTTAGGTGACCCATCTTGCCCCGCCCCACCCTACTACAAATCTGGTACTTCACCGAACGTGCCCCATTGCATGCATACATTTGCTTGCGTTGCACGTGCACTAAGTGAAGGTACTTACTTGGCGAAACTTGTTTTGTTTTAGATTGTTTTTATATATTAAGGACAGACTCGTTGGAATCCCAAAATGGCCGCCACTATGGCCGATTTTTTCACCTACTTACGATTTCGAGCGCACAAATCTCTTCGTAAACAAAACCAGCGCACCTGATCTTCTTATTTTAAGCTTATTACAAGTGAGCAAGAACAGAATAATGAAATGCACTGTTGTTTGAAGCTTGTTTCTTGAGATTTGTGCATCTGAAGTTCTGATGCACTGTTGAAGCGGGATTTCAAGACGTTTGTCCTTAACGAAGTAATATTTTCCAAATCGGTTTCGAAACACAGTTAGAGAAATGATTAAGGTATCTTCCTGGTGGAAAATGTTTTATCAGTTTTATAGCGCATTTAGTTCACCACTAGACTATCGCACTAGCTTTCAAGAGTGCAAAAACGCAAATAAAAGTGCGCGATTGTATCAAAACAACTCGGTGTCTTCAGGGCACTTATTCAGCATATATCGAAGAAATAGTGCACCGAAGACATCAACTTGATTTGATGCAATTGCGCACTTTTATTGACGTTTTCGCACTTATGAAGACTGAGTGCACAGTCCAGTGGTGAACTAAATGCGGTATACAAAAACCATTTTTAAACGGAATTTCGAAAAAAAAAATGGTTTCTGGGGAACTAATAAGCATTTTCCACCTCATCAGGAGCTACTTTGATCCTTCCTCTAACTGTGGATGGAAACCGTTCTGGAAAATCCCGATTTTAGTGTTACATAATAAATGGATGCTGCCTTAGTGGTAGTCAAATTCAAACCACTACCATGAACGCCTCAAAACTTGTACTAATTTATCTATTATCATGGGCATTGCCTATTGCCTTTCTACAGGACCTATCACCCTCACCAGACAGCGACGCCAAATGGACACTATACACCTCCGTACCGCCCGATGGTGTTAAACTGGCAGTGCAGGACTGCGAGTTCGGGTTCCGCTACAAAGTGGAAAACAGAGTTACCAAGGGCAGGGTCCAATACTATTACTGCCGACGGATCAAAGCAAAAGCCTCCAAGCAATGTGAGCGACGCTTAATGGTGTTCATCCCGAATGGATCGGATGTCAACTGCAGCATCAACCTCCGAGGCACCCACACTTGCGGTACCGCGAAGAGCGAAGATTTGGCCAAGATACCACTCAGCAAAAAGGATGTTGCTGAAATAAACGACTTGCTACATAGCGGTATCCCGCTGAAGGACATCAAAAAACACATCCGAGCTTCTAATCAGCAAGTGTCGAAGAACCGGGTCAACTATGCGGTAAAGCAAGCATCGCAGGCTTTGTACGGGTGTGGAGAGCTATCATTGGGTAAGTCAGTGATTGTGCTTATGTCTACACGTAGAAAAACATATGATAAAACCAAACTCAAATACATTGTCGATTGGTTCTGGCCACAAAAAAAAAACCCGTTCGAAAGAAATCAACCATCAGATATGAATCAAATAAAATCTATGTTAGAAGGACAGGATATGTTTGAAATGAATTTACAAAAAATTGTTTTGTGTGGCAGGTCGGCTCTACGGAAATATTTGCTTCCCATGAAATTTACAAATTATTTCCTTTTGCTGGGACAACCCACCTCCCTCGTGGCATTTCCAATGCTTACATTATATTGGCCATAATCGCTCCCGAAAACAATGAGATTCTATGGAAACTTTCCGGGAAACTCAGCATTTTTTTGTGCAGAAGAAAATCTTCGAATTTGCCGCTGGAACTTGTGACTTTTGTTTATGCTCTCGACGGCGGAACGAGGGGCTCCACAATGGGCATTGTACGAATCAATCAAATCGGAATTTAAGATTGGAACGTTTTATCAGTTTAACGAATATACGTGACATTTGTCTCCGTGTAGCATATAGACCGATATTTCTACATGTTTGCCCTTTCATATGGGGGAATGGATTATGCACATTAAGGGAAAAAGGTATGAAAAGCATGAGTTTTTGCTTATGTCGCGGAGCAAGATGAGTCAGTGCCATTTTCACGCGCATTACTCATGTTATGATCACAGACAAGCAGACGCAACACTCTTCAAAGCGGCTTGGCACATGCATTTCATTTGATTTGCGCGATCGTTCCACCAGAGGCGCTAGTGTTCGATCGCTTTGACGTTTGCCAGTGTACACGTTGCTCAATGATGCAAACGAAAATTACAGGCAATTTGTGTAGTAGTGTGTGCGTTAGCAAAACGTCAAATCGAAATCCATCATGGCCGACAGTATCACGCGCGGTTCTACCAACAGGTGGCAGTGTGCTCATGAAAATGACACAGGGCAAAAGTTTTTGATGAATTTCCTTTAAGAGTTACGTCTGTTTGTCTGTGTTATGATTATGTTAATAATTTTGTTAGGTGACCAGCATGAATATACAGAATTTTAGGGTATTGATTGAAAAATTGTTCATTCTCATTGGAAATAAAAAAATAAATGGTTTTTAGCCATGTTTCTTTTGCGATACATTCCATGTAATCTCCATATAAACGATCGCGGGGCAAGAAGGGTCACCTTCAGTTTTGAGCGTATTCTTGAAGCATTTAAAAGCTTTTTATTTTTTTGTTACAAGACTATCTCATAACTCCATTCCATCAAGCGGAATGAACGCCTAAAATTATAACATAAAATTATGATAATTTTTAGTGAATGCATCGATTTTCAAGTCGTCTTAGGACCACTCAAATCGTAAAGTTTTTTATTTTCCAAATAAATTTATAAAGCGTTTTCTAGTAGCTCTTGTTTACTCAGTATGGAAATGGAGCATATATGAATACGAAACAAATCTTATATATTGCCATTTTTCGTTGAGAAAATGTGAGTTACTTAAAAGGTGAGCCATCTTGCCCCTTACTTTTTTCACAAAAATCGGTCACTTTTTAAAACTGCAAAATCGGTCGCTTTTTAAAACTACTTGTTTACATCATATTTTGTATTGAAAAAACTTTTTATCAACTTTTAGCATAGCTAACCTATACGATTTGTATTTACAAAGCTTAGATGATCTATCCTTAGGCGACCCATCTTGCCCCACCCCACCCTATATTGTCTTTAAGGGTCTGTTCCAATTGGAGAATTTAAATTAATTTTCACTTCACCTTGACAGTTTGATAATTATTTCCTTAGGAGAACTGTCAAGTTTAAGTGTCGATCTGTCAAATTTAAGTAAAAATTAAGTTTAATTCGCCAAATGGAATCGACCCTAAGAATCGGCACCGCTCAGAGCAGTGAAGAGTTAAATCTCCTCTTCGCATTTACTGTTGTGAGGGGATGTTTGGTACTAGTTCCGCTCGGCATCCTGTATATGTGGCTGTAAAGAAGCAAAAAAGCGAAAAAGGTTACCCCTTAGAAACGATACAAAATAATCTCACCTCCAAATGATCTCAGTCAACTTTGTCATAAAAACTTATTACCAGTCTAAGAACATGTTATGGTTTGTTTGTGGCATGTTTAATGTTAATGTTCGTTCAAAAAATAAATAACTTTAGGTTGAAGCTAGTTAAGTTCTTGGCGCAGGGGATACTTTAACACTAGTTTATTTACATCTTGATCAACAAGTTGTTGGTCAGCTGTAGCGGGTTTAAGCGATGAATCATCAAATACATAACTATCAAACTATCAGATTAGGGCAAGATAAATCAGTTTGTTCACAAAAATGAGTTTGATGCTTCAGACATCTTGGCTCAGAAATTATGTGTTTCAACAACCGAAAATGTTTTTTTTTGTGTTTAATAATTCTTCGTTCTCGACATCTACACAGGTGACCTGGCAGCCTGGGCCAAGCTTCATTCAACTACGCCACCGGGCAATGAAACGGGGTTCGTCATTGGCTCGGATTTTGACGGTACGACCGGGCGCTTCAGACTGGTATATTCCAGCAAAAAAATGATGTCGCGGTTCAGTACCCTGGACGTGTTGTCGGCTGACTGCACGTTCAAAACTACTTTGCAAGGGTACCCACTGGTCGTGGTATGTCTGGTGGACAAAATGCGCCACGCGCACCCGGTGGCTTTTGCTTCGATCACAAAGCAAGAAGAAGCCGACTATTATTTTGTGCTGGCAACCCTGCAGGATCAGTGCAATCGGATGGGCATAAGCTGCTCGGTGAAGGCGTTCATCAGCGATGGTGAAATCGCCTTGAAGAAAGCAGCGCGGTCGGTCTTCGGTGAACACGTACTACTAGTAAATTGTTATTTCCACGTGGTACAGAACATAAAAAAGTACCTAACGAAGGCCAAGGAAAGTGCCGACCACAAGGAACGCATCCTCAAGGATGTGAACCGCATACAGGTTGCGCCCACTCCGCGGCACTTCGATGATGCGTGCGGGTTGTTTTGTATGAAATACGGTGCTCTGCCGGGCTTCGTTCAATTTTTCGAAAAATACATTGATAACGAGTACTACAAAAATTGGTACGAATGTGCCTTACCAGGATACCCGGCCACCAACAATTCCCTGGAAGCATTGAACAGGGCGATAAAAGACCACCATTTAGACCGTACGAGGGAGCCGTTCGGTACCTTCAAAACAAAAATCATGAAAGTCGTGGAGAAGTATGGCGCGGACGAACGGATCATTTACGATAAACGGTTGTATACGATTGAAGATGAACGCCGAGCCTTTAACTTCATCCGTGCAGGGAAGCGAACGCGGATCGTACAAGATTGGTCCGACCGGGCAAAATATATGTACTTCCCAACCGCTAACAATACAGAGGTAACTGTACGTGAGATCGAAGTGTTTAATAACCCGGACCGCCGCAGCTTGGAACACTATCTGAAGGACATGGAGCTGATTTACTGCATTGGAATAACTGACGATCACTGGACGACGTGGAACTGCTCATGCCGCTGGTTCAGCAAGCATAATTCCTGCTACCACGTGGTGGTTGCAGCGGTCACAACAAAAAAATATCAGCTCCGCCCGGAGGCAAACACATCTTCGCTGACACAAAAGCGTCCCCCCGGCAGACCAAAAAAAATGACCAAAGCCCTCATAGTTGACTAAGGGGCGATTTCTTCACCCTGGCTTAAGCGTTAACCCTCTAATACCCAATCCCGCCTTTAGACGGGGTATAGTTTGAGCATTTTTGTAATTTTTGTTTCGCGGAAAATCAAATTTTATATATTTTTGGCTGATATTTAGGACTATTTTGTATATCTCAAAATGGTTTTTGGTGTATTTTAAAGCGTATTTACATTTTTTAAAAATCATTGAAAAATTGATGTTTTAGTCACCTTTCGGAAGTCATTGTATATTTTGTATTGAATCGCTAAAATTAACATATTTTAAATTTTTCCCAAATCATTCTATCCTTGTTTAATAGTTTAAGGGAATCGAATACACTCTAAAATTATTTTCCTTAAAATTACACGGAAAATAAAATTTTCTGTGAAAAAAATTTAAAATAATAATATTTCAACAATAATCATAAAATCTCAAAATGTTTTCATCTCAAAAAATCCGTACCCCAAATAGGCTTCCAGGAAAAATATAAAACTGTAGGGATGTTCAAAAATAAAAATTAGAAAAATCAAAAACTGAAATTCACGAAATCGAGAATTAAAAAGAATCATCTTCCAAAACATGTTTAAATCGATTTTAGATGACGAAAAATGATATTTAGAACAAAATCAAAAATTTGGGTATTAGAGGGTTAAACCAGGTTTAACGCCTGGCTTACCGGTTAAGCCGAGGTGAAGAAATCGACTGTAAATCAATGATTCTGTTTTTATTTTTATTGCTCTTTCCGCTAAATCCGGAATATATTTTGCCGTTAACGTGATTTAAACTTGAATTCAACCGTAACCCCGATTAATTTTGAATTTGTTGCTATTTTTGTTTTTTTTTTGTTTTATTTTAAACTTGTTTTTTTTTTGTTTTGTTTTAAACTTGTTGTCCTTACAAACAATGAAAAAAAATTTGTAACATCAAATTTAAATGACAATACATACAAAATCACTGTTGGTCTAGATGGCCGTACGAATATGAATTTGATCTATGTCAATCCTGTTGAAGCAATCCGAAAACTCTGAGTAAAAGCGTATTACTAGGCCAACATGTAAAAAGGGCGGAGTCGTGTATTGAGATGAGAAATCTCAACTCGAATGAAGTGACTCCCAATTTGATTTATACGGCGAGTCACTTCATTTGAGTCGAGATTTCTCACCTCGATATACGACTCTGACTTTTGTTACGTCCGTCCATTCGCAGAATGAGCACAATTGTTTTTTGTGCTCATTCTGCGAATTAAGTGACGTGAGAAAAGTCGGAGGCCTTTTTCACCATTTTATTGCAGAAACGGAGAACTTACCTTCTCATCATACAAACATTCAGCTCATTACTACAAATCTAGTGCTACACCGTTCGTGCCCCATGGTTGCACTGCGTCGTTTTACTGTCTTCCACACGATAACTTCTAGGACTCCAGGAGTAAGCGCATCAAAAACACCAATATCTCGCGCTTAGTGTCATACGGGCGTATCTACAATGATCGATTTCTCTTCATCGATTTTCTCTTTGGTTAATAACTTTGCCGGTAAATCGATTGTTTTTGTAGTCCCTGTCCTCCTTCACCGAAACACACCGAAAGATCATCCGAATACTGGTCGCATTTCACGGGATAATCCGAAGAGAAAATTCATCAATGCAAATACGCCCGTATGATACTAAACGCGAGATATGATGATTGAATAATGGTTTCTTGATCCGTAAAGACAATTAACTCAAAATATTTTTCATTCACAGCAGTTAATTACCTTCAACAATTTCTGGATTTCCTTTAGCTGAAGGCTCTACAAACTGTAAGCTATGAGGCTTACTAAAGTTCGCGGACCGAAATGCAGCAGACTATTCCGGTATTCAATCAGTGAAGCTCAGACAAACAAGTTATATAGTTAAACCAGGTTGAATGCCTAAGCGAAGGTAAAGAAATTGGGCTTGAAGTAGCAAAAACAAACCAAGCTTCGTCAGTGTTCGATCGGCCTCTACCGTGGGAAATATGGACGATGGATTTACCTTGGTCGAACACCTATCGTAACGTCAATCAGCTGTACATCTAACTCCATATCTTATGGTAAGCATATACATTGATTTATTTATTTTTTCTTCTTGCAATAGCAAATCTTGTATACATAAATAGATAGGAAGGTCAACAAATTGAGAGGTTATTAAATTGTTGATTGAATTGATTCGCTATAACCTAGAATGCTATTACGCTCATCCATTTCCTAATCAAATTACCGTGACATCACCTAATTCCAATTACCGATCAAAAGTGATTGGAATTGGGTGATGTCACGGTAGATACTTCACTTATATGGCCCGAACTAGCAGTATCCGACAAACTTTGTGTTGCCTACTGCGTTTTTTGACGTTTCAATTTTCTGGCCAAGACCAAGTCCCCGGTCAAAATGTATGAAAGATCGATTTTCAGAAATTCTCACTTTTTTCATTTTTTTTTGCCTCATAAACCTTCCTTGGGTGAAAACTAACAGAAAAATGCTAAGACGACCGAAATCGGGCACTTGCCGCTATAACTAAGTCAATTTCATACCGTTTGATTTGAATTTTTGTACAGAGTTAGATACTGTACGTGCCTAACTCTATACAAAAATTCAAATCAATCGGTTTGAAATTGACTTAGTTATAGCGGCAAGTGCCCAAAATAGGTACACCTGCCCAAATGGTACAAGACCACTTTTGATCGGTTTATATCGGTATATATATATATATATATATATATATATGCAGTGGCGTACGTGGGACAGCGCATCACTTGCGAACGAAACGATCGATTCGGGTCGTCTTTGTTTTGTTTGTTAGTTTTCTCTCAAGGAAGGTTTATGAGCCAAAAGATGGGTTTATTGAACATTTTTGAAAATCGATTTCTCATGCATTTTGAACGGGATGAATGGGGGATTGGCTTGGGACTTGAAATGTCAAAAAACGCGATAGGCAGGACAAAGTTTGCCGGGGACAGCTAGTTAATAATAAAAACAAGAAACAATCTTAATGCAGTCTTACCTGTGAAATCAAATAATTAGCATATTCAAACTAACATTTTACACGATGATTTGATTTTTTAGGATCCATTTGATATTTTAAATTGACGACGATGCGACGAATACCACGAACGATAAATGTTATCGGCCTTCTGGGACGAGGTGTGAAGTACAAAGCCAGAGTGGGTTGCTCGGGAAGACGTTCGATGAGCTGGAAAATGTGACGACCAACGATACCACGAATAAGAAGGCAGAACCGATGGAAAAACTTCAGGCAAGTTTATCAAAAAAAAAAGGTGAGCCTCCGTTTTTTTTTCGCTTTTCTCCACTTGCTAGGCTTGCAGCGGGCTTTTTCAGTGTTTTATTTGCCATATTTGGCGAAGTTCAGCTTTTGAGTTGCGACGAATCATCTAATTTATCACGGAAACAGAATAATTCCAAATTTTTACTGCATTTCTTAACTTGGTGGTTATTTTGAAAATCTACCTGAATGAAACTTATTAGTAGTATGTAACAGTAAAATTTCAATTTTTGAAAACTGGTGATGCAAAATTTTAATCGTTGATTAACAGGGCAATTGTTGTTTTATTCGTGAACTAGCGTTAACTTTGCATATGCAAACGCTTTGAAATATCTTCTAACAGGTTCGCTCTTTCGATCTAACGGGTTGTCCTAGTGCTACAAAAAAGGGTTAGGCATGCTGTAATGCTACTTTTGTACCTCGTCATCCACTTATGCAACTACATCAGTGGTCTAACAACACTTAGCGCGCTCGGCAAAGCTCCATCATGCCGCATAAAGTGTTGCCACAAATGATGCTTAGTTTGCTAAACCCAGTTACCTGGCTGGTGGGACACGAGAGCATAAGCTTCAACCGTTTACGCACTTAGACGTCACCCAAATAGTGACTGGAGTAATCCCTAATATTTGAAGATAAAATATTTCAAGCTTTTTTGTCCGAAAAATTAAATAACTTTGTTTAAATAAGTATGATAAGCTTCTTGAATCATCGCTGTCGTATAATGTATGAAACTTATTGTTTGGCAGGCACATTTCTTAGCAGTATTCAATATTCGTTTAAAACGCAGAATCCATCCTCACATGACAACCAATCAGTTAAATTTTCTAAGCCGCAGCATAGATATGTTTGATTGAACACTGTTGATTCGTGGCTGCTTTTATGCTTTTTTATGTTTGGAAAATAACGTTGTTTCTATGGGAAATTTCAGATAAAAAAGTGTACTTTCTTTATTTTTTCCATGTACAACTTTGATATTTTTTATTGCAAATTCGTAGTTTTTTATTGCATTTTTGCTTTTATGCCTACTGCATTTTTCATTTTTTTTATGGAAATTTTTAAATTTTTTATGGGTACATTTATGTTTTTCTATTGAAAATCCATACCTTATTTGTGGAAAATTTGTTTTTTTTTATTGCTTATTGTAGCATATTTACGGGCTTTTTCGTTTTTTTTATTGGGAAATCTTATATTTTTTATGGACATTATTGCCTTTTCTATTGCAATTCCGGGTTTTATTATTGCTTAAAAATCTTTATTTTATGGAAAGTTTTTATTTTTTTATGCTCTTTTTGATTTTTCTATGGAAAATTTTAGCTTATTTATTGCACCTCACCTTATTTTTCTACTGGCTAATTCTGATTTTTTTATGGGAATTTTGTATTTTTTATGGGACGTTTAATAGTCTGCCATTTTTTAAATTACATAAGGAATACTGAAGAAATTCTTCCAGAGGGCTCCCTGAAGGAATTTCCAAAGAATTCCCTGGAGAAAATTTGATTTCCTGAAAGGATTATTGAAAAAAAAAATCTACAAAAATTCGAGGAGAAACTGCAGCTTCCAGGTCTCCAGTTAGCCTAGTGGTTAAGGCTATGGATCGCCAATCCGGAGACGACGGGTTCGATTCCCATTCTGGTCGGGAAAATTTTCTCGACTCCCTGGGCATAGTGTATCATTGTACTCGCCTCACAATATACAAAATCATGCAATGGCAGGCAAAGAGGGCCCTTCAATTAATAACTGTGGAAATGCTCAAAGAACACTAAGTTGAAGCGAGGCAGGCCAAGTACCAGTGGGGACATAGAGCCATGAAGAAGAAGAACTGCAGCCAAAGGTACTGAAGGAAATCTTGAATAAATTTCTCATTAAATTTCTAGAGGGATTCCTGGAGGAAATTTTGCAGTAAACCCTGGAAGAGCTCTTGAAGATTCTTTCCTAAAGAATTCCTAAAAGAATTTCTTGTAAAATGACTGAAACGTATTTGTGATCAAAAATCCCTAACGCAATTTCTGAAGCCTAGAGGAATTTTAGAAAGAAATTTCAGCTGCAAAAAGTCTCTGATAGAATGCTTGGAAAACTGAAGAATCAAGTAGATAGTAATTTCAAAAATAATTCCTTATGGTATTCCTGGAGAAACACCAAGAAAAAAATTCTAAAGGGATTTTTGAAAGAATTGATGGATGATCCTTTGGAAGGATTCCTGAAAGATGCTTGAGATAATTTCTTAAAGAATCCCGGAAGAAGCACCCCCCGAGAGGTGCAGAAATTGGTCATTTGAATTGGTAAAAAAAAGTCAAAAGTTCCATAAGAGTTTGAATTTCTGGGTCATAATGACACCTTTATACGTAACTTGTTTAATGCCCGAAAGAAGTTAAGGTATCCGGTACTTTTAGCTGGATGCCAAAATCATTAATCAAAATCCTCGTAATAATGTCAGATTCTCTGAATCTCGATGAGGGCAGAGATTTCAAATTCTTAGATATCTAGTGCTTTTAAACCTGAAAATTTCAGAAGCAAAATATTGCTTATTTCCGGCAGTGTCTACAGTTCCATTAGTAAACATGACATACCTCTCCGATTTTTGCACACCTTCTCGCCTCCATGATTAGGGTGACGTCGTCAACGAGATTCCACATTGCTCTACTCCGCCCATCTGTGAGTGCTACCTTTCAGTGATTAATCCCGAAAACAATAAAACAAATAATGGTTTATTTGTGTAATTCCTCTTTCTGCGGTAGCCAATTTCGTTCGCTTCCCGTGCGTAGACAGTGCCACCGCCGCACCGGTACTCAACCACTCACAGTCAGTCGTCCTTCGGTCGCCCCGGTCGGGGGTAATTTATACGTAATATTAAATGTCACACTTAATAGCTGTTTTCTAATTTATTTCTAATTAAAGACATTTACTGTTTGACACATTGCCAGTCTCACCTTCCGGTCTCCCTCCCTTCGGATGTTGCCAACCCAAGTGCTTGCTTTGCCATCCAACGTAGCAGTCAGCGGTCTCCAAAAGTGGTCTTCCGTTTGCTTCGCTTGTCACATTCTTTTTCGTTTTCCTGTTGGCTGTTGGCAGTAGCAAAATGTTTTTGCGATACACATGATCAAAAGACAAATGTGCTAAACAACAGTACTCACAATAAAAGAATACGTTTGAATTTCAATTTACTATCTGAAATTGTACTTGATTGATAAGAATAATCAAAAAGAAAAAGTGTTAAAAATTCAAACACAAATAAACAACAGAGAAAACAAGATGAACAGATGAAGACAGGGTCAAACAGAGATAAACATAGGGATAAACATGGCAAAAGAGGGGATGAACAGGGGACAAACAAATGAATAAACAACAGACAAACAGCAGGTCCAGCAGAAATAAACAAGGAATAAACAAAGGAGATAAGCAAGGGATACATAAATGGCAAACATCACAAATAGAGAACAAACATACGACAAAAAGACAAACAAAAAATCATGATAAACAGAACCTGTGGTATACTTTCCTATTTATGAATGTACGTATGTCTGTTTAACGTGGCATTTTGGGTGTTTTATGATGGCATTAAATGTGCTACCCTTCTGGAATCCGACAAAACGTTGGTGATGGTGGCACCGGCGAAGGGAAGCTAATCCGTCTTCCCTACGCGCGCTTAGATGCCTACTCGGACGGCGATGTGTCGTGAAATTTCGCAAAGAATTTCGTTCGCCAAAAGCGTCCGCCACGCTTTGGTCCTTGCAGCGGCAGCGTGAGTGAGGGTGCCATCGCTCGGTGTGTTGTAACAAAGGAATAATATTCTCCCTGACAGCCGAGGGAAAATTGAGTGCTTCTGACGTCATAAGTACATGTTTCGCACATTATAAAAATACTTGACGCGCACGTTTGATGGATGGCACTTTTTTCTTCTAGACTTTCGGAGTTGCCTTTGGATTTTTGTTTTCCACCGCGCGGTGGCATCCGTTTCGTAAGGTTTTGCATAACAATGAGGGGGAAATTGCAAATTTGCAAAATTTATATCTGGCACTTCAAGAGGAAGACGGTGGTGGCGAAGACGATGACTGTGTGACAATGGCGAGGGTTGTTGGATATTTTATTTTCGAAGGAAATGACCTAGAATGCCGGAAGCCTTGACACTTCCCATGAATCCCATGAAAAATCCTATGAATTTATTTGGCGGGTAATAAATTCAGTGATAATGTAGATACATGGAATCTTGGCTTTCTTCCTCTAAATATTTTTGTCTCTTATTACAAAAAAGTGGCTTGACATAGTGGCTCTATGAGCATTCGCGGATTACCACTGACCTTCGGAAACATTCATGCAGTTTCGAAGTTTTCAGGAACGTTAATAGATATTTGCAGAGGAAGCTCCAGTTAATAACTAAAGAAGGGCTTATAGAATACTGAAGCTGAGAAACAGACTTTGTCCCAGTTGAAACGTTACGTCAAGTAAAAGAAGAATAATTATCGCATGGAGTAATGGAATGCCTGAAAATCTGATTTTGTATAATTCAGCAAAGTTGCTCAAAACACTGAAGAGTTCTTATGCTGAAGGTCGGTGAATTTGTGAAAAACTAGCAAGTGGTCTTCTTGAATGGCTGCTCGTAAATGAAACGATAATTCTTCTAAAATGCCCCAAATAACAGGTCATATCACCTGTTTATCAAGTTTTTGACATAACATTATAGATGAACGGAATTCTATCTGAATTAAAGCAATACGTGATTGAAACACTACACTGCGTTAAAATCTTGTTAAAAAGTTGTGACCATCAACTATCGTCAACTCGCCAATCACCGGGAGCCTTCGAATATTTTTTCATTATTTTCATATTACAATTAAGAACAAACGTCTTAACCCGTTAACGCCCAAGGTGTCTCACAATTCAAATCTTCAAATAAATTTGTTATCAAATGTCAAGTTCCAATAAAATAAGCATGATTTGATGAAAAAAATGGAAGTCTATGGTGTAGTTCCAAAAAAATTCTTCATTGTAGGTCCTCAATATCTGATAATTTTCTTGAGTTCTACTTCAGCACAACTTCTATGCTATCGTTATATTCTGATCCGTAGAGATAGAATGCAGCTCTAAACAAGTGAGAGAGATGATAACCACTCAAAAAGAATAGAAAAAGGACTTACAAATTGGGGCAGAAATATAACCCGATAAACGCCTAAAAGTATGCAATGCATGGTTCTTGTAATTTCATGTATTTTCTTTCGACTGCAGTGTTCAACATTTCTCAATTTTTTTACCAACTCAAATAAAGAGAGCTCACTATGTGTGGCATAAGCAAACGTTAAAATACTTTGGAAGTAAGATTTTACACAGAATATTATTTCTAATAAAATAATTGAGTTTTTCCTTCAACACCCCACAAACTCTCTTTATGTACTCACCATACGTAAACTTTTCAGAAGTTTTTTTATATTTGAAAAAGAAAATCGTGTTGAGTAATGTTCCATTTAATTTGTCTCCTTTGACAGATACGTATTTCGACCTCATTTATATGGTCGTCTTCGGTGTCTCGTATTTACAGGTATTCTACTAACACGCCCAGGTTCATCATCATTCCATGTTTTGATATAAAATTTCAACCAGATATACTCTACACGGTTTCTCCACTTATGTATGTACTACTCCATGATTGCTTATTCGTGAACAATATGTGAATTTTATGGTGTTATTCTGGGAACTATCAAAGTTACATCAAAAAGATAATGTGAAATCCCCGAATGAATCCCGGGAGGATATACAGAAGGAATTCTGAGAGTCATATCTGGTGGAGTTCCGAGGAAATCTCAACTGAAAGCTTGGTAGGAATTCCTGAAATAATCACAGAAGAAATCCCGGGAGGAATTGCTGTATAAATCCCGAGCAAGGATCCCGGCTCATAGAAAGAATTCCATTAGGATTCTCTGAATATGTTTCGACAGAATACTTTGAAAGTATACTAAAATGAATCTGTGAAGTAATTCCAGAAAAAATCCGTGAAAGAATGCTGGGTAAAATTTCTGAAAGAATCCTTTAAGGATTTTCTAAAGCAATTCTGGCAGAAATCCCTGAAGTTATTCCTGAAGGAATCCCGTAAAGAATACCTGATGTATTCCTTAGAGAGATCATGACAGGAATGCCGGCCAGAAGCTGAGCAGACATTCCTGCAAGAACCATAGAAGATGTCTCTATGATCTAGGGCTGCAATCTCGGAAGAAATATATATTTTTTCATTTTTTTTTCGGGAGGGATCCCTTAAGGAATAACAGCAGGAATCATGGAAGGAATCTTTGAAGGAATTCGCACAAATCCCTGAAAGAATGCAGAAAAGAATACCCAACAGAATCCTTTCAGGATTTACCAAAACAACGCCTGCAAAAATCCCTGAAGAGAACTCCGGAGCAATCCATACAGCAATCTCGGAAGCAATATTTGAAGGAATCTCGGGAATAAACCTGAGAAGATTCTTGAAAGGAATGCCTGAAGAAATCCTGCAAAGAAATCCTTAAGGTGCCTCAAAAAAGCTCATCTAATCTCATCTCAATTCTTCACCCTATTCTCTAGCCTCTACCTTACTGTCTTCTTTGCCCTCTATTTCAACCCTCTATCCTACGCTCTATCATAACCTTCAACCCTACCATTTGCCCTACCCTCTAAACTATCCTCTACTATAACCACTGCCATATCCTTTACCGTACCCTCTAGTATATATTGTACTTAATCGTACCGTCTACCCTACTCACTACCCTAACATTTTTCCTACCCTCAAACCTACTCTCTATTCTACCCTTCTCCCTACCGTCTACCCTATCCGCTACCCTAACCTTCTACTCCACTCCCTCTACTCTATCATTCACCCAAACCCTCTACCCGACCGTCTGCTCCACCTTTTATCCTACCCGCTACCCTACCATCTACCCTTTAGATATGCATATTGCATGGTATTATAGCTCAAACTACCATTCCGTGGCCACTAACTTGGGTATGGTCCGCCATCTTGGGTTTCAAAATGTCGTCGGATATTAATTTTTGAGTTCTATTCATGAAGCCCGATCGATAGATACCCATATTGCATGGTTTCATAGCTGAAACTCTCATTCTGTGGCCGCCATCTTGGATATGGGCCGCCATCTTGGATTTCTAAACCGAGTCAAATATCGTTTTTTGACTTCTACTCATGAAGCCCGATCGATAGATACCCATATTGCATGGTATTATAGATCAAACTACTATTCCGTGGCCGCCATCTTGGATATGGCCCGCCATCTTGGATTTCAAAATGGCGTAAAATATCGATTTTTGACTTCTACTCATCAAGCCCGATCGATAGATACCCATATTGCATGGTATTATAAATCAAACTGCCATTTCATGGCCGCCATATTGGATATGGTTCGCCATCTTTAATTTCAAAATGGCGTCGAATATTCATTTTTGAGTTCTACTTGTGAAGCCCGATCGATAGATACCCATATTGCATAGTATCCGAAGCAGCATTGTCGTTAAAAAGCATATATTCTGGAGTTTTGACCGCCATCTTAGAACCTAAGTCGCCATCTTGAGTTTAAATATCCTTGCTACCACCTCCACATCCTAAGGAATGTGTGACTAACAACTCTGCCGAAGAAATGAACTGTTAATTACTAACCATTGTCAAGATTCCAGGGAAATATTTTTTTTTCGCATTGGAAATGATGCTCACAGATCGTGACAATATGCATTCTTTGCAGCATCGTTTACGCCACCTAGTGAACCAGTCACATACTATATTGTGCACTATGAGCAAGGTATGGATGTGGAGAACATCTTCTCTGAAGAAAGTATTCTAAAATTTTACATAATTGTGGAGATATTCACATCCAAAGGACTGTCCTATTTATAGGACGCTGGGCGTTCGGGGCATCTGTCCTATAAATAGGACGCTGGGCGGATATGGGTTAAAATCCCGTTTCAACAGTGCATCAGAACTTCAGACGAACAATTCTCAAGAAGCAAACTTCAAACAACAGTGCATTTTTTAATTCTATTCTTGCTCACTTTTTATAAGCTTAAAAAAAGAAAATCAGGTGCGTTGGTTTTGTTTACGAAGAGATTTGTGCGCTCGAAATCGTAAGTAGGGCTAAAGTCGGCCATTGTGGCGGCCATTTTGGGATTCTAACAAGTCTGTCCTTAAATGGTGCATATAACAATTTCACTATCGCACATATGTACGGCGGAAGAACAATTTTCACCATATATGATGTTATTTGTTGCTGACGGGTAGGGCTAGTGGTCGTGGATTGAAATTCTTTCAGCAAATCTTAACGTCCCAGGTTATTGGTGGATAGGCTAAAGCTATCGCATTATAGTTACGAAATGCTATCGCAACATTATTTTTTTGAGCTTAGTGCGTTGTATCTAGTAAAGTCATATAAGAATACAAATAAACTTCAATAAGGCATCACAACACTGTAACTAGTAAACGATATTCTGATGTTGATGTTGTCACTTGATACTATTCTTATTATGTCAGTTTAACTCGCATTGATGTACGAATGAAATCTCATAAATGTAAAAGCATACTCGTATAAGCTAGAATCGTTTCTGCTTACATAATGCGATTTGATGTGTGATAACAATAAAAAATGTGCTGTTTGACTGCGAAGGCAGTGCCAAACAGAAAGTGAGCAGCAATATACTAGCTAAAAAGGGGTAGTGGAAGCTGTACGGTGAATGGGTGCCAAAATGTTTGAAAGTGTGTAAGTGTTCAGTGCAGGGGGAATGACACTTCCTTTGCTAATAGAAAAAAACCGGCTTTTATCTGTTGCTAACCGTCGTTAACCACGTCTAACTGCTGCTCAGTTACCAGCGGTTAGCGATGGTTAGGAATGGATAAATGCGAATTTTCCGATTAGAAAAGAATATGTCATTCCCCTTGGTTCAGTGTGGAGTGTTTTTGAGATTTTGTGTGAATTATAAACGCGTTTTTTTTTATATAAAATGCAGGTAGTGTTCGTAAGTATTGTGCAGTTTTCTCCGTTAGTTAATTGTCAGTCAAGGGTAGGATGGTCTACCATTCGTCTTTTGGTAGCCCAAGAGAGCTGGCAATACGGTAGATCCACCAAGACGGAAGGATGACGAACGGATTAACGATTAACACAAACCTTCTTTCGTTATCTCGGGTCACTGCTCGAACGCTGAAGGCCAGTGACTCATTTGTACTCCATGATGCTTCTGACTCGTGTTGAAACCACCAACTAAAACCTAAATTAATCCACCTAGTGGTGATAGTGCCTTTCTCGTCGAATATGTTCTCATGATCTTCCGACGTGAGTCAAAGTGTTCCTAAATCCTTATATTTTTTTTAAGAAAAGCAAGCATTTTATCAAAGCCATCATTTAATTGAAAACTTATTATGGCACATAGTCCGACGTTATGTTCAACGTATACGCAGAGCTGAATAATATCAGACTTCTTACTTGACTGCTTGAGCACCTTCACTAGCACTGGAGACTGATCAATATCATGACGATATTAACAAGCTAAGATTTAATTTTTTACACAATCACAGACCACTTTGTAGTCTTCGACAAAGTTTTTTTCTGCATTTTATGACAGTTGACAACAATAATGATAGGTAGTGAGTATAGTGAGATGTTTGTTTGTATGTGGATTTAATTTGTCAAGATTTTGTTCTCTTACACATTTTTATCGCTTTGATTGATTTTATTTACTTTCGTAGTTCTGGCGAAGCACCAAACGCTGGTTGTATAACCTTATCGGTAGTCTCTAATATGGTATGAGCTTATTTTCTAGTTAACGGTTCCTCAGGTTATTAAAAAATTCCGAAATGTGATGTGTCGCATGCTACATCTGGTTACTTTCGATGCGGTACTGGAACAGGTTCCAAAGCACTACCGGGTCTCCCAAATATAGTTTGAGACTATATTATTGCTAAAGTTCATATGATTACCTAAAAACCACGATTTCATTTATCTCATGCATGGGTATAGTTCACGTTTACATTTAACCACTTCCAGTGGGACACCCAGAACCGATTTCGAGATACTACCGGTTGTCTGAAATATGGTCTGAGGCTATGTTCTTACGAATCGATCATCGTGTTAACCCACGAGCGATCGCGCTGTTGTATTTTGTACAACACGTTGAAAGAATCTCGCTTTTTATACTCAGCATTAGCGTGGTGCTGACGCAGGTAGTCAACCGCGCGAGTTACGGAAGGTTAACAAAAAAAAACTGCTATTTGAGTACTGTCAAACATCGCGTATTCATCACTCTTCAATATGACACTTTTTAATTCGTGCCGCTCATTCGACATTTGTCGAATTAAAAAAATGTTCAAATGTCACAGTGTAATACTCTGTAAATACGAATGATCCGATATTGTGCTGTAACTTACACCCGCAGCGGCTCCTCCATTGGCGTATCTTGGATTTTTTCCTAGGGGGTGCCTAGAGGGTGCCAGATTCAGTGGCTTCCAGGTTGTTTTGTTTATTTTTTGTAAAGGAAAAATACCGATTCACCCTCAATTTCTTAGTAATTAGTAATGTAATGATTTAACACTTTCTCCGTCACGTGAGGTTTGGAAACTTGATAACTTGATTGCGTATAATACATGGAGTTTGCATTTTGAGTTTGAACTTAACAATCATCGCGACAACCACTTTGTTTTGTGAATTGAAAACAATCAGGTTCGTAAGAATGCATTTTCAGAGCAATTATTAGAAGTGTAAATCTCGGAAACTGTAAAATATCCACCAATCTGCGTGTAACTTGTATTCATCGTGACATACTCTTTGTTTTAGCATAATAACAACCCTTTGTAAAATAGTTTTCAAGAACATTTGTGAGAGTTATAAATGCTTAAAATTGCAAAATCATAATACATATTTGCATTTTTGGTTTGACCACAACATTTATGGCGACAGCGTTGTTGTTTCATTAGTTGCAACACTACCACGTGGACATGAACATACTCTAACAGAGAAATTGTTGCGATCGAACTTCGATTCTTCTCTTCGGGATTCTGATGCTCGCACCAAATTATGATTTCGACTGGATTGATAATATAACTGGTGAACAGAATGGTGCATAAAGCTGAAATTTTGACTTACGTAAAACCAACATTGTAGTAATCAGTCAGCTCCGTACATTCAGATAATCGGATCTGGTTTATAATTTGTGTTCTCGGCAAAACATTCTTTTGGTAATTCCTCAGGGGAACATTTCCGGCAATTTATTTGGAAATTGTTTTGCAATTTATTTCAATTGAGACTTCTTTTGGAAATCTCTCAGTAATTTCTTTGGATTTGGCAAATTTCTTCGTATCCCCTTCAGCAATTTCTTTAATAATTTATTTGATAATATGTTTGGAATTCGGTACCCGAGCAGAGGAGAATATCAAATTAATAGCTACGAAATCACATAACTTGTTTTTATATCTTGTTTTGTTATTATTTAATTATCAAGGTATAGCTTTTCCATAACAAATTTTGATGGACAATCTCATTTTGTTATAATCAAGCTATTGATATACAATCACTTAATCACATATCAATAGCATGTTTTGTTGAAGTACGAGTTTTGTTCTTGTTGTATTATTCAACTTATCAACAATAGTAACAAGTTTTGAAATCAAAGCAACAATTCGATTATAATGATCTGTCCTTTTGTTTTGTTCTATTTTTATACTCACTGAGGAAGGAAATTTCTGAACGAATCCTCTGAAAATTCCTTAAATAATATTCGGAAAACACTTAGAAGTTCTGGAGGAGCCCTTCGATACCCTGGGAAGTCTTCAAAAGAACTTCTGGTGCAATCTTCTTAGAAATTCCAGAAGTAATTCTTCTGAGCATTCTTGGCAAAATCTTTTGAAAAACTACAAGAGAATTCTTCGGAAAAAACTCCTGGTGAAATTCTCAAAGAAATTTTCAGAGAAATCTTAAGATGTAATTTGGGACAAATATTCACGGGAAATTCTGAAGAAATCTTTGAAGGGACTCTATTCATAATTCTGGAGGAATTTCTAGTGGAGTCTTTGAAAATCTGTGGATGATTCCGTGGAAGAACTCTCGGAGAAATTTCTGGAAGATTTTTCTTTTTCATTCTCTTAGAATGAATTAAAAACTGAATACAGGTACTCTTCGATATTACGTACAAAAAAGTTTTCTCTTTGTACGTTATATCGGAGTGTACGTTATATCGAAGCAGAGAAAAATTCAATAATTTTTATGCTAGTGTTGATGTATTCGACAAGATAAAAACCCCAAATAATGATTTCGGTCAAATTCACAAAACCAATAATGAAAAACATGAATTTTCACGAAAAATTAATTTCGTATTTTTTTGCTTCAATGTAAAGTACATTTTGCTTTGATATAACGTACACTAAATTTTTCCCCAAATTGCACTAATTTTGGGTAACAAGGCTAATGCTGAAACACAGCATTGAAATTAGTGATTTCGTAGTTTATGTGAAGGTTATTCCTGGGAAAAATAAAAATTTTAAATGTTGTACGTTATATCGAAGCAAAATGTACGTTATATCGAATTCGCTATATCGAGGGTACGTTATATCGAAGAATACCTGTATAGTGTTTTTCGATCATTTAAAATATTGTTACTCATGTTATTAGTGGGTTTGTGAGACAAAGAGAATACATTTATATAATAAGTATCATAATTTACTTAGTTACAATTTTGATATCAAAACAAATTTTGATTTCCGATTATTATCAATAATAATATCAAAAATTGTTATTAAACTGGTAATTGAACGACTGTAGGGTTAATTTAGAGTATTTCCGGCTACGCAGTCTGCGTCTGGTAATCCCCGGCAATCGCTTTGGGAATTTATCTGGATGGTTTTCGTGAATTTCATAGGGGTTTCTTTGAGCAAGTCCAGTTGAGAATTTCGGAATTTCCAGTTCAGCAATTTTCAGAAGCAATATATATAATCACAATAAAATCATACAGTAATCACGGTGAAATTGCCTGAGAAAATTACAAAACAACTGAAAAAGAAATTGCTGAAAATTTTCAGAGGAATAGCTATTGAAGTTATAGAAAAACAATCCAAAGGAATTGCTGATTAAAAACTACCCCAGAAATTAAAAAAAAAAAAAAAAACTTGCCGAATGAACCCTCTAAGAAATTGCCATACTGTGGTCTAGCGAATACGGAGTCGTGTGTTCAAATCCCACCAGAAAGCGTTTTTTTTTTTACAAATTCATCTCTCAATTTGTCAATTAGCAACATTCGGTGCCTTCTAATCAATTAGTTTTTACCGTTTATTCCTATGGGATATCACTAGAGATTTGTCTACTAATACCTCCTAGGATTTCTCTGAAAATTCCAACTATTCTCAAAATTCGTTAAGGAATTCCTACAGAGATTTCTATTGGGATTCCATCAGCTGGAATTCTTTGAAGAATGCCAAGAGGAGTTCCAGAAGTAATACTATGATTAGTTTCTAGAGCAATCCAGGATTGAAAACTCAAGAGGAATTCTTAGATGAGTATTAAGAAAAATCCCTAAAAAAATCAAAATCATTTCTGGAAATATCCTAAAGTCAAAGGAGTTCCTGGAGGAACCCAATGAAAAATATTTGAAGAAATCCCAGGAAAAAAAACCTTTAGGATTTCCAGGAGGAAACACCGAAGATACTTCTGAGCTTGAAAAATCCATCCACTCCTGGAGGAAGGCCTGGAAAAAATCCATGAGAAAATTATGAGAGAATCTTTGGATAAAATATCTTGGATAAACATTCCTGGAGGAGAGCTTCTAAAGAAATCACAGAAAAATCTCGGGAGGTATTCTCAGAATGTATCATTGTAGAAATCTCAGCAGAAATCCTATGAGGAACTGCTGAAGTAAACTATACAGGAATTTCTAGAGAAACCCCTTTAGGAATGCCTGGGGGAATCTTAAGGAAAAAGCCTTCGAAAACCTAGAGAAGTCCCTGCAAGAACCGGTAGAGGTATTCTGGAAGAATATATAAGGAAGGCCCTGAAGGAATCGCAGGAGGAATTTCTGAAGGATTCGCAGGAAGATATCCCGGAAGATATCCAGGATAAGTTCATATATGAATCACTACAAGAATTTCTGGATATATCATAGTAAGAACTTCTGGAGGAATCGCGGGAAGAACCGTAGGAGGAGTTGTTTGAGGTATTCTTAAAGGAAGGCCAAGATTTCTGGAGAAATCTTTGGATAAAATCTCTAGAGGAACTAGTGGATGAGTCCTTGGAGAAAACTCTGGTAGAACAACCAAAAGAATTTCTGCAAGAATTCCAGGAAGATTACCTGGTAAGATTCCAGCACAAAAGCCAGCAGAAAGCTCTAGAAGAATTTCTGAAGTGCCACAGTTGAAATTCATGGAAGAAGGTCAATAGAAGTTTTTGGAGAAATCCGCTGTGGAATTTCTAGAGGATAAATCGTTGAAAAAATCTCTGGAAGAATCACCGAAGGGATTTTTAGATAAATCTCAGAGAGATTTTCCGAAAGAATTTCCAGAAGAACATCCCTAGTAGAATTCCTGAAGGTACCTGAGTGAGATTTTTTGAAGGAGTTCTAAGTGAAATTGCTGGAAGGATCTCAGCAGGAGTTGCTTGAGGAAGGCTAGCCACAATTCCCGGAGGAAGGCCAATATAACCTCCAGGAGGAATTCCATGAAAAATTTCTGGAAGAACCACTGAATAAAATCTCCAAAGGAATTGCTAGAAGAATCACCGAAGCTCAATCTCTGCAGAAATTTCTTGTATGTACATTGTACAACCCCACCAGATGCAAAATCCTAAGGGAAGTCTATTGAAGAATCCATTAAGGAGGCATAGAGAAATCACTGTATAAATTGATAGAGGTATTTCTGGAGGAATCCATTGAGAGAAGTCTGTTCATTGTTCTTACCAATATCCATAACGCCAAAACCTACAACAAGTACAGGGGATGGCCAAAATGTTTGGGATAGGCAACTTTTTTTCTCTCACAAAAAAGTTCAACATGCTATAACTTTTCATTGAGTGCATCAAAAAACCTCAAATTTTGACTATTTGTCAACCTATTATATGTGCATCATTGGTACAAATTTGGGCTCGATTGAATAATTTTTCGCAAAGTTAGAACCGTTCGGGTAAAGCACTATTTTTTAGACAACTCATTTTTGAGCTTTCATATCTCGGAAACCAGTGAACCGAATCGAATAAAATTTTGAACGTACACTAACAATATAAAAGTGCTTCACAAACTATTAAAACATAGATACTTTTTGAACGTTGAAAAAAGTTATCATAGATTGACACTTTTTGGATTTTTCTCGAAAAAATGATAATTTTTTACATCAATGTCAATAAATTTTAGTGTTGATATCCAAAGCTTTTCCACTTTTGTTCTCAAGTTATCTCTAATCAGATATATTGGAGCCTATTTAGATTAAAGAAGAACACATTTAGTAATTTTTGTGTGGTATTGTAAATTTGACTTATTTTCCTTCATATGGGTAAAAATTTCAACCCGGTATAACTTAATTCGCCGTGAGAAAATATTACATATTTTAACAATGTATTAAGTATCAATATATTGTTGATAAACGTTAAAAAATTCATTCAATTCGGTTCACTGGTTTCCGAGATATGACAGCTCAAAAATGATTTGTCTAAAAAATAGTGCTTTACCCGAACGGTTCTAACTTTGCGAAAAATTATTCAATCGAGCCCAAATTTGTACCAATGATGCACATATAACAGGTTGACAAACAGTCAAAATTTGAGATTTTTTGATGCACTCTATGAAAAGTTATAGTATGTTGAATTTTTTTGTGGAAGAAAAAAGTTGTCTATTCCAAACATTTTGGCCACCCCCTGTATATCAGTAATTTTAGGTTTGCTTATGTTTTGTTTAAATGTGCCATTAATAAATACTGGCATTATTGGGTGAAGTTTTAAATTTTAGGTGCCTGTCAAGGACAAATTCTAGGGGGTGCCAAATTTGTTCTAGGGGGTGCCAGGCACCCCTGGAACCCCCCCTAGCTACGCCAATGGGCTCCTCGTGCAGCTGTTATTTCCGGAAGTTCAAATTTTGTACTTTCGGACACCTGATCCGTTTGGTGATCAACCGCAGTGAACTTCGGAAGCCAACAATCTTAAAATGAACAAGCTATTATTTCGTATCACCACAGTACCTGTAGGATTTGTATTCAAAAACAAATCCTACAATCTAAACAAAAACTAAAATAGTGTTAGTTTATCGAATTGAAAGCTTACCCAGGTAACCCAGGTTTACCCCAGGTGACTGCAATCATTGTCGAATTAGCGTGGTTTTATGGTACCACAATTTACCACTTTCGGTTCACATTTTACCACTTACCGATTGTTCCTGATGTGGTCTTAGACTAATTTCATGCAAATTATTATTTAGTTTTCCTGAAAAGTCGCGAATTGTTGTACCGCATGCATGGGTGTGGTTCATTTGTGCAGTTCGCCAGTTCCAGCGAGACACTCAAAACTGGTTCCGGAACACTACCGGTAGTCTCAAATGTGGCCTGAGGCTATTTTCTTGCTGGCCGTTCTTCGGCACACTATTGGTTTTCCAAAGTATGGTCTACGACTTGTTAACCGTTCATCAGGTTACCTAAAAAGTCATTTAATGTGTCGCATTTATGGGTTTGGTTCTCCTTTATATTTGACCACTTCCGGTGGGGCAGCCGTAATCGGTTGCGGAACACTACCGGTTGTCTTAAATATGGCCGGAAACTTTTTTTTGCCAAATCAAGATACCTATAATCCGCGATTTGATGTGTCGCATGCATGGGTTTGGTTCACTTTTATATTTGGCCATTTCCGGCGGGACACCCGGACCCGGATCCAGATAACTACCGGTTCAGATATGTTCTCAGAATCTATTCCAGCTTACTGTTCATCAAGATATCAAAAAAGCCACTATTCGATATGTCGCATACATAGGTTTGGGTAATTTTTATACTTGGCCACCTCCGGCGGGACATCTGGAACCGGTTCCGAAACACTACCGGTTCCGATATGGTCTGAGAATGTTTTCCTGCTTACTGTTCATCGGGTTATCGAAAAAGCCGCTGTTTGATATGTCGCGTGCATGGGTTTAGTTTACTTTTATGTTTGACCACTTCCGACGGGACACCCGGAACCGGTTCCGGGACAGTACCGGTTCAGATGTGGACTAAGACCATTTTTTTGCTTACCGTTCATCAAGTTAACAAAAATGCCGTAGTTTGATTTGTCGCATGGATGGTTTTGTCTTTGTAGCGTTTTCATATCTGGCCCCTTCCTGGAGTACTGGCCCGGAACACCTAAATGGCCAAAACTTTGGAACCGCTGGACCGATCTGAACCATTTTCAATAGGAAACAATGGGACCAGATTCCGCGTCGAATGAACCATCGGTCATTAAAATCGGTTGAGGTTAACTGCCTAAAAGTGATGTGAGTTTATTTTGTACACACACATACACACACACATACACACAGACATTATCTCAACTCGTCGAGCTGAGTCGATTAGTATATGTGACTCGACCCTCCGTGCTTCCTATCAAAAAGTCATTTTTGGAGTGAACATATAGCCTTTCCAGTACGCTTAGTGTACGAGAAAGGCAAAAAGTTTGAGTGAAGAATTCTTTGAATACCGAATGAATTGCGGGTAAAGGACAGCAGAACCCCGCCATTTTGGGCAGAAATTTGGTTCTGAACGATGAAGGAACATAGAGCCAAAGTGACATTTCGCAAAGGACCTCTATGAACGTAGTGAGGTAGGGATGCCGTAAGGTAAGGGAATAGGATCTTCGTAAACGCATGAGCATACCTCAATGGGTTCAAACAGAGCCCTAAAAGGGGCCTATAGCTCTTTACCACAGTGGGTCAAGAACAACAGAACGTTCTGAAGATTCAGGTTTCTGAAGTTAGTTTCACCACAGATAGCAGACGTCTATCTTTGCTTTCTGTCTTATGTAAAACTTTGTAACGGTCATATCAGAGCATGTTGTTATGCTCCAGTTGCGTGGTGCTAGCATACAATCACTTACTCTGTCGTGTTGTCACTTTTGTTAATTCCAGTGTTCGCCGTTAATTGACATTTGAACACCCGTGTCGCTTTGTGGGCTAGTGTGTTTTAACGATGAACACTGCCATCGTGTGGTCAAATCGAGTTTATATGCCGGGCAGTCTCCGTTGATGACGTTGAGGTACACTTAAATCCTTCACATACGATTTCGACGTATTTTTTATCGAGCTAAACGTCTGTTCTCTGTGGTAAAAGGTCCTTTGTATAGTTTCGATGTAGAAATTGTGGAAGAGAACGATTTGCAGCACAGGGGAATCAGCGTTGGTTTTAGATATTCGGAAAAAGAGTCGTTTACGAGTACATCGACTCTTTTTCCGAATATCTAAAACCAATGCTGATTTCCCTGTGCTGCAAATCGTTCTCTTCCACAATTTCTACATCGAAACATTTTCGCTGTTACCAGATATCTTGAACGTTTCTCGCACCATTCCTTTGAAATGCAATCCTTTAATCTTATTTACATTTTTCCACCAACCGAAAAGGATCAAGAGAGAAGTAAAAATCACCAGATAAAAAAAAATTGCTCAACGATACTACCTCTCTTGGGCACATCGCATGACACGGCACTGGGATAATTAGGAAGGGTGATGACATAATTTTCAGAAAATTTAATTTTATTCAATTACTGTTTTAATATTTCTCGGCTGTCTGGGCCGGCTATAGCTGGCGGTGGTGAAGGGAAAAACGCGTTCACCTCTCTCGGTGGATGCATTCTTCCTCTAGCGAGACGGGTCGACAGCTATCTGCTGTTACGAAGTAACTACGTACAAATAGCTTTTTGCCAAGAGTATCTACAAAGTGTCGCTTCGGCTGCAGCAGGTCCTGATTGTATCGGCCAAATTTGTATGCAAATGAGCTAGAACGAAGATGGTTTTATCGACCCTTGGGGAGTTATAGGGGTATTTCATTAAACGGGCGAAAAACTGTCCCCGTGAGTTCTACGGCGCCCCGTCCGAGGCTGGTGAAGCGAGGGGAGAACTTCTTCGCGATGGACAGACAACTCAGCTTAGCCTTACACGGGGGAGTTGTAAAATTTTTACGATTATGAAATTTTTGTGTCAAAACGAGGAGTGAGGCTCGTCCTGTCCGGGATTTCCGCCTACCGCGGTCGTATTGATGGTAGGAAAGAGTGTTTAACCCTTCTTAGTAAGTATATTTTTTCTGTGGTAGTTCGGTGGGGTCGAGGACAAGAAAAATGAAAGCATTAGCTGTCATTACTTAAAAGATGCTACGAAGTGAAGAAAAACGCAGCATTACAACGAGCGGGTGAGATAATGGCTTAATGGGACTTACGCAGAGGAAGTTTTTTTCTTCTTCCTGAAACAATCTTCTGTCCTAAAAGGTCCATAAATAATTACGACTATTGGAGATTTTAGGGTTATAATGTGGCGACCGGAGTCATTCTTTCCGGTGTAATCTGGGCTCCCGTTGTTGATGGCGTCTTTTTAATTAAGACATTAATTTGGAAACTTCAGCAAACTAAGGAATTGTAACATTTGGTGATTGAGTCAAGGGATGCGGACCACCCATCGAGGGCGAGAATAATTTAGCTATATGTGTGACAAATACCAATTGCCGTTGACAGTAGCACCACTTCAGAATATGAAATTTGATTCCCATAATCCCGCATCCTGAAATGAACGAGTTAAAGCTAGAGGGAATCAGGAGAAAATGCGCCATTGTGTTCAAATGCTACGCTTCAACACTTTTCCCATATTGCAGGGTATACAGTATGTTCAGTTATTTTGAATTTTAATCAGTCCTTTCCAATATAAAGGACGTTTCACTACCGATTCCTTCTACACCCCTTTTAAACGAACAATGCCCTCAACAATTAACGCCTCCCGTATACTTTGTGCACATATCGCGCGTACCAGATGCATCTGTTCCGAAAGGACCAGAACCGCACTACCGTAGTGTGTGCTAACTGCGTGCGTACTGTTTACCGTGCTAATTATGGCTCACTTGTCACTTTTGATTTTCGCATGCTCGCGTTACAAAGAGGAGTGAAATGGAATACATTTTGTTGTCGCCGACGACGACGCTACGGGTGATCGGTAAGATTGTTGCTCTTTTTGTGCTCGGTGATTAACACTTCTTCGGGAAGGGGCAGCGGAATATGTGCAACTTATATTGAAGGGTTTAACATCCAGGGAAGTGGTATAAGAAAAATAAAACTTCTTTGAACTAGATAAAATCTGAAAGATGCATCAGTAGTGGGAAGAATTTACAACAAAATTTGAATGTAGAACTTCTTCTTGGAGTAGAAAAGGATTTTGATCATCAATCCGGAGATGGATGGCCTCCCTTAGACAAGCTTTCAACCCAATGTAATAAAGGTCATACACTACATTTTAGAGGAAGAATTTCAAATTTGCGCCATTTCCATGACTTTTAGACACTACTGTGACCAGTATACTGTATCTATACGACATGTTAGTGGTTGGCGAAGTGGTAAACACGAAAATGAGCAAATTCACCCTCAGTGTTAGTGTTAGTTAGTGTTAGTGTTAGTTAGTGTTAGTGTTAGTGGGAGTGGTAGTGTAATACCTGTAACTAAAAAGAAAATCGAGTTAAATATTGTTCCTTTTAATTCCACTAAGAATTTGCATCCTTTGACAGATTCGTATTTCGAACTCAACTGTCAGGTCGTCTTCAGAATCTTGTACATGACTCGACTCAAGTCAACAGTACTTAACCCGATTTTCAGTTTACTCACAAAAATTAATCCGACACTCCACAGACCAGCAAAGGACGATTGAACGCTAGCGGTTGTTACCGTTTCGGGTACTTTACCCTAGGATCCAACCCGAGCGAATCGTTGGTAGTAAGATAGAGAGTGGAGAAGAAGAGAAATAAATGTATTGTACTATTCGTTGTGAATTATTGTCGCATCCATTTCTTGTGTGCAATATTGTTAGCAATATTTTGAATTATATACCTTTAGAAAGGAAAATTATTTATATACTCCCACTAGCAACTGTTCTTTTAAATAAAAAGGAAAATTGTAACGCACATAACACACCACGTACACATACACACAAGGGAACTGGATTGGGAGGATTAAGCGGGCGTTGGATTAACGGATGGAATTGTTTAGAGGAGTGGCTAAGAGATGGGAAAAAGGAGGCGGAAGGAGGGGGAGGTAAGATCTGAAGATGGGTATGCCACGAGTTAGAAAACTCGGAGTAGGTCTTTTCTACTTAGAACTTCAAGCAGACCAGAAGTGTCCATTTAGAGACAAAGTTATTAGCAAGTGACGATTTCTAGTTGAAAGTTTAGTTCACTAGTTCAAACCAAGTTCTGTGGAAAAGTTTTGAGAGACCACACTATTCCGAGTCAGGTAAATTGATCCCGAAACAGAAGATCAGTGGCATTCCAGATCCGTAGGGTAGTGGAGGTATTTTGGACCGGGCAGGTATTTTGGCCCACCTAGGGAGTTTTATGATATTTATCACATAATCTCTACTAAATCTTGGTAATTTTTTATTGGAACACGAAAAGTATTCAACTGTGTGATGACCAATATTTTGGATGTCAGTTAAATATGCTGTTCAGTATCAAAAATAGAGAAAATGTTTTCACTTCCAATGAAACGCACGGAAAAGCACCAAAAACAAAAGAGATGACAAATTTGTATTCGGCTTCGAAGAGGTATTAAATTTTACAAATATATATTTATTTTATGTGAATGTAGTTAGGGCCATGTAAGAACTCAAAATAAACTGTTCTTAACCTCGGTGGAGCGATAATATTTACTAAAATGGTGATGTGAGGTATGGCCAAAATATGTTCAACATAATCAGATGTGGACATATTTTGGACCCCCTGCCAGATCCATCTCTCCTGTTCCTTCTAAAGGGAGAAAACATTCATGCCAATGTAATGTACTCTGAAAACAAATGAATATAATAAGTTGGGACCTCCCGTGATCTGAGTTGTTATACGTTTATTTCACAATGAGATTGTTGTGGGTTCGATTTGTTCTAACAAATTTTCGCCAAGTTGTTTCGTCTCGATTCAATTTATGCCCTAACAACTTTTCCACAAGTTGAAGTTTTCAGGTGTTCAGTCATCCAGTTTAGAAAAGTTGTCCTTTTCGGCAATTAGTTGTTGACTGAGACACTGTGTTATCTAATGTATGTTTGATAAATTATGTATCATTCAAATTACTTTATTTTTGATGGCCTTTCCACTCATTACAATATGTGTGGATCGCCTTTATATTTAGCAAAATCACTAGACTTTCACACTTCTTATGAAGCGTTACGTAATTTATACATGGTGACTTACGTCATGCAATAGTTAATAAATACACGTTTTGCGTAATTTTTTTTTATGAAACATCATACTACAATGCGAAAATACTGGCAATAGCAACAAAATTTCACCTTTTTTACCGTTACGTAATTTTTAAACGTTCCCTGCCTCAAAAAATGAATAGAAAAGATGTAATCTTCACGTAGTTTTAACAATGTTTAAATTTTTGCTGAGGTGGCTTTCATTTCATCAATCAATTGAAGTTTAATTTGGTGGGCCAAAATATGTGCACTTGGTGGTCCAAAATAAAGTCAGGTGGTCCAAAATAGAAGCCCGAGATCCTTCAGGAGTTTTGATATTTCTTGTATTTACTACAACAATTTTGAGTTCTGTTTGGCCTTTTTCGACAGAAAACATGTTGCTCTACGTAATGCCTACTGAAATTATCCACATTCAGAAGTGGGGACCTTCTTTTTTCGCTGAATTGTTCATCCACTTCCTAAAGCGGTCCAAAATACCTCCCTTACCCTAATACCTCTCCTCCGCGATATTTCGTACAGGACCCTTTAAGTTCCGGTTAGGAGTCCGAGCGGTAGCCAATCCCGCTATCTAACCCTGCAGTGCACCCGGAGATCACGATATTCACGTCCGGTGATCACGCACGAGCGAGTAGTTGACCCGAGGAACTACGATATTCCCTCCCTAGTCCGTGGAACCACGTGGAAAGCGTCCAACAGAGAATCCAACCCCATCAGCATTGTGAGCCCAGCAGCGAAGTCAAGCCTCCAGAGGTGGCCCACCAGATCCGTCGCAACCCTCCCTCCAGTGCCGGCCGGCCATAGCTACACACCCACACTACACTAACCGTAAGTCGAAATATATTATAGTTAAAATCAAGTGAAAAGTGTTTGGACTTTTGATCAGCGTGAAGAGCCGACCCTGTAAAGAAGAGTTTGGGAACCCCTGGTGAGCAGGCCTGTTAGGTCTCGCCCCCCCAGCGAGCGTCTCGGGATAATCCCCTTTGAGCATAACACGGTACGCCTATAACCTCTCTGAGGAAGGCCCAAACCAAGAGCCAAAACGTTGGTAAAAATCAATTCTGACCGGAAACAGCCAATAACAGAGGGACAACTTAAAACTGTTAACAGAAAAAAGTTACTTTCCTTACCTTACCGGTCAGACTAAGGCCTGAGTGTGTTCTGCTGTACGTAGGAGTCGTCTTCATTCTACTCGGTCCATAGCTGTGCGACTCCAGTTCCGTACTCTGCAAAGGGTCCGCAAATCGTCCTCCACTTAATCGATCCAACTAGCTCGTTGCGCACCACGTCTTCATGTACCGGCGGATTGCTCTCGTCCCCATTTTAATCGGGTTGCTATCCGATAACCTAATGACGTGACCCACCCACCGTAGTCTCCCGATTTTCGTGGTGCGGACGCTGGTTGATTCTCTCAGCAATTGATGTAGCTCGTGGTTCTTTCGCCTTCTCCAAAATTCGTCTTCCACCTGCACTCCGCCACAACACCTTCCGTTCGAAAACTCCAAGGGCGCGTCTGTCCTCTGAACGTAGGGTCCATGTTCCGTGCCCATAGAGGACGACCGGTCTAATCAGCGTTTTGTAGATAGCCAACTTCGTGTTACGGCGAACTTTATTAGATCGTAGAGTTCTGCGGAATCCAAAGTAAGCACGATTTCCTGCCACAATGCGCCTCTGAATTTCTCTGCTGGCGTCGTTGTCGGCGGTCACCAGTGAGCCCAAGAACACCAATTCTTCAACCGCCTCGATTACATCACCGTCGATATGAATTCGGGGTGGCGGGCGTGGTGATTCCTCCCTGGAGCCCTTTGCCATCATGTACTTTGTCTTCGACACATTAATGACTAATCCGATTCGTCTGGCTTCACTCTTTAGTCGGATGTACGTTTCCGCCATCGTCTCAAATTTACGAGCAATAATCAATATCATCAGCGAAACCAAGCAGCTGAACGGATTTCGTGAAAATCGTTCCACTCGTGTTTATCCCCGCTCTCCTAATTACACCCTCTAAAGCAATGTTGAACAGCAAGCACGAAAGACCATCACCTTGCCGCAACCCTCTCCGAGATTCGGAGGGACTCGGAAGTGTCCCTGATACTCGAACTACGCACATCACTCAATCAACCATGTCAGTTTATCCGGGAATCCGTATTCGTGCATAATCTGCCATAGCTGTTCTCGATCGATTGTATCATACGCCGAATTGAAATCGATGAACAAGTGATGTGCGGGCACGTTGTATTCGCAGCATTTCTGCAACACCTAGCGGATGGCGACATCTGGTCCGTTGTAGCGCGTTCACCCATAAATCTAGCCTAATATTACCCCACGAACTCTCTTTCAATCGGTGATAGACGGCGGCATGAAATTTGAGAGAGTGTCTTGTAGGCAGCGCTCGGTAGTGTGATCGCGTGGTAGTTCCCGCAATCCAACTTATCGCCCTTTTTGTAGATGGGAAACACGATACATTCCATCCATTCCTCCGGTAATACTTCCTTCTCCCAAATACTGATAATGACCCAGTGTAGTGCTCTCACCAGTGCTTCTCCACCGTATTTCAGAAGCTCGCTTGGTAGTTGATCTGCTCCAGCGGCTTTGTTATTTTTCAACCGGCCAACCTCCTCTTCAATAGGCCAGGGGCCGGAATTTTTTCGTACTGTGCACATACTCCTAGATCTGTTACCACGTCACCTTCGGTACTTGCATCGTCGCCATTAAGGTGCTCATCGTAATGCTGCCGCCACCTCTCGACCACCTCACGCTCACTGGTGAGAATATTCCCGTGAATATCTCGGCACATGTCGGCTTGTGGCACAAAACCTCTGAGCGAGCGGTTCAGCTTCTCGTAGAACTTTCGTGTGTTCTTAGCGCGGTACAGCTCTTCCATCGCTTCGCGATTTCGTTCTTCCTGCAGGCGCTTCTTCATCCGGAAGACTGAGTTCTGCCTGTTCCGCGCCTTTCTGTAACATGCCTCATTCGCGTTCGTACGGTGTTGCAGCATTCTCGCCCATACTGCATTCTTCTCGTTTTTCAACTGTTCACAATCGCCGTCGTACCAGTCGTTTCTGTGATTCGGAGTCGCGCAGCCTAGTGCTGTAGCCGAGGTACTACCTATGGCAGATCGGATATCCCTCCAGCCATCTTCAAGTGTAGCTGCGCTAAGCTGCTCTTCCGTTGGTAGGGCCACTGCTAACTGCTGCGCGTAGTCTAAAGCCACTTCTACGTTACGCAGCTGCTCGATGTTGAGCCGCGGCGCTCGGCTTCGACGCGTGGTGATAACTGTCGAAAGTTTTGAGCGCATGCATACAGCGACTAAGTAGTGATCCGAATCTATATTCGCACTGCGGACGTTGGTTATATCCGAGAAGAATTTACCGTCGATTAGAACGTGGTCGATTTGGTTTTCTGTTTGATGGTCGGGTGATCTCCAGGTGGCTTTGTGGATATCTTTGCGGAGGAAGAAGGTGCTTTGGACGAGCATACCACTGGAGGCTGCAAAGTTTACGCATCGCTGGCCGCTATCATTCGATAAGGTGTGCAGACTGTTACGCCCGATTACCGGTCTGTACATTTCTTCCCTTCCTACCTGCGCGTTCATGTCACCGACAACGGCCCATAACTCTAGACATGCACATCCTTGCGTTGATTGGCTGCCACCCGATCACACGTTGTCGCATCTTGCCCAACACTATAAATCCTGTTCCCAGTTCATTGGTGGTGCCACAGTTTTGGTAGAAGGTAGCCGCTCGATGTCCGCTTTTCCACACTTTCTTTCCAGTCCAACAAAGTTCCTGCAACGCCACGATGTCGAAGTTGCGGGGATGTAGTTCGTCGTAGATTATCCTGTCACATCCTGCGCAACCTAGTGACTTGCAATTCCATGTGCCAAGTTTCCAATCGTAGTCCTTATTTCGTCGCGTGGGTCTTTGCCGATTGTATCGAGTCGTATTTTCCCCTTTGTTATTCGCAATGGGGATTTTTACGGATGGTTTATTGGGCCTACGCCAACACTCCTGTCTCGCCGGAGGGCCAGTTCTGTTTAACGTCCTAACCAACACTGGGACGATCACGCTGATGGAGCTACTACCTTGGATGTAGCTGGGCGTGGTGCAGCGTTTCTTACTCAGACGCTGAATGCCGCACCTCCTTGGTGAACAGACACTCGGATCGTACCTCCTCAATCTAGCTGAAGTCAGAAGGACAACAGTGCCCAGGCTGCACTACCAGCTAAGCACACAACTCTTAGCTGGCGGTCTTTGTCATCGCTTGACCCGTGGAAGCATGAGGTAGGAACTTGTGAGGACCAGAGCTATGTTGGATGCTCTAGTTATCGACTCATTGTTTTGTAGACTTGAAGTACTTCATTATAGGACAGTTTAAACGACCCTGAATGTCCTAATAGTTATTTATGTAACGAGTTGCAAAAAGTTGATTTTTTCTGCACGAGTCGTACATTTATCCAACGAGGCTTGCCGAGTTGGATAAATACGACGAGTGCTGAAAAAAATCGAGTTTTGCAACGAGCTCCATACAAAATTTTATGCAATGATTTTTTTCATAATGCAACCCATTTGAGTTGCATAATGTTCATAATGCAACTCAAATGAGTTGCATTATGAACATTATACAACTATTTTTCATTATGCAACTCATTTCAGTTGCATAATGAGCCAGTTCGGAAAAATTGGTCATTATGATATCAAAATAAGTTATATAAAATGTAAAATCTGATACTGAATTGCATAAACGTTTATTATAATATCAAGCAGGCTTCAGATTAGGGGCTGTCCATAAACCACGTGGTCATTTTTTTGGGACTTTTCAACCCCCCCCCCCCCGCGTGGTCATTTGTCCATACAAATTTTTTTATTTGTCCATACAAAATAGTCATTGGCCGAACCCCCCCCCCCCATGACCACGTGGTTTATGGACAGCCCCTTAGTCCAATACCCACGGTTGGAAATGCAGCTTTACTCAGTATAGCAGATACGGTTACTGTTACGAGTGCAGACCTGAAGTTATGCATTCCTGAACTTCTGAAATTTGTCTGATCTGGAATATCCCTAAAGGGTCTATAATTGATATTGTAGATTTCGAGAGCTTCACGGATTCCAGTACATTTTTTTACTTATTCGTTTATTTGGAAGGCTCGGGCGTCTCATGGGCATAACTGAGCCGAAATTCTTTTTTTTTTTTGTTAAATATTTTTACATTTTACAATATTTACTGCTTTAATGTTATGTTAGCTTGGGAAGCCGAAGTACTCGCGGCTGTTTCGAGGTTAGGGATAAAAAACTAAAATTGGGATGGAGGGATTGAAGGGGTCTAAACCTAAATTATTTGCTAACTTATACTAAAAACATTGATGGGACAAAATGTCCAGATCTGCAACGGAACAAAAAAGAAAGGGCTTTATTGGTAGACAATGACAAGAAGAGGACAAACGGGAGGGGGCGACAGACAGGGATGACAGCAAAACCAAATGGCGGACAACGAAAACAAGGGACGTTAAATCTGATATATGAGATTCATGTATTCCAAATCAAGGTCTGCCAACACGCCTTTAACGGGTTTCTGTTGTTGTCCTCGGACCCGAAGAATTTCATGCAGCTGAGATCTGACCCCACGATGCTCATCGCATCCCCATACGACATGTTCGATATCTTGGTAAGCCTTGCCGCAGACACAGATATTGCTTTCTGAGAGCCCAATACGGAAGAGATGTGCGTTTAACAAATAGTGGTTGGACATCAGCCGACACATCACTCGAATGAAATTGCGGCTTTAATCCAAACCTTTAAACCATGGCTTCTTCGACACCTGTGGGATGATAGAGTGCAACCATCTACCCATCTCTCCATCTCTCCACTTGTATTGCCAGCTGATCAAGATCTCTTGACGGGTCAATGCAAAAAATTCGTCGAAGGCGATTTGACGCTCGTAAATATCGCCTTCGCTAGCGCCCACCTTAGCCAGTGAGTCCGCTTTCTCATTGCCCGGAATCAAGCAATGTGAAGGGACCTAAGCTATGGTAATGGTGTATGAGCGTTTGGACAAAGCACTCAAGACCTGGCGTATTCCATTCAGGAAGTACGCTGAGTGCTTCATCGGTTTCATTGGCCGAACAGCCTCCAGAGAGCTTAGACTGTCGGTACAAATGAAGTAATGCTCAGGTGGAAGAGTGCGAATGTATTCTAAGGTGTAGTATAGAGCCGCTAGCTCAGCAATGTATACACTGAACAGGACTTTTGAAGCATGAAGGTGGCGCTATGAAATTCGTTGTAGATACCGAAACCAGTCGAATCATCGGATTTCGAATCATCTGTGAAGAACTGTCTGTCCCAGCTAATATGCCCGAACTTACTTGCGAAAAATTGAACTTTTTTGTGAGAGAAAAAAAGTTGCCTATCCCGAACATTTTGGCCGCCCCCTGCAGCTTAGAAATAAACAGGAAATAGCTGCATGAGGCTGTGTGAGAAGGTACCTCAAGCTACGCCAATTACAATTTTCCAATGGTCACAATGTTCTTTTCTCGTAATTATTCAAGGCAACGACAAGATCGTTTATCGAACAGCATCAGTGTATTAGAAGTACATAATTCAATTATGCGTCAGCCGATATCCATCACTTCCAAAACACTTCCCTTCGGCTAAACACCCATGTGTAACCCTTTTTGCCATCATAGACGGACGATGCTGAGTGTCAAACGTGGGCAAACGTCGACGGCAATTCTTCTTCATCAATGGCAGCAATTAGCACCGTCTGATTGTAATCATGTTTGAGCAGCTGATTATCATTATCGTTATAAGTGCACTTGTGTGTACCCTTTGGCTCTTTGGTCATACAGAATGTATGACTGGTGGGTGACCGCGCGACACCGAGAAGTACCACAAAGAGTCTCTTTGTCTTTTATCACTTGTGGTAGGGTGTAAACGGACTCGCTATGCGAGAACGTGCTAAACGATCGCTCCGAAGAGTATCAATTTAAAATGTATTACCAAGTTGTAGATCGCTGTTTGTTTGGGAGTCATCTCGCGTGTTTCGCTAATTAGAAGCGTAAATCCGACGGTCGTGAATCCGTTCTACTTTCGACCAATGCAGCTGCATTGCGTGACTTGCTGGACTTTCTTCGACATTTTAAGAGGTTCATTGAATCTATTTTTCAAGATCCATTTTTATGGTGGCAATCCCCCTTCTTCTGTACCTAAACCGTGTCGGGATAACTTTCCTTCTATTTTTCAATCGTCTCATCCATCCTTTTGAAGCGCTGCTGGCTGTCATCTATCACCGATAATGATTTCCCCAGACAATTGGAATTTATCTCCACCTTTTTCGTCCTGCCAATTTTCAACGCCGCAGCGGGACAGCCTCATGTCAATTGTAGAACGTTTACATTTTTATAAGCCTGCCAGCCATCCTCATCCGACAACCCCCTCGTCTCCAGCAGTCGATTACAAACCAATTTACATACCATATTCCTCAGCCCAGCGGCCGTGGTTCGGCCTGCGTTTCGGTAGGTCGGGAGAGCATGTGAATGATGAAGATACGTGTGTCTGATAGGCAGGAATCGATGCCGCCGGGGGCTCCGTCGGCGGTGGTGTATCGTAAACTCCTCGTAACGGTAGCAGTCTAAAAAGGGATTTTCACCACTTGACACACGCATTTTAAAACAATTTCGACAACAACCGTGGTTAGATAGCTGCTGTCAAGCTACACTGTGACATGCGTGGTGGGCAAAATAATTTGGAATATTCCTGAATTCTCGGTTGTTATTAATTTTGATGTTACTTTTAATGTTGAAGTATGAATTCAAAGTTCCTCCGGGAGTTCCTTGAGGATTTCCTCCAGGAATTCTTGCAGGAGTTCCTCCAGATATTCCTTCAATAAATCCGGCTGGAAATTCTCCAGGAATTCCTCCAAAAAATCCTCCAAAATTCTTCCTGGAATTCTTACAGAAGTTCATCCGGGAATTCTTTAAGGCATTATTTCAGGAGTATCTCCCAGAATCCTTCCAATGGTTCCTCAAGGAGTTCTTGCAGGAATTTCCCTAATTCTTCCAAGAGCTCCTCCAGCAATTTAGCTTGGAGTTCCTCAAGGAGCTACTTCAAGAATTCCTCCATGAGCTCTTCCAGGAATTTCTCCAAGAGTTACTCCAGGAGTTCCTTCAAGAATTTCTCCAGGACTTCCTGCAGGAATTTTTTCAGGAGTTCATCCAGGAGTTCTTTCGGGAGTTGCCTTAGGAATGCCTTCAAGAATTCCTCCAGGAGTTCCTCCTGGAATTCCTCTAAGAGTTCCTCCTGGAATTCTTCCTGGAGTTTCTCTTGGAATTCCTTCTGGAATTTCTCCAGCAATTCCTCTAGAAATGTCTCTAGCAGTTGCTCCAGATATACTTCTAGTAGCCTCTCCAGTAATTCTACAAGAGTTGCTCTAGAAATTCCTTCAGGAGTTCCTTCAAAAATCCTCCAAGATTTCTTCCAGGAGATTATCCGGGTATACTTTAAGACATTACTTCAAGAGTGGCTCCCGGAATTCTTCCAAGGTTTCCTACAGTAGTTCTTGCAGGAATTTCATTAGAGATTTCTCAAGGTTGCCTTCAGTAATTCTCCCAAGAGCTCCTCCAGCAATTTTTCCAGAGACGTGTTGAAGAGTTCCTCCAGGATTTACTTCAAGAATTCCTGCAGGAGTTACTGTAGGATTTTTTCAGGAGTTCCTTCAGGAGTTCTTCCAGAAGCTCCTCCAGGTATTCGTGCAAAGTTCCTTCAGGAGTTGCCCCAGCAGTTCCTGTGGAAGTTCCTCCGGGAGATGCTCAGTGGTTCCTTCTGGAATTTCTCTAAGAGTACCTACTGGAATTCCTCCAAGAGTTCCTCCTGCAATTCCACTTGGAGTTCCTCCGGGAGTTCCTCTTGGAATTCCTCCTGGAATTTCTCCAGCAGTTCCTCTTGAAATTTCTCTAGAGTAGTTCCTCCAGGTATGACTTTAGTAATCTGCAGGAATTCTTACAGGAGCTGTTCAAGGATTTCCTCCAGGAATTCCATCGAGATTTCTTTTAAAAATTCCTTCAAGATTTCACCCGGGAATTCTTCTAGGAGTTTATCCGGGAACACTATTGACGATTGCATGAATTTATAGACTCTAGTGCAATTTATATTTAGTGAGATGAAAATTGCACACTCACTAATATCAGTAGGCGTATGCTTTAATTTTTTGACATTTCACCCACAGAAGTGAGACGCAATGCCAGGCGAGGTCTACAATATCACAGAAGGTACGAACTGGTAGCTAAAAAGTGTTTTGTGCGAAGAGGGAGGCTTTCCAAACTAGCCAAGATCGGAACGAACTATGCGGGATGCCAAGGACGTTGGCTTATTATACAAGATGAACTAGTTAGTTCCTGCTCAAGAAAGACAATTTCTAAGCCCCGTGCAGTAGAATTATCCAATAAGGAATACTCCCAGTACTTACATTCGCATCCCACATTTAACCAATGCTAGCCAGCCCAAAGATGTTGTTTTTTTTAGAAATAGCGACTTTTACCTTATTACAGTACATCCAACATTTCTCCTGGCTATCCCATACTTAACCCGACCAAATAAATTCACACCATCCTCCTCAATTAACTAGCAGCTCCTTGACTCTCAGATTGTTTCTGGTCTTCGGTACCTCCATGTGTTTGCCCTTACTTATTCAAATATCCTGTCGATTCCTTAGACCCGGAATCATGGAGCCGGTCGGTTCTTTCGTTGCCGGTTTTATTGCTTTTTTTATCTCAACCTGACATTGACCAACACGATTGAACTCATCAAACATTTAGAAACAAAATAAAAACAATGAGGAGAAAACTTGTTGTCGAGGTAACCGTGAGGTAGCGCAGGAGTTCAGTGAGCTGTGCAAATAATCACTGTGCAAAAAATATTTGCACAGTAGTCTAATCATTCAAGAAAACTGCAATATAAGACATTATTTCAGAAGTGGCTCGCGGAATTCTTCCAAGGATTCCTCCAGTAATTCTTGCACGACTTTCCCCAGAGATTTCTTAGGGTTGCTTCCAGTAATTTAGCCAAGAGCTTCTCCAGCAATTTTTCTAGGGGCATGTTCAAGAGTTCCTCCAGGAGTTCCTTCAAGAGTTCCCCCAAGAGTTCCTCCAGGAGTTCATGCAGGAGTTCCTCCGGAAGTTTCTCCAGTGGTTCCTCCCAGGAGTTCCTCCGGGGGTTCCCCTTGGAATTTATCCGGCAGTTCTTCTAGAAATTCCTCTAGTAGTTCATCCAGGTATGCCTTCAGTAGCGTCTCCAAAAATTCATACAAGAGCTACCAAATGAATTCCTCAAGAAGTTCAGCCAGGCATTGTTCTAGGATTTCTCATGGAATTCCTCCAGGAATTCCTCCTGAAGTTCCTTCAGGAATTCCGTTAGAAGTTCACCCAATAATTCCTCCAGGATTTTCTGTAAGAATTCCTCTTGGATTTCCTTCCGGAGCTCCTCATGAATTCCTCCGTGAGTTCCTCCGAAAATTCCTCCAGGAGCTCCTTCAGGAATTACTTCAGAAGATTCTTCAGGAAGAAAGCTGAGAAGCAGGCTTGTTCCAGTGGAGACGTTACGCCAAAAAGAATGACAGCTTTTGTCCACCTATCAGTGCACAAACCGCCCACAGTGAACCGGTACACGAGAGGAGACTCAGATCCGGGAGAAGGACGACGACGACACACATCAAAGAGACAGCTCGTCGACAATTCGGAACCTTCGCACAGAGGGTGATGGGGACCGACTGGTTGGATTGAATGATGACGAGATTCGTCACTGACGACGACACTGAGCATTTGAATAGGCAGACACAATGGCTGGGTATTTGGGTGATACATGTTGCGACTTTAGCACGAGGGTGAGCGGTTCATGTTTTCCCTTGTCACTGTATTTAAGAACAAGATTTTCCGGATTTGCTACACCCTTCAGCTTGTTATTGTCACTTTATTGTGAGCGAGTGGCATGCTGACAGCGTTGACTGATATGTTTGTTGTTTTCTGGCTTCTATTTTATGTATTGTTTAAGGTTCTGCCTTTTAATTATTAGAGACTTACTGAAATGCAACAACATGAGTTTTATAAAGGAAATTAATCAATTATTCATTTTTTACTGCTTTCCCAAAATAGTTCCTGTACTGAGAAATCTTACACTTTCACCCCTACTGTAAAATAATTCATAAATTTCCGTCACGGTTTCCTTCAGATGTTCCGCCCCTACCTCTGCCACTATATTTTCATTTGATTTCCCGCTATCTACCTATAGTTAAATATTTATTCAAAGCATTAAGCCCTGTTACATCTTATTGTTCTCCGACGACAACAACGTCCCTCTCTACCACCACCGTCACCCATCATCGGAAAAATTGAAATCAAACGCAATGAATTTCGTCGTCGTTTTGCCTTCGGCACGCTTCAGCGAGAAAACAGAAGGCTCATCTTTTATCTTTGCATTCCCATCTATTGGAAGGTTGTTCGTAGCCGAGCTCCCATTGCTAGGCTGTCGCAGACCTTCGGCTGCAGATGGTCTTGGAGGGTTAACTTCTGCTGAACATGGGAAGGGGGATGACGTGTGTATTTACATTGTTGCGACACAACCATACAGAACAATGTTCATTGTTGCCACTATGGTATAAACGGTAGATCAACAAGCTTGACAAACAGGTCAAAGCAGTGATGGCAATATTGTTTATCCAGGATATCATAAATTCCATGTTGGGGGCGCCTGAGTTCCGTTCAGCAGATTTTTGGTTTGGGAAACAGATTCTGGAAGATAATCTTGGAGATCGCTATGTGGGCGATATTCAAAATGGTGATAACTCGGAAGTTCCCACATTTCAAACCGTCACCTTTCTTGTTAATGAGAGACAGATTGTCGTTTCCTTCCACTCCTTCGGTTGCTGTTCGGATTCTCAGATCGTGACTATCACTATGACTTTGTTGGTTTTAAGCTGGTGCCTTAACTTCCCTCAGCAAGAGATTAGGATCATTTCCGCCCTCTGCTGCACTGGGCATAGTCGTTTCTTCCATCGCCGTGGTCTTCCATGCCTACGATTCCCACACGCCGTTCAGGTGTTCATCGAAGTACCGCTTCCACCTTTCGATCACCACACATCCGTCGGTCAAGAGGACTCCATCGTTATTCCTGCATATTTTGGTTCGCGGCACGAAGTCTTTGCAGGGTGCGTTGAGCTTCTGGAAGAACTTCTGTGTTTTGTTTTGTTTTTTGGGAACGACACAGCAGTTCCACATTCTGTCGGGTTGCTTGCTGCAGCATTTCCAGTTAGTACATACAAACATTTATTTGTTCAACATCACAACATAATCAACAATAGTCGCCACAATACTTGGTTTGTGGCTGCCGCTCTCCATCCTCGGTCGCGCCCAATAATGCTCGCCAGGTCACGCTCCTCCTGGTCCGCCCAACGTGCTCTCTGCGCTCCACGCCTTCTTGTGCCAACCGGATCCATTGCAAACACCAGCTTTGCAGGGTTGTTGTCCGGCATTCTTGCAACATGCCCTGCCCACCGTATCCTTCCGGCTTTGGCCACCTTCTGGATGCTGGGTTCACCGTAAAGTGCAGCGAGCTCGTGGTTCATCCTTCTCCACCACACACCGTTCTCCTGCACACCGCCGAAGATCGTTCTTAGCACGCGTCGCTCGAAAACTCCGAGTGCTTGTAGGTCCTCCTCCAGCATGGTCCATGTCTCGTGCCCGTAGAGGATCACCGGTCTTATTAGCGTTTTGTACATGGTGCATTTGGTGCGTGGGTGAATCTTTTTCGACCGCAGTTTCTTCTGGAGCCCGTCGTAGGCCCGACTTCCGCTGATGATGCGCCTCTGAATTTCACGGCTCACGTTGTTGTCAGCCGTCAGTAAGGATCCGAGGTAGACGAATTCCTCCACCACCTCGAAAGTATCCCCGTCTATCGTAACATTACTACCCAGACGGATCCGGTCGTGTTCGCCACCAGTCCGACTTTTGCTGCTTCACGTTTCAGTCGGGTGTACAGCTCTGCCACTGTTCCAAATGTTCTGGCAATAATGTCCATGACGTCCGCAAAGCACACAAATTGTCCGGATTTTGTGAAAATCCCCCATCGTTGCTTTTATCAGTCCAGTCAGCTTCCCAGGAAAGCCGTTTTCGTCCATGATTCTCCATAACTCTGCGCGGTCGATACTGTCGTATGCCGCTTTGAAGTCGATGAACTGGTGATGCGATGGGACCTGGTATTCACGGCATTTCTGGAGGATTTGCCGTACGGTAAAGATCTGGTTCGTTGTCGACCGACCGTCGATGAAGCCGGCTTGATAACTTCCCACGAACTCATTCGTTTTAGGTGACAGACGACGGAAGATGATCTGGGATAGCACTTTGTAGGCAGCATTCAAAATACACTAAAATATCTTTTTATGCATGTTTTTTTATGCACTTTTAACTTATGCATCTTTTTTATGCCCTGCATAAAAAGAGGGAAAGCTACTCAGAACCAATATTGTGCATAAGAATATTTAATAATGACAGGAACTATTGCAACGGCGACCGCGGGTGTTTACAGATGAGAGCAAAGGATGTAACCTTCCTTCGCTTTTGGGTGTTTCCGAAGGTCTCATGTGCGTTACATGGGCTCCGAGAGGGTCTTAAGAAGATTTCGGAGTCATTTCAGGAGTCTCAGAGCATTTTAGGCTGGTTTCAGAGCCGTTACGGAGGCGTTTTCAGGGGTTTTGATTTAGGAGGATTTTTTTTAGACATTTCAAGATGTTTCAGATCATTTTCGGCGTGATTCAGAGGCGTTACGGAGGAGTTTTCGGGGTGTTCGGAGCTTCTCAGGTGCGTTACATAGGGTCCGAGGGGGTTTAAGGGGGATTTTGGACGCATTTCAAAATGTTTCAGAGTATTTTCGGGGGATTCAGAGACGTTACGGAAGCGTTACGGAGAAGTCCTTAGGGGTTTCGAAGCCTCTCAGTTGCGTTACATGGGGTCCCCGGGGGGTTCAAGGGGGATTTTTGAGGCATTTCAGGAAGTTTCAGAGCAGACTCTGAAATACCTTAAATCACCCCTCAAACCTCATGCAACGCCCTTTAAAGTCTACTGAGATCCCTTGAATGGCCCCTTAAGCCTCTTGGAACGCCCCTGAAACCCACTTACTATTAAAATACCCCAGAGTTCCCCGTAATCCCATGAAAACACCAAAAAATCTTGACAGAACACCCTTTAAAGGCTCCTCAAATCCCCCAAAACAACCCCTTAAAACGCCCCTGAAGCCCCTTGGAACCCCCTTTTTGGGCTCTCTGGGAACATCCTGGAAACCCCCTTAGCCCCACCTCATCTGCTCAGGTGCAAGATCTGTTCTCGCAAACTAGATTTTCTAAATAAAGCCCAAACTTAATTTATGCATAAATTTCCTTCTTTTTATGCCTTTTTTAATTTATGCACATTTTTAATTTATGCAGTCCCAGCCATGTGCATAAAAAGAGGTTCCAGTGTAGTGATCGCCCTGAAGTTCTCACATTCCAAATGGTCGCCTTTCTTGTGAACGGGGCAGATTACCCCTTCCTTCCACTCCTCCGGTAGCTGTTCGGTTTCCCAGATCCTGGCTATCAGTCGATTCAGACAGGTGGCCAACTTTTCTGGGCCCATCTTGATGAGTTCAGCTGCGATACCATCCTTACCAGCTGCTTTGTTGATTTTGAGCTGGTGGATGGCATCCTCAGCGTGGGAGTTGGTTCATTTCCGTCCTCCGCTGCACTGGCGTCGTCGTTCCTTCCGTTGCCGTGGGCTCCCGTGCCTACGTCCTCCACGCCGTTCAGGTGCTGATCGAAGTGCTGCTTCCACCTTTCGATCACCTCACGTCCGTCCGTCAAATGGCCTCCGTCTTTATCCCTGCATATTTTGGCTCGCGGCACGAAGCCGTTGCGGGATGCGTTGAGCTTCTGATAGAACTTCCGTGTTTCTTGAGAACGGCACAGCAGTTCCATTTCTTCACACTTCGCTTCTTCCCAGTCAACCAGTGATCGTATAAGATGATGCATAAGATGTTAAAGTGGAGGCGATATGCGTACATTTTACATGCGCCTAAATGGAGGCATGTACGCATATGGCCTCCACTTTATCACCTTATGCAGCAGCTTATACGATAACTGGTTGTCTGGGTTCCAGGCGGCGCTTTTTCTCCCGAAAGAGGCGGGTCTGCTGTTTCCGCCTCTGTTTGTAACGTTCCACGTTCTGTCGAGTCCCTTGCTGCAGCATTACCGCCCTCACTGCGTTCTTCTCCTCCAAAACCGTTCTGCACTCTTCGTCGAACCATTCGTTCCGTCGATTCCGTTCCACGTACCCGATGGTGCTCTCGGCTGCGTCGTTGATGGCTGCTTTCACTGTACTCCAGCAGTCCTCTAGAGGGGCCTCATCGAGCTCGCCCTCGTCTGGCAACGCGGCCTCGATATTCTGCGCGTATGCTGAGGCGACATCCGATTGTTTCAGTCGCTCTAGATTGTACCGCGACGGTCGTCGGTACCGTACATTGTCGATGACGGAGAGTTTTGGGTGCTGTTTGACCATCACTAGATAGTGATCGGAGTCGATGTTGGCGCCACGATAGGTCCTGACGTTGATAATGTCGGAGAAGTGCCGTCCGTCAATCAGAACGTGGTCGATTTGAGATTCCGTCTGCTGTGGTGATCTCCAGGTGTAACGATAAGGGAGGCTGTGTTGAAAAAAGGTACTACGTATGGCCATATTTTTGGAGGCGGCGAAATCAATGAGTCGTAGGCCGTTTTCGTTCGTCTGCTGGTGGGCGCTGAACTTACCAAACGTTGGTCTTAATTCCTACTCCTGGCCTACCTGAGCGTTCAAATCTTCTATGATGATCCTGACGTGATCATTCAAGAGATAAATGTACCGATTTATCATTGTAAAATATGTACATCTGTAATTTTTAAGGGGGCCCACAAATTTGGTTTTTTTCACCGGGCCCTTAAATTCCTAGCTACGCCACTGGAGAGTACGCTTGCCGAACAGAGCAGTTTGCGTAGGTTTTGGATGACCGGAAAAAGATTCGACCACTAGTATACATACACAAAATTACAGCCTCTAGCTTTCGGGAAAATCGATGCAAATTTCATATTAAAGCAAAGCCCTTTGTCGGTAAAACGACGATCCAACGAAATCAATCAGTTGGATTAAAGGCTAATGAATTATGCTAAATCCGTTCCATAGAGCAAACTCACCCTTTTATTCTATTTGATGCTATTTCCGATGTCTCTCGTCGTCGTTTTATCGAGATTAAATGGATTGAAATGGATACCTCCGCACTCCGCAATGGCTAAAAGTCACAGACACAAAGTTGCGGAAAAAAATTATCCTCATCCCCCTAATGATGACTGCCATCAAAAGTGTATTTGATCCACTCGGCATCCAGCAAGAGGGCACCAAGGTATGGAAAACGCCATCAAACAGGGTTGTGAATCAAAAACCAGTCGTCTCTTCTTTTTTTTCTCCTTCGAAAAACCAGTCACATGCTCGTTAGTTGTGGGCCATAAAATTTTATGAAAGGTTACACACCGGCAATATGTCGGTTCGGATGGTGGTGAACTCACGCAGTTGAGGATTCAAATCATAGGAAAAAAAGGTGCTTCTGTGACTGTGCTGAGCGTGCGGGGTTTCAAGCAAATTGAATCTGTCGTCGGTACGTGAGAGGGATTCTTGTGGCCACATTACAATGTGATGTCCTTTGGAGGAACAGATAGGATCTTGTGGTATTTTTCTTGGGTGTATTGGGATGAAATCTTGAAATATTTTATCCTTCATATCAAAGTTACATAGAAATAAGTTTTAAAGCATTTTTTTACTAATACAGTGATGTATGCACAACGTACGCTACTGATGCTCCTTCTAAATGGCTTCTTCGAATCCGCTCGATACATCAACTCCCCCTTCACCCGGCAATGTAAAATATACAACCATACAAGAAAGAAACCAACCATCATTCAGAGGTGAAACAGCATGACTTGGAAGTTAAGGTAAACTTTCTTTTCTCCCCCCACCAGCCACAATCCCACGTCAGATAACGGATGATTGACCAAAGTAGCAAACACTCGTCGTCGTCCCCGTCGCCGGTTTCTTTCCACACTCGAAAATCCTTGCAACAACGTTTGTCTCTCCTGTGGGGGGAAGGTCCTTTTGATGTTGTTGACGTCGTTGCTGGTCCGAAGAAAAAATCCTCCCCAACGAAAAGATGATGAATGCCGACGGAGATAACGGAGGAGCGATTTTCCTCTGGATGCCGACGGTTCGCAGTCTCATTTGGCCACTTAATCATCCGGATCGTTGACACTTTCGGTGTGGTGAAATATCTGGTTGAATGCTGCTGGCTGGCAGAACTTTCTTTGCTGACCCCGCTGAGCAGAGAGCAATGATGTCAAATTGTGCAGAAAAATGCCGACCGGATTTGCTTTCCGGATCACTGATAATAATTGGTTGATGATTTATTACGAGTCCCGGGAATTAAGCTGTTCCTTGGCGTTGAAGGGAAGTCTTATAATTTTCTTATTGCGGAACTTGGATTGTGTTAACGTTTGTGCTCTAAGAAATATGCACAATGATTCGAGATATTGAATGCATACTGCGATATTTCAATTGACAAAATTAAGTAAGTAACACATTACAATACATTACAATACATTTTACTATTATTGTTTATTATGAGCTTCTTTATTATGATATTTCCATAGACAAATAGACGACTAACGCGTCACATACAATACACATACATTTTCGATCATCCTACACAGCAAATAATTTTGTAATTTCCAGGCGCGTAATTTCTGGCGATGTATCCCCATTTTCGAACGTAACCAAACTCGGACACATCGTTGTCCAACAATTATCACACTCACCATGTACACCCTGGTTGGCACCGAAAAGTGTCAACAAACCCATTCCAACAGATACTTAGAAGCAGTCTCATATTTATCACCTTCTTTCTAAACTCGGTGAGAATTTCAATTTAATAGTCGAGAGGCAAGGGATATGACTCACAATCCGCGAATCAGTGTACGAATCTATGCCAATATTTTACTTTATATGAAACGTCTATCGTTCCGGTTCTAGCGATTGCTAGACTCACTTTTAAGCTACGGCGGCTAATTTGCTGTGTGGAAAGGATGTTATTTGTACATCACACAGATAAAAAAATGAGATTTACACGTCATGTAAACTTCATTTTAGTCATGTAAACTTATTGTTATGATGGTTTACATGATATATCATGTAAATTTGTGTTATATGTCATGTAAACACTCAGAGTCATGCTGAATTACATGACATATTATGGAAGTTTACATGACATTTTATGATTTTTACATGATATGTCATGTAAACTTCTGTGCTATCCCACGCTCCAATTATGTGCATCATATGTCACAGAATTTTACACTCTTTTTTCGATCTGTGCAATTTTACGACGCGACTGATGTGCAGCGAACGGATGTGATCACAAGAATTGTTTTGTTGTGTAGATAGCTGTCTAGTGTCGGTAGCGTATAGTTCAACTGGCTAAGAATAGCACTACGGACCCCCTGTTCCAGTTGTAGGAATCCTCGAATCAGGTGACCCCCAATTCGTGATGTGATGCGGTAATATGCCTAGGAATGAATGGCTAGTGGGGGGGGGGGGCAAATAAAAACATAACTGCTAAGAGCACCTTTACCGGTGCGTGACTACACAGAGAAAAATATGTAATTAAAATTCAGTGAGAAATCATGCACATTAAGGGAATGCTAGAGTAAGTGCACTTTTACATGAGATATAATGTAAAATTACATTACCATCGTATAAATTTCTGCCAACCATCGCGTATACTATAACGGACACCAACCGGTTACGCGACTATTAGCAGAAATTTACACGAACGTAACGTAATTTTAAATGATATCTCATGTAAATATGCACTAACTCTAGCATTCCCTTTATGTGCATGATTTTTCGCTGAATTTTACATGAATATTTTTTTCTGTGTAAGCTAAATTACATAGCGCTATACCTTATCGGGGACTACTAACCGAGCTAGGAAAATAGTAGCAAGGCTTTCGGGAAACATCGAGCGCACAAATATAGGCGCCCGATATTTGCACGGGAAACGATTGCTTTTTCATATATGTCAAAAGTGCTGTGATGTTTTTATTTGTTTGTTTCGATCAAAACGCACCGGTGGCCTACCACAAACTTTGTAAACACTTACAGTTAGGGAAAATCTGCTGGAAAATTGCGTTTTTTTATCACAAGCAAAAATGTCCAGGAGTACCCGAGTGAGTGAAGTGCTGGAAGAATCAAAAGAAAATATCACTCCCAAACGGAAGGGACGGCCTCCACGAAGGAAGCACAACACCACAATAGCGGATTAGGAGGATGTGGGAGTCTCTCTGCCAAAGCGGGGCAGAATACAACCACCGAAAGTGTCTCAGGAGGACAAGCCGCAAGCCGGAAGAAGTGAGTGTCACTGCTGTGGGATGTCTGCCGGGGCGTGAGGAATCCCGGGAGGAATTCCTGGAGGGATATTCGGAGGCATTCTTGAAGTATTCCCCAGAGGAATTCCTGGAGGAATCCTCGGAGGAATTCCTGGAGGAATCCTCGGAGGAATTCCTGGAGGAATCCTCAGAGGAATTCCTAGAGGAATCCCAGAGGAATTCCTGGAGGAATCCCTGGAAGAATTCCTGGAGGAATCTCCGGAGGAATTCCTGGAGGAATCCCTGGAGGAATTCCTGAAGGAATCTCCGGAGGAATTCCTGAAGGAATCTCCGGAGGAATTCCTGAAGGAATCTCCGGAGGAATTCCTGAAGGAATCTCCGGAGGAATTCCTGAAGGAATCTCCGGAGGAATTCCTGAAGGAATCTGCGGAGGAATTCCTGAAGGAATCTCCGGAGGAATTCCTGAAGGAATCTCCGGAGGAATTCCTGAAGGAATCTCCGGAGGAATTCCTGAAGGAATCTCCGGAGGAATTCCTGAAGGAATCTCCGGAGGAATTCCTGAAGGAATCTCCGGAGGAATTCCTGAAGGAATCTCCGGAGGAATTCCTGAAGGAATCTCCGGAGGAATTCCTGAAGGAATCTCCGGAGGAATTCCTGAAGGAATCTCCGGAGGAATTCTTGCAGGAATCTCCGGAGGAATTCTTGCAGGAATCTTCGGAGGAAATCCTGCAGGAATCTCCGGAGGAATTGCTCCATGGAGGAATTCCTGAAGGAATCCCCGGAGGAATTCCTGGAGGAATCCCCGGAGGAATTTCTGGAGGAATCCCCGGAGGAATTCCTGGAGGAATTCCCGGAGGAATTCCTGGAGGAATCCCCGGAGGAATTCCTGGAGGAATCCCCGGAGGAATTCCTGGAGGAATCCCCGGAGGAATTCCTGGAGGAATCCCCGGAGGAATTCCTGGAGGAATCCCCGGAGGAATTCCTGGAGGAATCCCCGGAGGAATTCCTGGAGGAATCCCCGGAGGAATTCCTGGAGGAATCCCCGGAGGAATTCCTGGAGGAATCCCCGGAGAAATTCCTGGAGGAATCCCCGGAGGAATTCCTGGAGGAATCCCCGGAGGAATTCCTGGAGGAATCCCCGGAGGATTTCCTGGAGGAATCCCCGGAGGAATTCCTGAATGAATCCCCGGAGGAATTCCTGGAGGAATCCCCGGAGGAATTCCTGGAGGGATCCCCGGAGCAATTCCTCGAGGAATCCCTAGAGGAATTTCTCGAGGAATCCCTAGAGGAATTCCTCGAGGAATCCGAGGAGGAATCCGAGGAGGAATTCCTGGAGGAATCCCCGGAGGGATTCCTGGAGGAATCCCCGGAGGATTTCCAGGAGGAATCCCCAGAGGAATTCCAGGAGGAACCCCCGGAGGAATTCCAGAAGGAATCCCCGAAAGAATTCCAGAAGGAACCTTCGGAAAAATTCCAGAAGGAATCCCCGGAGGCATTCCTGGAGGAATCCCCGGAGGATTTCCAGGAGGAATCCCCGGAGGAATTGCCGGAGGAATCCCCGAAGGATTTCCTGGAGGAATCCCCGGAGGAATTCCTGGAGGAATCCCCGGAGGAATTCCTGGAAGAATCCTCGGAGGAATTTCCGGATGAATTCCTGGAGCAATCCCCGAGGGAATTCCTGGAGGAATCCCCGGAGAAATCCCTGGAGGAACCCCCGGAGGAATTTCTAGAGGAATCCCCGGAGGAATTCCTGGAGGAATCGACGGTGGAGTTTTTGAAGAATTTTTTGGAGAAATCTCCGGAGGAATTCCGTGAGGAATCCCCGAAGGAGTTCCTAGTAGAATTCTCGGAGAAATTCCTGAATGAACCCCCAGGAATTCTTGGAGCAATCCCCGGAGGAATTCCTGACGAAATCCGGAATTCCAGTAGAAATTTTTGTACGTATTCCTGGAGGATACTCAGTAAGAATTCATGCTAGAATCTCAGAGGGAATTCCTGAGGAATCTCAGAATTAGTACCTGGAGGAATCGCAGAAGGAATTCCTGGGGAAATATTAAAAGAAATTCCTGAAGGAATCCCAGAAAGAATTCCTGGAGGAATCCCGGAAAGAAATCGTGGAGGCATCCAAATAGAAATTCCAGTTGAATTTCGGAAGGAATTCCTTTCGATATACTGAAAAGAATTTTTGTTGGAATCCCAGAAAGAATTCCTGTTGAAATCTCAAAAGGAATTTTTGGTGAACACCCGGTAGGAGTTCCTGAAGCAATGCTGAAAGAAATTCCTTTCGAAATAACGGAAGGAATTCCTAGAGAAATCCCAGAACATATTCCTGGAGGATTTGCAGTAAGAAAACTCACGAACACTTCTTTTGAATTTCCCGGAATTTTAGTAGGCACTGTATCCCAGAAAGAACTCCTGAACAAGCTCATTGAGGGTTCCTAAACAACTCTGGCTATCACTTTAGAAGACTTTTTTTTTAGATCCTAAAAGTAATTCCCGAATCAATCTCCTAAATTCTTGGGTGAATCTCGAAGGAGTTTCTGATGGAATCCCAAAATATCCGGGATTTCATTCTGAATCGGGATTTCATTATCCGCGAAATTATCAAACCGTACCGCTTCCTCTGCAGATCGGTTGCTATTTGGTCGCCGCTAACGTCGATTACGGTCACTATATTCCGTTTCGGCCATCACGGACTGTGCTTGGATTAGCATCAGGCTCATGAGCTCTTCTTCGCTTGAATCTGGAATCCCAAAATCTTGCCTAGGTTAGGTAGTGGCTTAGGAGAGCTCAGATCAATCTTTAGCATAAAAGAACAGCAACGACCAATCTTTGCAGACTTATGCAAAATGGTACAGCCCTGAAAGTTATTTTCACAAGGGGAATTTATTTCTAGGAAATCTTGTGAATCCGGTGTTTGCGAACACAACGAGTACAAAGCAAAGGTTTGTTGTTTTCTGATTATGTACTACTATTTTCATTTGAGTTGCATAATATTCATAATGCAACTCAAATGAGTTGCATTATGAAGATTATACAACTATTTTTCATTATGCAACTCATTTCAGTTGCATAATGAGCCGGTACGGAAAAGTAGGCTATTATGATACTGAAATGAGTAGTATAAAATAAAAGTTATGATATTGAATTGCATAAAAGGTATTATCAGCATTGATAAATTTAAACGAAACAAAAATACTCAACTTCAGACTACACTAAATCCTTTTTTTACGCAATTTTATTTAGCACGATTTTTTTACGCAATTTTCTCGAAGTTACGCGAACTTTTTTTGCGCGGACGAATCCATCGCGTAAAAAAGGATTTAGAGTACTGATTCAACTGTTTAAACTCTGGGACTTGCTGTGAAAATTTTCCAATTAATTTAATCCACTACTGCGCTGACATCAGCTATGCCCAATGTTTCTTCCACGATGAAGAAAACATCACCTTCCCCGCAATGCTGACGACCCGAACCGAAGGTGCCTGTTAGGTCAAACGGCCAGAAGCAGAACTTTCTTTTAATTTTCTGGGAAACATCCTTTTGATCTTCTTTAAACCGTCTTCCAGTGGGCGTTCGTATCCCTGTGCTCTTCGTATCCACAGTATACGCGCTTAGTTGGCCCGTTTCTGCGGTTGATCTCCAACTGAACGTGGCCAAGCCAAGCGCCCGGCACACAGCACAGGGTTCTCCTAATGAGAAATGTTTTCTAATTTCATCGTCAGCGCCAAAAGGAAGGCTGGGAAATCTGCATGCAGCAGCTGATGTTGATGGCGGCTCATTTCTTTTTCGTGTGCCAAAATTCCTGCTGCCTCCCTCCAACAACATCTCGACATCTTTGTTGTAGGCAGCCAGGCAGGCAGCAGCCGGGGCAGAAAAAAGTCCGCTGGAAATCTTAATTAGATTAGCCCACCAATGTGCGGTGCTGGGCTCGGCCAGATCAAGCCATAACAACATTTTCGTTTAATCTCTTTATACCGTGGCTCATATTAGTTCGGAAAGAAGAGTGGAAAAACTTTCCTTTAACGATATTAAATCATTCTTGAAACGCAAATTTTCGGCGCTTCATCTCCCTCCACCGCCCACACCAGTGTTGCTTCCGGTCCTCGAACCGCAAAGAAATCAACCATCACCCTTAAGACACCCAGAAAACACGACGAATTCAGCTAGATATCTGCAGCTCCGAGTTCAGTTCAAGCGAAAGTAAATAAAAGTCCGCAATGGCATGCGGAAAAGCGGCCTTAACCGTCAATTTCCCACCGACAAACGTCAAACAGAAACCAGATACTTTTCACTCAAATTGTTTCTTCCGCTTTCTCCCGAGGGGTGATCCCCGTCCACACACCCACCACACCCCCAAGTCCCATCAAGGACAAGAAAAATGTGATTGAATTATAAAAGGAATTCTTTTCATTTCCTGGTTGGCCTTTTTTTACGGGTCGGTTTTTCCACCGAGGGTGATATGAGACATCAAGGACCGACTGTGTCGACAATAAAAAAAGAACGCACTCCTTAGTCCTTACATCCCCGTCCTTCCACCGGATGGGCCGGGAGGAAAATTACGAGATTAGCAGGAATTTGCGGAAGCGAAAACATCCCCGGCTGCTGCTGCTGCTACTGCTGGTTGGTTTTATCGTCTGGGGTGAAATCTGAAAGATAAATACGGAACTCAGTTGGGGAAGAGAAAAAAACAGTACATTGAGGGATCATGTTATTTCGTGGGATGTTTCCTCCACATCGTCGTCGTAGTCGTCGCCACTTGATGAATCGCAATTCCAAGAGTGACGAATGACGAAAGACTGTTCTGCTCTTGGGATCTTGATTGCCAGAGGTGTAGCGATTCCCAATTTGGGTTTATGAGAAGCATTGGAATATTTAAAAAATTTAAACTCCTTTGCATTATTATGTACACTCTAAAGCTTACGATTCTTCTCTTATAATATGTCGCGTTTCGATCAATTTTATCAAGTATTCTCATAGGTTGTTTCAGAAATAATTCAGTTCCTTCTTTGAGAGTAGTTCAGTTCAAAAGTTCCTCCTACGATTCCTCCAGAAAATCTCCCATGGAGTTTTAAAGAAATTCAGCCAGGAATGCCTCCGGAGATTTCCCTGACAGTTCCTTTAGGAATTCTTCAAAGAGTTTCTTGAATTCATAGTTTCCATGAGAATTTACTTCACATCGTTCTAACGCTTACTCTAGAAATTAAACTAAGATTTTTTTTAAATCTACTTTTTTCTAAAAATTTATTTAACCTTCATTGGATTTCTTCCGAAATTTCTCTATTAACTACTTTAAAAAATCCTCCAGGAATACCTTTCAAAAAGTCTTCCACGAATTCCTTTTGAAATTTCTTTTAGGACTTCTTCCATCAATTGTTCGAAAGAGTCTTTCAGATATCCGTACAAGAATTCTTAACGGAAATGCTTTTTTCAAGGATTTATTTAGAAAATCTTTCTCACTCAGACTCTTTTGTCATGTATTCTTCAGAAAAATTCTTCCAGAGATCCCTTACGAAGGTTCTCCAGGGCTTCCTTAAAATATGTATTTTCTCTTCAAGAATTTCTCTAGAAACTCCTCCAAGAATTCTTTTAGGGAGATTTCTATGGGTTCCTTTTGAAACCCCGTCAAAAAAGATTATCATGTTGTAACTACTCCAAAGATTCTTGCATTATCACTTTCAGCGGTTCAAGCAAAAAATCCTCCTGAGATTCCTGCAGAAGTTAAAACACAGGTTTATTCAGTATTCCCTATAGATATTTCTTCACATTTTTTTACAGAAATATCTCTGGCATATCCTCTAAGATTTCCTCGACGAACTGTTTAAGAAATTTATTCAAAATTATTTCCTAGGAATTTCTACAGAAAATCCTTTGGAAATACAGCGGGCACGAAGCAACGTCGGGCTGAATTTCCTCATTTTTGAATCTTTGAATCTTTGAATCTTTGAATCTTTGAATCTTTGAATCTTTGAATCTTTGAATCTTTGAATCTTTGAATCTTTGAATCTTTGAATCTTTGAATCTTTGAATCTTTGAATCTTTGAATCTTTGAATCTTTGAATCTTTGAATCTTTGAATCTTTGAATCTTTGAATCTTTGAAGCTGAAAGAAATGGAAAACCCTCTAGAAGAATCTCCTGAAAAATTCCTGGAAATATGCCAATGAATGTGTAACTTCTGCAGGAATTGTTGAGAGAATCTTTGAAGAAATTACGGTAGAATGCCCGGAAAATCGCTGAGCAATTGCTGGAAGAATATCAAGTGGAACTTCTGGAGAAACCCCAGAGGAGCTTGCTGAAAAATCTATGGAGAATTTTCTAGTGAAATTTTCAAACAAATGCCTGAGAGGGCTTCTGAACGTTAGATCATCATCTGACAATTACTTATGAAATAATCTCAACTTTAAAATCTGAGTAGAATTTTTGAATCTTGGTAAATGGGTAGTTTTTGGAATTGTGTTGGTTAAATTTCAGGGAAATAGCTCCTGGAGAAGATTCTGATAAAATTCGTGGGAGAATTACGTCGAACATATTTGAAGAAATACATACACGAACTTTTGTAGCAATCCTTAAATTTCTTTTAAAATATACGATTCAAGATGAATTTTTTGAAAATCTAAGAAACTTAAAATTTGATCGCATTAACCCGGAACAAAGCATTTTCAATCTGTATTGGCGGCCAAAACAATTGTGCAAAATTTGAAAGCGATTGGTTGCGTCACCGTATTCCGCTTTGCGATTGAAATTTGTATGGAAGTTGGTATGGGAAAACGTCCTTTTTTGCATTTTACTAATAAGTTGAATTCTTTTGTTTAATACCATTTAATACGTTAAAGTATAGCCTAGGATATGCCGAAAAACTTTGCCGAAGACCGCAAAGTGATCCGACGCTTGTGGAAGAAGTTATTCGCTTGGTAACTTAGGCCAAAAATTAAGATTTTATTATTGATGTTATTCCTTTACATGTTAAATCTCAAGCACCACCGGGCAATCTGTACGTTATAACTTTTTTCACTAATGTCGGAGAATTTTGCGGTCTTTGGCAAAGTTTTTCGGCATATCCTGGTCTATACCTCAACGTCATTAGTTACATCGTTTGAGACAAAAAATTTCAATTAACCCAATACCCAAATTTTTGATTTTGATCTAAATATCATTTTTCATCAACTAAAATCGATTTAAACATATTTTGAAAGATGATTCTTTTTATTTCTCGATTTCGTGAATTTTAGTTTTTGATTTTTCTAATTTTTATTTTTGAACATCCCCACACTTTTATATTTTTCCTGGAAGCCTATTTGAGGTACGGATTTGTTGAGATGAAAATATTTTGAGATTTTATGATTATTGTTGAAATATTTTTATTTTTATTTTTTTTCATAGAAAATTTCATTTTCTGTGTAATTTTAAGGAAAATAATTTTAGAGTGTATTAGATTCGCTTAAACTATTAAACTAGGATAGAATGATTTGGAAAAAAAATAAAATATGTTAATTGTGGCGATTTAATACATAATTAATAATGATTTCTAAAAGGAGACTAAAACATCAATTTTTTAATGATTTTTAAAAAATGTAAATACGCTATAAAATACACCAAAAACTATTCTGAGATATACAAAAAAGTCCTAAATATCAGCCAAAAATATAAAAATTTTGATTTTCCAGGAAACAAAAATTACAAAAATGCTCAAACTATACCCCCTCTAAAGGCGGGGTTTGGTATTAGAGGGTTAAGGAAGAAAAATGCAAAAAAGTACGTTTTCCCAAACAAAATTCCATACAAATTTCAATCGCAATGCGGAATACGGGGATGCAACCAATCGCTCCCAAATTTTGCACAGTTGTTTTGGACGTCAAAAGGAATCAAAAAGCTTTGTTCTAAAAAATCGACTTTGTTGACCCAGTCTAGTATATATGCATCCGCAAGACCACCCTTGTAACGTCACTGTCCTAGCATACCGCCGTCGTCAGTTTCAGTTGGTCTCTGTCTCTGTTCTTTTTTACTTTCTGCTGAAAAAAAAATAAGATCAACAGCTAATTTCACCCTCATTGTTGATTGTTGCTCGTCTTACTCGGGATTTTTTCTGCCTCCCTCCCAAGGGCGGCCCCAGAAGATTTCCGCCAGATTAAATCATTCAAGAGTGACGCTTGCTACACGGGAAACAATAATTTGACGTTGATTGCTTGTTATCACACTGACGACTGTTCCCGGGTGGTGGATGGATCGTCTCCCGTGGGTGGAGGGGGTCCATTTTTTCCATGCCACAATCTGTCCTCGCCCTTCCAATCAATTAGAGTTGATTTATCGGTGGCAAGCGGCGAAAACCCTTTTTCCGCTCAAATGTGTAGCAAATGTGTGACCACCAGTGACTATCCTCAAACTCAAGGATTCGGTTGATACGGTTCCGCTGGAGGTGGCCAATAAACATTAATGTCTTTTACGACACCGTTGGGAGTAGTTTCCGGTGTGGATGCAAGAGTTATGCGGCACTGCCCTGACCGCTCGTCCATCGGTGTGGTCCAGTTTTGCCCGTTCTGGGAGTGGTCCCGGTTCGGTTGCCAAAATTTATGTTTGTCCATGCAGAACTGCTCGGAAACGGAACAACTCATCCGGCGACTCTCTTACTGATGGGTTCAAGAAAGCAGCCAAACCAGACATGTGATTCTGGCCGGGAGCAAAACTCGTGATGCCACCAACATCAGCAGAATCCAGCGGTCCAGGCAAAGTCAGAGAATGTCTTTTACTTCTCAAGAAATGGGGGGATACACGGTAGCAATGACTTATGTTTCGGTTTGCTTCCGAATGGTTATGCGACGGACGTGAGATGGGCAGATGTTTTCTTAGAGCGGGAGTTGGACGTTTCGGGAAAAAGGGAAGAAACTGTGTGTTCTTTAGCTGACCGGTCGTTGAAGGAGCCGTACACAAAGGAACACTCAGAAGATACGGTCAAACAGTTCAAATCCGTTGTGGCGGAAATAGGATAACCTCAAGTTTGATTTACTTTTGACCTTTTCTGGTTGAGATTGTTTGAGGTTGGGTGAAGTACTTTGCGAGCAAAATTGTTTACAGTCAATTTAAAGTCAATCGTTGAAACTGTTAAGGTTATTTTTTTTTGAAGAAAAATCAATGTGGTGTATATTTTTGAAGAGCTTTCTCATTGGCTATACCTCCAGCTACTGATTGCTTCTGCCAGGACCACATTCAAGAGCTCTTCCAAAAATTCGTACCAGAGGGTTTTTATGCAACCATCCAACTTATTGCAGAAATAAACTTTAGTTACAGCGAAAGAATATAGGAAAATAAACGCACAGAGAATCCTTTAAAAAATATGACAAATAATTACGATAAATTTTATTTTATTTCCTATAGGGTTGTCTAAATGAAAGAAAGGTATTGGGATTGCGAATGAAATCGTTCGTAACACAGGCTGAAAATTTTTCTTATTCATTTCTTATTATTTTTTTTATTTATGAGGGGCTCCGTCTCACGGTTTCGATTTTCAGAGAAATTTTAAATCCTTTCATCAAGGGGCTGTCCATAAACCACGTGGTCATGTGGGGGGGGGGGGTTCGACCAATGACCATTTTGTATGGACAAAAAAAAATTTTGTATGGACAAATGACCACGCGGGGGGAGTGTTGAAAAGTCCCAAAAAAAATGACCACGTGGTTTATGGACCGCCCCCAACTTGCTTCTAAAATTTCAAACTTTCAGAGGGATTCTTCACGAAATTTTCTCTAAACCAACAGCTATCTTTCACTAATCACAGCTTTTTTTTCTGGATTTCCCACCCTTCTGCTAAAGGCTCCTAAAACCACCAATATATTTTCAGTATCGCTTACTTCCTTAAACAAAGTGGCAATACAGCCGATGCAGTAAACGCACGGGTATTCAACAAAACCATGCTGATGGTGACTGGGTCGCTAGTATGGGACACGCTTGTATGGAAAAAAAAAATCCTCGCTCCAGTCGACTTTTTCGATTCCATTTAGGTCCCATATGAACTGTACAAAATTTCAGCGCAATCGGTGAAACTATAATTTAGCGTAAGCGGTTCAAAGTTTGCATAGGATTTACTATGGGAAAAGTTACACTTTCAAACATAAAATCCCAGAGGTCGCCCTTTGTCTCCTTAATTCAAATCGATCAATGTTTCTTGTAGGAAAATTTTTTATGAAACTTTCTTTCGAAGACCGCAAAACAATTGGATGCTTGTGGAAAAAGTTATTGATTTATTACCGATAAGTGATCCAACGAACGGCTTTTTGTTTTGTTTTATCAGCAGCACTGCTGCCGCCGTTGTTGCATGGAGTGGCGGGAGGCATCACCACCCCCAGAAACAGCAACAACCAAGGCAGCAGCTACAGTGCTGCTAATAAAACAAAACAAATAGCCGTTCATTGGAGCACTAATCGGTAATAAATCAATAACTTTTTCCACAAGCATCCAATTGTTTTGCGGTCTTCGAAGGAAAGTTTCATAAATAATTTTTCTACAAGAAGCATTGATCGATTTCAATTAAGGAGACAAAGGGCGACCTCTGGGATTTTTTGTTTGAAAGTGTAACTTTTCCCATAGTAAATCCTATGCAAACTTTGAACCGCTTGCGCTAAATTATAGTTTCACCGATTGCGCTGAAATTTTGTACAGTTCATATGGGACCTGAATGGAATCGAAAAAGTCAACTGGAGCGAGAATTTGATGTTAGTCCCATACTACTGGGTCACTTCTCAGTCGGTTAAATAAATTTTTCGTTAAGGAAATTTCCATAACTTCCTTGGGCAAAAAGTATCTCCGTGCCTGCTAAAGTGGTAGATGGCATAGGAAACTTCTAATAGCTGAGAGAACTCCATTAAAATATTAAACTGCTTCTCTTCTCTCAGCGCTCAACGCCATCCTGTGCAGTAGCGAAAATCTACTTTGCATCAACTTTGGTTGTTGCCCGGCATTCTTGCAATATTCCCTGCCTAGCGTGTCCTTCCGGCTTTGGCCACCTTCTGGTTGCTGGGTTCGCCGTTGAGTGCAGCGAGCTCGTGGTTCATTCTTTGCCGCCACACACCGTTCACCTGCACATCGTCGAAAATCGTCCTTAACACGCGTCGCTGGAAAACTCTGAGTGCTTGCAGGTCCTCCTCGAGCATGGTCTATGTCTCGTGTCCGTAGAGGACCACCGGTCTTACTTACGTTTTGTACTAGCGTTTTTTACCTGAGTACACTCTAATGGTAATCGTTTCACTAGCTATCGCCTTATGTTTTTCTCGCTACGCTGAAAGATTGGGTCTTCTAGTACTTAGATAACCCGTTGGACTCAAGCTCCTGGATGGAAAAGGAGCAACTCAACTTGCTGTAGTTCAGCCCGCTTTTCTCTGCAGTTGAAGTACGATTCAACAAACCGTGAAAGTAACGGAATCCCACTTTCAACGTCCTTTCAACAATGTTGTCCAGAGCGATATCTCTACCCCATATACCTTGCCTGCATTCTCGATCTTTGCTCCATGAACCGTGGCCATTCAGAGAGCGAATGCTCCACGTTATCATCGCAGTCTGCGCATTCCGGACATTTTTATGCCGCGTCACTCGAAGCACTCTTCGTCCTCTGTCGCCATTTCTGCTATGGGCATCATGTCCGCTAGTAAACATACCGCGTCCTTTGAGACCTTTCAGTAAGCGCTTAGAGTTGATCGTGCACCCGCCTTTGGTGACCACTGCCTATTGGTCAGACTTGTCACCTCTGATTTGTGGTGCGCGAGGGCCAACATTCGCGACCTCATCCAGTCCTCTACTATGCCAATTGCATGCGATGCTGTTGGTTCCACTTCCTCTATCGACTCGCCGTATATGTACCACGAGGGAAATATCCGGTGGAAGATTGAGCCTCCATACGCCATCGTACCCCTGAGGTTCCCCGCGGTGATGTTGTAGTTTCTCTCACTTTCCTCGGTGTCATAGATTAGCAGCAGTATCCCGCATAGGCTAACCGGAACTCCTAGGTGGTGTATGGCGCACTCAATGGCGTCCCAGCTAAGGCCAGTAGTACACAGGGTCAAATATTTGACAAGGAAAGAACTCAAGAAAAAACAACAGTTTGACACTAATGAAAATTTGATCGAGTCAAACAATATGTTTGAGCATTGGTTTCTTTTCGGACAAATATTTGACCCTGTGTACTAGCAGCTTAACGCTGTTGAACGCATTCTTTGCGTTCAACGTGACGACCACGCAATAGCGGATTCCCGTTCGCTTCTTTTGGAGCGTTATCTCAGCCGTTTTGGTTCTAGGTACATCTGCATAGCCATTCCACACATGTCATGGCTAGCCTCGATGGCCGTCTTGATGGCTATTGTTGGGATACCGTCAGGATCCGGAGCCTATTCATACATATGTACTAGTTTGGTCCGCCAACACACTGCACTCATCAGAATGTACCCCTGACACGACCCACCCTGCCGACGCCACAGCGATCGTGAGTTCTCACCGCAACCGTGAGTGTCACCTGTGAGTGGCAGTGAGAGGCTCCCACTGCCGCCGTCGTCACCGGTGTGGTAACTCACCACAGCAGCGTGGTGAGTTCAACCTGCGTTGCTTCTAGAATTTTCCTTCCGCGTCTGGAACACGTGCTGGGATATTGCGGGAATGTTCTAGACTGCCAACGTGTGCATATAAATACGCGATAGGTTCGACAGCAGAGTCAATGTTGTTTCAATCGCCGCGAATATAACTCGAGTGAATAGAGATCCAAAAGTGAAAAGTACAAATGTAAAAGTAGTAAGTAGTGAACTGTAGTGTATAGTATAGTGAAATTTAGAGAGAATAAAAAGTGTGTAGTGATCAGCAGAAAAGGTGTGTTATTCCTTTCATCCGAGAAATACAGCCTACCCGACCCGACCGGAGTTGGCCACGGTTAACGCGGCTACACAACGTTTTCACGATCTTCTGCAACATCTCAGGGGAACGTTCTGCGGGTGCTGGTGCGCCCTTCGTTTTGGCCATGATTACTCTGGAAGACCTAAGATGATCTGGAATAGCACTTTGTAAGCAGTATTAAAAACGGTGATCGGTCTGAAGCTCTTACATTCCAAATGGTCGCCTGTTTTGTGAATGGGGCAGAAAACCCCTTCTTTCCACTCAGTGGCATAGCCAGAAATTGTCTCTGGGAGGGGTTTTCAACGATCAATGATACTTTTTTTATTTTACACTAACACTAACGCAGCCGAAATTTGTTCGTCACAAAGCCTTTTATACTGAAAAATTGTTCTTCAAATTTTAGCTCTGAGGGGGGTTTTAACCTTAACTCTCCCCGTGGCTACGCCAGTGTTTCCACTGGCTCCTGCAGATAAGTGATCAACTTTTCTGGGCCCCGTCTTGTTGGTGCTTTTTTGGGTTCAAGCTGGTGAGTGGCATGCTTAACTTCCCTGAGCGTCGTATAACGGGCCAACCTGGCGCGCTTCCGTTAATGATTGGATGGCTTGTGCGCCACTCCGTTAGAAGACTATCCAACAAAGATAGCGTTGCCCGGCTTGAGAGCTTCTTATGGGAAAGGTCACTTTTATTGATGGGTAAGCTGGCTGGCTGACTCTAATAAGGCCGCCGTACTTCTCGTTGCCGAGGGGATACAACTAACTTCAAAAAAGATGGCAAAAATCCCTATAATATTCGGCAGGGGCCTGGCCACAAATGCGAGGGCTTTCTTCACAGGCCCAGTCCAAAACGTTCACCTGTCCCAGTCTACGGAAGACTACACGCTAAAACTCCTCAGCACTAAAATGTGTAAGACCTACTCATAAATGCATAAGAGTTACATATTCACAAAATCTGCTCGTACACTATTCTAGATGCGAAATAGCTTTATTTTTTGGTTCGCCAAGGTCACTAGTAAACTAGCTAGATTGCCATACAAAAAAAAATGAAAGTTTAACGATTTTGTGGACGCAGGATCAGATTTTGTGAATGTGTAACTCTTACACATTTTATGAGTGGTATGGAAATTGTGCATTTATGAGTAGGTCATACACATTTTAGTGCTGAGCGGTTTTACTGTGTAGAGAACGTTCCAAAAACGGATTCGAGCCGACTATCCAGTAAACTTCACAAAATACTCAAAAATTTAAAAAAACGAACGCTAAGCAACGTATATCCTTAATAAACATCAACTAAAGTACATTAAACTACGTAGAGCATTTCTCACCGTGTCTCGGCCCAAACTACAAATTTTCAGTCGGTAACAATTATAACGTTCGACCTTCCGACCTTGCTCATGGGGACAACATACCTACATAGGATACCAAACTACAAGAGACTCTGTTTACAAAGCAAGGATCGGTATATTCGCCTCACTCCATTCATACTCACTTCTCTTTGCTGAAACGAATCAATAAATATGCAGCAAACGGATGGTCGTGATCAAACACATAAGCCCATCACCAGTGGGAAGCGATGCGCAAATTTCTTGAAATAGACAGGTATGACAAGCTTTGCTATTTGAAGGATACCTAGGATGACCTGCAAAAAAATTAGTTGTAATGAAATGTTTTCATAAACGCCTAGAAACTGTAATGAAATCCTTACGTTGCATAGAAAAAAACCTTGAAAAAATAAAAAAGTTGATCTCATCAAAATGCTATGGAAATGGCCTCATGATGTTTTCCCAGGTTCTGATGACGGCATTTCATAGACAAGCTATTAGGGTAGCGAATGTGATAAAGAGTAAGATGATTTTTGGAATTTAGTAAGAAATAATGCTGAAAACACCCTTGTGCAAATGAAAATTTCAAGCATGCAGTAAATAATTGAAGAACTTGATTGTTTTTAAAAATATCATTTGCAGTTTATATGCATCATGGAGAGTTGAAATCTTTGAATAAGTGTCTTGGATTGATTGGTACCACTTCTGAGCTGTTCTTGGATTGACGTCATTTTCATCAATGAGGGCTTGTGTTTTCAGTTGGGTTTTGCGATCCTAATTCGTAAATTGTAAATTGAATGATGTTTCAATGTTTGAGTGTGTGTGCTTACATTTGGGCGATTGTGATAAAAACTTTAGAACAAAGTTTGAGCTTGAGCTGATTAACCACCCGTGGATGTTTTTTCAGTATCGCCAGACCAGCTACACTCACACAAGGAACAAATGAAATATCTGCCGGGGCTAAGCAGGCATCTTCAGCGTGTGAGTGTTGGTGATCTTCTATTTTTGGGCGACAATGGCGCCTGCCACGTCAGGTTGCAGGTCAATGTGGGGAAAGGGAAGGAAGAGATGATTGCAATCGTTTGTATTCCACAGCAGACCGAATAAGAGTGGGTCATCGTTTATATGGAAAAGTGAAAAATTCAATGGTATCCCCTCAGATCAAAGCTTTTTTGATCCCATTTCAGGGCTAAAATAAGTGTGCAAAATTTGGGCACGATCGGTTATGTCTACGTTTTGCGCATCGCGTTTCAAGTTTGTATGGGGTTTTACATGGGAAAACACACTTTTTCGCATTTCTCTCATAACAAGCTCGATTTCTTCTAAAACCGTGTAACCGTTAAAGTGAAAACATAGCCTAAGGTGTCTTTGTCGAAGACCGCGAAGTGATCTGATGTTTATGAAAAAAGTTATAGCGTTGGCATTGCTTGGCGAAACATCATGATTTTGTTGCTATTGTTATTCCTTTACATGTTAAAACATAAACACATGCATGCGGTTCGTTGGCTGTAACTATTTTGACAAGCATCGGATCGCTTTGCGGTCTTCAACAAAGTTCTTCAGAACATCCTAGGCTATCATTTTACAGTATCGGTTAAAAAGTTTCAGACAAACTTTTTCAACTTATGGCTAAAATGCAAAAAAGTATGTTTTCCCATACAAAATCCCATACAAATTTCATTTGCAATGCGCAAAGTGTAGACGCAGCCGATCGTGCTCAAATTTTGCACAGATACTCAGGACCTGAAATGGAACCAAAAAAGCTTTGATCTGAGAAAACGCTTCCGATGACCCACACTACCGAATATACTTCTGCGCCTGCACAAAGTCGTGCGGATGTCGGAGCGTTGGTGGGATATGTTTGGCAGTGGGTTCACACATTGCTGCGTGGATGCCAGGCGTAGGGTGATGGATTAGTGTATTTATTACTTTGAAGATAATGCGGCACAGTTCGCTTGAATGCATAATTCGTGGGCTTTATATGATAGATAGGAAAGTTGTAAGGAAGGGAAACGGATTTTAAACCCGTTTCTGTTTTAGCGATGGCTATGGACATTAGTATGGGACACGCTTGTATGGAAAAAATAAATCCTCGCTCCAGTCGACTTTTTAGATTCCATTTAGGTCCCATATGAACTGTACAAAATTCCAGCGCAATCGGTGAAACTATAATTTAGCGCAAGCGCTTCAAAGTTTTCATTGGATTTACTATGGGAAAAGTTACACTTTCAAACAAAAAATCCTAGAGGTCACCCTTTGTCCCCTTAATTCGAATCAATGCTTCTTGTAGAAATATCATTTATGAAACTTTCTTTCGAAGACCACGAAACGATTGGATGCTTGTGGAAAAAGTTATTGATTTATTACCGATTTTTTTTTTTTTCTGTTCGGGTGAGCCACTGCGACCAGTATTTTGATCTTTTGTGGCATTACCCGTATCCTTAGTATTTAGTGCATGTCGTACTACTCCATTGTCATTGAGAGGCAATGAAGCATCGATTTCTGTACAGTTCCTGTTTTGTTATCCCAGAGGTACAAGAAATAGATTGCGATAAAAAGGTCCCGTTATCATAGAGATTTAAATCCCAGTGAAAGAGCGCCCCTAATCAAACACAATCTATTTGAATTCTGAGAAGAACAAAACGGTGGTACTGATATTTATCCATGCATCGGAACTCTAGCCCCATCCATGTCTTGCTTCTAGTTTAGTCCCAGGACAACAAAGAAAAACCCGGGACTTTAGGCTAGTTGCAAAACTCTGTCAAATTAGAGAATGTGTTCTGCAATAAGAATGCACGTGAGTCCTTGAATTACCAGAACTTAACAGTCCTTGATAGGTTAGTACGCAATTAGATACGTAAAGCATGTTTGTTTTCCTAACATCAAGTGTAGTCTCGGGTGGGCAAAGTCCGATTCTTTAACTATCAGCAAGGCAGAATAAATGCAATTTTAGAAACTGTCACCAGTAACAAGGACTTTGTACCATGAATCCTTATTACCAAAACACATTACCCCAACTTGACAAACCGGATGTCACTAGGGTTCGGTTTGGTAGATCTTGAACCGTAACGCAACACATAAAGGCGATCTACCTACGTTACGGGCTCCGTTAAAGATCGAGCATATTTTAAACCCCCTCAACCATTCATCCATCAGCACGGGTCGCCTGACACCTTGGATTGGGGTTCCCTGTTTAGTGGACTTTTACCCCCGGAACAGGTGGTCCGTAGTGTTATTCTTAGCCAATTGAGACAACCGCTACCGACACTACACAGCTATCTAGGCTGATCGGGAAAAGAAGTTAATATTGATGATCAACTTCATACGGACCCGAACAGCCGTCCGATTAGTGATCCAACGAATGGCTTTTTGTTTTGTTTTATCAGCAGCACTGCTGCTGCCGTTGTTGCATGGGGTGGTGGGAGGCATCACCACCCCCAGAAATAGCAGCAGCCAAGGCAGCAGCTACAGTGCTGCTAATAAAACAAAACAAAAAGCCGTTCGTTGGATCACTAATCGGTAATAAATCAATAACTTTTTCCACAAGCATCCAATCGTTTCGTGGTCTTCGAAAGAAAGTTTCATAAATGATTTTTCTACAAGAAGCATTGATCGATTTGAATTAAGGAGACAAGGGACGACCTCTGGGATTTTTTATCTTAAAGTGTAACTTTTCCCATAGTAAATCCTATGAAAACTTTGAACCGCTTGCGCTAAATTATAGTTTCACCGATTGCGCTGAAATTTTGTACAGTTCATATGGGACCTGAATGGAATCGAAAAAGTCGACTGGAGCGAGAATTTGATGTTTGTCCCATACTAATGGACATGTGAATATACATGAGGTGTATAATTGAGGAGAGAGGAAGTACAGGGGGTGGCCAAAATGTTTGGGATAGGCAACTTTTTTTCTCTCACAAAAAAGTTCAACATGCTATAACTTTTCATAGAGTGCATCAAAAAATCTCAAATTTTGACTGTTTGTCAACCTATTATATGTGCATCTTTGGTACAAATTTGGGCTCGATTGATTAATGTTTCGCAAAGTTAGAACCGTTCGGGCAAAACACTATTTTTTAGACAACCCATTTTTGAGCTGTCATATCTCGGAAACCAGTAAACCGAATTGAATGAAGTTTTGTACGTACAGTAACACTATATAAATGCTTCACAAACTATTGAAGCATAGGTACTTTTTAAACGTTGAAAAAAGTTATCATAGATTGACATTTTTTGGATTTTTTAGAAAAATTGTATTTTTTTTACATCAATGTCAATAAATTTTAGTGTTGATATCCAGAGATTTTCCACTTCTGCTCTCAAGTAATGTCTAATCAGATATATAAGAGCCTATTTAGATTGAAGAAAGAACATATTTAGTAATTTTTGTGTGGTATTGTAAAATTGACTTATTTTCCTCTATATGGGTAAAAATTTCAACCCGGTGTAACTTAATTTCTTCGTGAGAAAATATAACATTTTATAACGTCGTATTAAGGATCAATATGTTGTTGATGAACGTTGAAAAATTCATTCAATTCGGTTCACTGGTTTTCGAGATATGACAGCTCAAAAATGAGTTGTCTAAAAAATAGTGTTTTTCCCGAACGGTTCTAACTTTGCGAAACATTGATCAATCGAACCCAAATTTGTACCAAAGATGCACATATAATAGGTTGACAAACAGTCAAAATTTGAGATTTTTTGATGCACTCTACAAAAAGTTACAGCATGTTGAATATTTTTGTTGGAGAAAAAAGTTGCCTATCCCAAACATTTTGGCGATCCCCTGTATATACAAAGATACAAAGTTGGAGGAGAGGGACGATCCAGGGATTGAACCCAGGACCATCTGCATAGGGATCAGAAGCGATAGCCACTACATAGACCACCAAGCCCGACATATCAAAGACCAAATTTGATTTTCTATTTCTTGTGTGCCTGCTGCGGCCTAACCCTAAGATTGCAGGGCCGGTCACGACACCTACCAAAAAAAAAAGATGTACTATCAAAAATTCACAAAAACAACAACTGCCATGTTGCGTTTTCACCGTCTCTCAAATCACTGGTCATTTTTCAAACATGAGAACTTATTTGGTATGCGTGTCAGCAAATATACAGTCCCATCTGTCAAACCCCAGCTCTTCCACCATCTCAGACAAACTGTTTGTCATCGAGTCGTGTATGTCGTCAATTTTCCCGCCCAGTTTGAGCCAAAAGCACATGATACTATCGAAAACCAGCTACATAGTATATACCAACCACCTCCCGCACCGACACGAGAGAAAAATGAAAAATTGAATGAAAGTAATTTTCTGGATCCACGAGACGCGTTTCCAACCCAAACCATGGATCCGCGACGAGATCCGTCGGTAGAGATCAGCCGGAAAAAGTGTCAAAATCAAAATAGGCGATGATATTTCATGTCATTTCTTTGTCGAGTCACTATCGCGTGCCGCACCCTAGAGGACGATGGGTTGTCATCGTCATCGTCACCTAAGTAGAAGCAGCGCACAAATGAATGGACTTCCCCCGTTTGGTTTGCCTAATGAAGCGTCGCCAAGCCGGAAGGAAAACAATCACTTTTTGTTCGATGGATACTGATGCTGGCTCCATGCAGTCTATGCCTAGAGGGGTAATTTAGACAGAGTAGTCTGTTTGGGGGGAACACTCATTAGAAAAAAATAGTGACGTTCCTGACTGGAAGAACGCAAAGTAAATTAACACCAAATGAATGGCAATTTTTTTCTTTAATCTCTGAACAAAGAAGGCTTTTACAACCAACTGAATGTCGTCGCTATATGATAAGATGAATAATCTGAGTAAGCCATTGATGTGCATTGATTCCATCAATCGCTTTATTTCCCTGATGGTTCAACATACACCAGTAGTGAAACGTGGTGTATATCATTGGAGAATACTCAACGGCTGTAGATCTTGTGACTGATGCCTTCGGTAGCATTTGTATGGTAGAGAGTTCGTGTTGGTGCGTGAATACCAGGCGTAAGGTAATAGATAGTGTGTTGTTGATTATTCTGAAGATGAGACGGCACAGTTCGCTTGGTTGCATAACTTGTAGGCATTGTATGAAAGATTGACACTATGTTTTGAAGTTGGTTGGAAAGAAAATGGCTTTTTAAATCCTTTCCTGGTGCTAGCAATGGCTATGAATATAGTAATGAAGTAAATGTGAAAGTGAATAAAGTAAAATACAAATGTTGAGGAAAGAGACGAACCATGGATTGAAGCATCAAGCAAGCTCGTCATTACATGGATTTCCTTAACACCACCATCAAAACCTGCTTGCTTAAAATACCGCAATCCACCGTTATAAATACAAACAATATTAAGGTCACCTAAGTACACAATGACTCAATCCTATTCATATCAAACGAAACGATTCCTCAAAGTTTATTTCATTTCCGCCTTCATGTAATTCTCGGTCACTTGTTGAGCAGAATCAGTGAGCAAAAACCATTTGGAAAGATCAAAGCTGAGCGATTTTTTCATTAACGAAATAACTTAACTGACTGCTTCGAAAGCAGTTCAATCCCTACTCACAGAGAATGATTCCAAGAGTGCCGAACTGGAAAAAAAAAAACTCTGACCCGATTCCGCATTTAGTAACAATTTTATCATCAAAGTCGTTCCGCAAACGGTTTACTTATCAGAGAGATGATCTGCAAATATTTGCATACGCTCTTTTCGGATCAAATCGCCGGAAAAGAAACCCCTTTTCCCCTTTTTTACCAAACAGCACAGCCGCCAGATGTCAACCCTACCGGGGCTAATCCCGGCAAATGGAAGGACTTCAAACCGGTAATTTGTTTGCTCAACTTCCGCAAAAGCCGTGGCCATCATCAGCCAAGCCGAGCATGCTGCCGTCAAACAACATGTTTTTCATTCGGTAATTTGAAATCGGTTGTAAACTGTTATTGTATGTATGTGTAGCAATTTGCCATCCCTCCGTTGTTCGGTTCGGTGACAAAGATTCTGGAGCTGGGTAATTGATTTGAATCTTTCCCTTCGGGAAGTGTAACTTCACGGACAAAGGGACGTGAGCTTCGGTGATCTTTTTTTTAGTCGAAACAGAAATTTTACGAAAACCCCAATGCTACGAATTGTGTACTTCAATCTACGAATACTCGTGAGGGGCTCCAATTTGTTTAACCACAAAATTGATGATAAAAACTATATCCTTGGATATGCCGAAAAACTTTGTCCAAGACCGAAAAGTGATCACACGCTTGTGACAAAAGTTAGGTCTAACAGTTTTTACGTTAAGGCTCAAATAACCACGAGTCACGAAATCGTCATTGAAAATTTTTTCACTGTTATCCAGATGGTGGCCAGAGTGCATTTGTATTAACATTGGTTGAGATTTCGGCAACAAAAATTGTTTTCGATAATAAAAAAAAATCACGTTATTATATCACATCCGTTTGTCTCTAGCTACCGTCTGTCTCTGAACTGGTGGAAGTATTATTGCTGTGTGCGTTCAAGATGCAAATGGTGTCCAAATGCGCTTCAAACGCGGTAACACATGTTACCAAAGGCAACGTAGCAACCACAGCCAATATCACCGCCAACCTAGGATTCGAAAGCTCCCACTGACATCGGGTTACTTGTTAGAAAATCTTACCGCATTTGGTGCTCCCGCATTTGATATTTGCATTTTGAATGCACACAGCAATAAAACCCCGGAAAATGTTTGTAAATAAATCATCCGCAGCCTCCTCTGGGGCTGGACTTGTCACCCTCGTTGATGGGATTAAAGACAGAGGCACGCGCCGCCAGCCGAGACACTACTACTATGTAGGTACAAGGCGCTGCTGACGCTCGCTGCTTCGACGAGGTTGGAGGAGGTCACGCAACGCTGCAAAAAGCATCAGTCGTCATCGTTGGCTTTGAATAATTTAAATTAAATTCCATGACCCGGCAAACGGCTACAACGCGATGGAGAGGGGGGATGTCTAAATAGTTGGAACGTTCTTGGAAAAATATGTAAAAATGCATTTTGTTTTTTCAGCATTCATGAACATTTTAGTTTTGTTGCAATAAGTTAACCATCTTATAGGACATTTTAATATGACCGATCTCTATACTGTCAAAGAACTCCAAAATCCGGTAATATTTATGCTTTTGCTACAAGAAGAATTATTTATAAAGTAATGGAAGGTATTAGACAGAACGCAAACAATAATAGATATAAGCTAAAAGAACGCGGACAATAGAAGATATAAAATGAAAGATAGAAAATGGAATATAGAAAGTAGATTACTGATAACAGAAAATAACATATAGATGTAAAAAGATAAAAGAATCGGAGATAGAAGAAAGGCGATAGAAAACAGAAGATGATTGGGTAGAGGCCAAATCTGCAAGCAAGCGTTAGATTGAAACCCAGAAGGACATCGCAGCAGAGGTAAGCCCAGTCTTCTTTTATGTTGACATTACGATCGAGCTGGAACAGAACATGCTTTCCAGTTGAATGGAAACTGTGGCTTCTTCACAACTACACTGAAACCTCCATTTAGGTATGATCCATGTAGGTAAAATCTATTTAGGTCTCTCCATTAACGTTACCCTAAATGAAATTTGATTGTGTTCAGAGCAGTTGGAGTACTCAAGATAACATATAAAGTTGGTTAACGGAGATAGCTGAATTAAGAGTTAAGGGACGTTTAAGGGTTAAAAGTTTAGGAGTATCCGAGAACTCCCTGGAATTTAGGCCATCTGATCTACAAGCGTAATAAGTGATCTATTGGAGCATTATGAATGAAATTTATGCTTACACACCCTCATGTAGCTATGTGCTATCAAGAGGTGAGCTCATTGTCAATTTGAGGATCTCCAAGAATTTCCTTGAGCATAGATCATCGGATCTACTAACGTATTTGGTTGTCTCTAAGACATTTACGCAATACACTCAAACCTCCATTTAGGTAGGATCCATTTAGGTAAAATCTATTTAGGTCCCTCCATTTAGGTAACGTTACCTAAATAGAATTTGGTTGTATTCAGAACAGTTGGAGTACTTAAGATTGATGACGTCATACCCGACATTAACCTATCATTCACCTGTTTTTATTTTGGCCTCCAAACCCAACATAGACCCAACAGTTGTTCGATGTTGGTCCAACAGTTGCCCAACATACGATAAAAATTTACCCGACATTCAACAATTTTTCAGTCTGGCGGAATTTTTCAGGTTTTTTTTGTGTTCCGTGCACAGCTAGTCATTTGCATGACAATTCTCACCTGAGACCCTCCAAAACCCCCTAAAACGCCCCTGAAGCCCCTCCCCTACAGAAACTCCCTTTAAAGTTCTCTGAAACTCCGCATGACCATCTTTAAATCTCCTATTCGAGTCACTCTCCCTAGTTAAACTTCTTTGCAACCTTGTACTCCATTTAGGTAATGAACTGAATCCATTTAGGTAATGAATCCATTTAGGTAAAAATTCTATTTAGGCAGTCCCGACCCATTACCAAAATAGAGGTTTTGGTGTAGAGGAAAAGTTAAATAGACTTCTATATTCCTCTGAAACCGCTCTGAAGACCATTGAGATGCCTTGAAACGCTTTGAAACGCCTCTAGAATCCTCATGAAATCTTCATGAAATTTACCTGAGTGCCTCTGAACCCCCCTAAAACCACTCTGTTTGAAATGCCTTGAAACGCTTTGAAACGCCTCTGAAACCCCCTAAAATCTCCTAGGGCGCCCTGCATCGCACTGAAAACCCTTGAAACGTCTTGAAACGCTTCGAATCGCTTTGAGACGCCTCTAAAACCCCTACAAAACCTCCATGAAATTCACCTGAGAGCCTCTTGAAGCCCCCTAAAATCCCTGTAAAATCTCCAGAAGCGCCCTGAAACGCATTGAAATGCCTTGAAACGCTCTGAATCGCCTCTAAAATCCCAATAAAACCTCCGCAAAATTTGCCCGAGATTCTCTGAAGCCCCCTAAAACACCTGTGGAACCTCCTGAAACGCCCTGAAACGCATTGAAATGCCTTTAAGCGCTTGAAACCCCCATGAAAACCTGCGAGCCTCTGAGCCCCTTGAAGGCCTCCTAAACCTCCTGAAACGCCCTGAAACGCATTAAAACGCTTTGAAACGCTTTGAAACACTTCGATCGAAACACCTCTAAAATTCCTTCAAAACCTGCGTGAAAGTCACCTGAGAACCTCTGAAGCCCCCTAAAATTCCTGTGAAACCTCCAGAAACGCCTTGAAACGCTTTGAAACACCTTGAAACGCTTTAAATTTCCTCTGAAACCCCTATGAAGCCTTCGTGAAATTCACCTGCGAGCCTCTTAAGCCCCCTTAAACCTCCTCAAATGCCCTGAAGCGCATTAAAACGCCATGAAACGCCTTGAAACGCTTTCAAACGTCTCTAAAACCCCTATTAAACATCCGTCAAATTTACCTGCGACTCTCTGTAGGCACCCTTAAACCTTCTCAAACCTCCTGAAAAGCCATGAAACGCCTTGAAACGCATAGAAGCACCTTGAAACGCTTTGAAACGCTTTTGAAACCTCCATGAAACCTTCGTGAAACTCACCTGAGAGTTTCTGAAACCCTAAAAAACTCTATGAAATCTCCTGAAATGCCTTGGAACACCTCTGAAACACAAATGAAATCAATGTGAAACGCAGCAGTCAATGTGAAGCCCCCTAAAATACCGCTGAAACCTCCTGAAACGCCCTGAAACGCCTTGAAACCCTTTGGAATGCCTCTGAAACTCCCGTGAAGTTTACCTGCAAGCATATGAAGCCCCCTAAAAGCCCTCTGATACCTTCTAAAACGCTCTGAAACGTCCTTAAACGCCTGGAATCGTCTCTGCTGACACCCCCCCCCCCTGGAAACTCCCTTGAAATCCCTCTGACTACCCCCCCCCCCCCTTTACAACTGAAAGGCTTGACCCCCTCCTCTTTGCATCTGCAAGCCACTTGCCCATATCAAACTTCTTTGCAACCTTGAATCCATTTAGGCAATGAACTGAATGCATTAATTCCATTTAATGAATCCTCGTTCACGTTACCTAAATGGAGGTTCAGGTGTATCAGTTTCAATCTAATAAAAGTACATGTCACTTCTATGTTAAATATGAGTGCAATTCGCGATGAGCATACACCGTGCATAGTGTTCATTCAACTCAATTAAAGTTTGAACCATACAAAAGGTGTAGTACAAAACTTTCCTTCTTTTCCATGGAATAAACAAGCCCAAAAATGTGCGTGAACAGGTGCCCGCGATAGTTCATTTCAGTTTTGACCTTTATCGAAAGTAGTCAATTCTTATTGTGCCTGTTTGTTTATTTTCAAGAATGCCTTGTGTTGGTAAGTGAGTGAAGTGGTTCTTATACATTCACTCACTTGTCTCACGTAAGATTGTATATAAAGTCACGTAAGATTGTAACAAAAAACGACATTTTTTCAAATTGCACAACGGAAAACAAGCGCCGAGACTTTTCGACAAAACCCAGTTCGTGAGAGAGCTATTGATGAATAAGTAAGTCAGTTGGCGAATGATTTTTTTTATGAGTTTATAAGTTATTGCGTTGATGAGTGAGTGAGTCGGTTAGTTAGTGAGTGAAAAAAATATGTGAGTTGGCATCTGAATAAGTAAGTGAACGAGTGAGTTGATATGTAAGAGAGTTAGTGAATGAGAAATCATGAATACGTCTTTTGAGAAGTGAATGAGGTAATTGATGGCGAGTGAATGAATTGATGAGTGAGGATTCGAGTGAGTGAATTGATGGTTGAGTAACTTTATGAGTGAGATTTTGTGAGTGATTAGGTTGATGAGTAAGTGAGTAAGTTGATAGGCGATTGAATTGGTAAGTTGTAAGTTAGTGGTAAAGTTGGTAAGTAAATGATTTCAAGGAAAGGTGAGTTGGATTGTGAACAGGTTGAATAGTAAGTGAGTTTTTGAATTAGTGTCTTAGTGAGATGGTGAGTAAGTGAATGAATTAAATAATTAGATACCAAGTGACTTGTTGAGTGAATGAGTGAACTTTGTGAAGAGACCTTGTGAGTGAGCGAGTGTGTTGGTCAGTGAGGGGGTTCAAAAGTGAGTGAGTTGGCAAGTGTCACAAATGAAGGGCTTGCTGTGAATATTACACAACCAGTGTGTAAAAAATCGGAGATCCAAAGTGAATATTTATAGGGAATCGCGCCACTTGGGCGGTGGCTTTTATATTCGTCTGTTTTCCACTATAACTCAGTCAAATTTGAACCAATTGACACAACTTTTGGAATATGGTGAGATAGGTATAGTGTGAATACCGTGTACAACATTTCAAGTCAATTGGTTCAAAATTGACTGGGTTATAGTGGAAAACAGACGAATATAGAAGCCACCGCCCAAGTGGCGCGATACCCCAGTTTCATTTTTTCATTCACGATTCGCCGCATTCATTGTCAGCTGAATGCTTCTCTTTTTTTATTCAATTCCCTGACATGAATATTTTCTTACACAACGTAAAATGTCAAATTTTTGGAAAAAGATGTACAATTCGACTTAATGAACGCTTTGGTTATTAAACAATCGACTACGATATGCCCCTGTTATGTTTCTCAGTCAAAATTTTCACTGACAGAAAAAAATAATAAATATGTAAGAACATTCATTCACCAAAATTTATTTTCTTCTGATCCCTCAGTGTAGAATTTTCAAAATTCACGTTGATTGTACTCATTGACAATGAAAATTTTAAACATTGCTTACAACATTCTTAATGAAGCCATTTTTCTCAAGAAACCCCAAAAACTGTCTGAGCCTAATCCTCATTCTTGATGACGACAACAGCCAAAACAGGATCAAACAGGATGCACTCATTACGTAGCCAGCAGTGAAGCGGTGCAGTATTAAAATCCAGTGTACTGAGATTTGAGAATTGTTGATACTTGATCCTATGAAATGATATCTGCATACCAACGAACACAATGCTGTCGATGCCAGCACGCTTAGTCACTTATTCACTCACTGGCTCACTCAATTACTCAAACATTCACTCACTTGCTCATCAATGTGCTTACTTACTCATTCACTCACACGCTCACGTGCTCATTTATTTACCAACTCATTCACTCGTTAAATTATTAACTCGCTACAACACTCGCCCAGCCGGGGCCCGTGGCGTAATGGCTACACATTTGCTTCATAAGCAGATGGTCATGGGTTCGATCCCAGCCCCGGCACTTTCGTCAGTTTCGTCAGTTTCTCTTTCCCCCTGAGAGCAGCTGACACTGACCCTCTTCTGAGCCCATGACTCAAATGAACCCGGATACTTCGACATCGGCGAACGGCAACCCATAATGGACCCCCAATCGGACTGGAAACAGGAACAACCAAAATCCTCGTGCTCATCATTCTACCATGATAGGGTAGAAAAGGAAAGCAGCGCAACGGCAACCAGTTCGATGTAGTACAATTAGAATAGCATACATTTAGGCGCTGTACAAAGTGTATGTACTGTACAGATTCTAATTGGAATCGCTCACGCAGTGCCCTAGTGGACAATAAAGCTGTAAAATTAGGTTAAGTGATTGAAGAATAAAAAAAACACTCGCCCATTTACTCACATATTCACAACTCAATAGCTCACTCTCTCATTCGCTCATATGTTCACTCGCTTATCATCTCAGTAACTAATTAATATTTCAACTCACTAAATCACTCACTAACAGACTCACTCACTCACTTACTTACGCACATACTATCTCACTCATTTACCCATTTTTACCCATACATTCACTCACCAACTTACTAATTTACTAAGTCAATACATTACTCACACGCTCACTCACTAATTCACTCGCCAGCTCACTACATTGCTCACTGACACACTATATCCCTTACTTACCCACATACTCACTCATTCACTTACTAACAGGCTCATTCACCAACAGGTTCACTCACAAACAGGTTCACTCACTTGCTCACTAATTTACTCATTTACTTACACATTCACTTACTAACAAGCTCACTCATTCACAAATTTTTAACTCACTAGCTCATTCGCTCACTAACTCATATACTTAATAATGAACTACTTCACTGACTAACTGTCTGAATAGCTAACTTGCTTATAACTTACCAACTTATTATCTTACCAACTTTCTTACTAACTAACGCTCAAACTCGCTCATTAACTCACGTACACATTGATTTACTGTTTTCTCATTTTATTCCATACACTCATTAACTCACTGAAGAACTCACTACCCAGCAAACATTTATGTTGTATGAGAGTTTAAGATAGCTTTCTTCCAAAAGCGTTTACTCCATAAGCGGTTGGGTAGCTACTTGTATTAATAGAGCAGTTGACTCAATAATACACTTACTCCCACTGAACAGATCTGACATACTCATTAACTTACCAACCCTACTACTCACAGTCCCTCTCACCGACTCATAACTCATTTACTCACTAATTCATACACACTTATTCACTTATTCAACCTTTATACTCATTCACCAACTCCATCATTCGCCTAGTTTTTACTTATCCGATTAAAAAATGTGTTTAAGTGTGGAACCAGTTTATTTAAGACACGGACACGTTCAATGCTTCCAGTGAACTATTCACTCTTCGAAGGAGGCCACAAGTAACATTTTAATGACCAATTAGTCTTGTAGAGGTTTTGAGAACCATCAAAAAACCTTGGTTCCATAATGGTTCTAAGAACCTCTTCTAGTCTGTTTGACTTAAAAATGTTACTTGGGGCACGACGCTAGACAACGGACTAGCATGCAAGGCCCAGAGGCACAACCGAAAAGTTTTGCTGACTGCTGCGGCGGGAATTGAACCCGCGCTCCTCAGCGCGATGTGACTGAATGTTTGGCGATACCAGCCGCATGACCACGAAGCTACACAATACCGAATCGTTGGATAATATGTTATCTTTTGCCTCCGTTTTGCTTCAAGACATGTGAGGCTTATGCATGAAAGTATTATAATGTTTAAGAGAAGCTAATATTTTGTTGTTGTTAAATATCCTAATAGAAATAAAACCTGCAGCCGGATATCGCGGATAAGAATATAACGATAATGACGGGACGCAATCCCGGGTAGAGGAAAAGATCGTAATAATGTTTTGATATGGAGATCTTAAAGTGATATTGGTTTGATCGATATAAGAGATATCATATTAAGATCTTGTAAGATCTAACCATTAGTAGCGAGCTATTCGTTTGATCTTGAAATATCACATTTTGATATTGTTCAGATGTTCCAGGAACATTTTTCAGATATTATTTTCAGATCTTTTATCTCTTATATCAATCAAACCAATATCATGTTTTGATCGTTAGTATTTCACCTCTACCCGGGATGTGACACTACGTTCATTCCGCACCTCAAGAAGGCTCCGTCTCAATTTCCGGCCGATGCAGATGTGGTTGATTTGATTTTCCGTGAAGCCATTACGGAAAATCCGTGTCGCGATCTCCCAATCATCATGTCATTTTTGCCACAAAACTCTGAAAATAGCTCTCCGTTCTCGTTCATTTCTCCGAGATCATGGCGTCTCATGGCGCTCTCATAGCATGAGTTGTCGAAACCAACCTTCACGTTGATGTCGTCCATGAGGATTCTGATATCATCTTTTGATATATTTTTTTAATTTTTCAATAACTTAACCTAATTTACTTTTTTGTCCACTAGGACACTGCGTGAGCGATTCCAATTGGAAGCTGTACTTTGTACAGCGCCTAAATGCATTCTATTCTAATTCTTCTATAACGAACTGGATGTAGAATAGAATCATGCTCTGTAGATGTAGAATCATGCCCTGAGTTCGAAAACGCGAAGAAAAAAATTACAGTAGAGCGGAAATTTTTTCGACTTTCCATACAAGGTTGATGATTTGAAAACGATTTTTGTTTTTTAAGCAAAGTCGCTCGCTTCACACATCTCATTCTCCGTAATCAATGCTCCGATTGAGCTGAATTTTTTACTGTAACTAGCCTATATATGATATGTCAAATAATCGTTGAGAAAGAATGTTTAAATTGTTTTTTTTTCTTATTGAAATAATACATGTCTTCATATATTTTTGGAAATTTTGCTAAAATTTAAGGAGATCATCGCCAAAACTCGCCAATATCTTGAATTTCATCAATCTGACGCGAAACCTGCATTCAGATGATCGAATTATATTATATTCAGCTTTTAATTTATGGAAACAGATTTAAAATTGGTTGAACAAAACGCAAGATATTTGAATTTTATTAAATTCTATATTTTAAAAAGTTGTAAAACTCCATATCGAGCTAAAACTCAAAAACTGTTCTACTTAAAATTTTTTGAAGCTTGTTTACGAAATCACCGCTAAATTATGCTTCAAAAATTTTGGTCGTTAACAGAAGTTCACGACTTCGTTTTATTTTGTAAACTAGTGTTGAGTTGCCGTTCGCCGATATCTATGTATCCGGGTTCGTTTGGGCCATGGGCTCAGAGGAGGGTCAGTGTCAGCTGCTCTCAGAAGAAAAGAGAAACTGACGAAAGTGCCGGGGCTGTGACCGAACCCATGACCATCTGTTTATGAAGCAAACGTATGACCAATTGCGCCACGAGCCCCGGCATATTTTATTATTATTATTATTATTATTATTATTATTATTATTATTTTATTATAGAGGTTTTAAACCTTGGTTCAGGCTTGTAAACATTCGACACTTTTGATTACCTTCGTTTCGTTGTCGCGGTCGGGTGTCAGCTTACTTTGCTTCATTCGAGCGCGACCGCTACCTCTTACACACAACGCGAGCGGTAGAACGAAAATCAATAGACAAAAAAGTGGATCAAATCAACGTCGTCTGACACGATGATATTTATCTAATTCCAACTTTTCGCGTGATTTCAGCTAATTTTGATTATGATTGGTATAATATTAGTTTATTAGTGTGTGATATATCGATTACAACACATACATTAAGCCAAAACAGCTGTCTTAATGGAAAATACAGGAATAACAAAAACCAAACCATCTCCTGAAGAAACAATCGTGGTCAAGGGCATTCATTTGACATTTTTGTTTCGTACAGTAGTTTGATCGCTTGTGTTGCGAATGTTGGAGACAAAGGCCGCCGAATATCGACGAAAAGGTGTCAAAGACTGTGATTGCTAACAAGACTGCCTTGGTTCATTTGCCTTTTAGGACCTTTTGATATCTTATCCTCGATGGCATTCAGTTGCCTGTATACCGCAAGGCTGACATTCTGAGCTACTGACCAAACAACTCAATGTACACATTGCTGTAGATTGTGACATAAACACTTCTCAGAACCGTATTAACTGTATAAATTTTCCTTATATCACCACTGTCGCCTGTCGAACCAGAGAGTCAACTGCAATCCCTTCCGGAAATCGGCTGCAATTATTCCGCTCTGCCAAGAATGATGATTAATGATGTTCGTGATAGGAAATGCAAGGACATCATAAATAAAGCAACCACTACACTACCGACTCTGGTCCTAGTCTAACTCGTGTCACTTGGGCCACAGTCTCCCGCCCACTTCCCGAATGGTATAGCTCATCATCCGGACACACGGCTCATAAATAACTGATTCCATCAGCCAGCAGCGCCGGGCATCCATTCGGGCTCTCATAATCAAATGAAAAACTTCTCTTTTTCTATAAACAAGATGAATTATGTATGAGTTAATCGGATTTCGTCCGGGCACTCATCAGTGATTGCGCTTTCTTATCACTTTCGGTGTCTCGTGTGGGACGTGAAATTACGCGACCGGGGTTGTGCCAGAGTAAACGGTTCTGGAAGAGTAACGGTAGAAAAACTTTTGTCTATCTTCTGTTTGGCCGATGGAGTCGGAGGAAGTTCTGAGAAGCTCATAAACTAGTTCGGGCCGCCATAAAACATGCACTTTGAATGCGTCTCGGAAAACTGACCCCGTGGGACAGTCGACAGATCTCGCCGCGTAATTAGTCCTTCGTCGTCCTGCTGCTTTTTCGAAACAACTGAGGCGATTCGTTTGACCGGAAGGAAGTTTCTCTCCAGCAGACATATGTGTACTCAGGCGTCTAGGTGAACGAGCGAAGATGAATTGCTCTACGAAATGGTCTTCTTTGCACGTCGTTGTGTCAGCATTCCCGGGAAAGGGCAAAATCCTGCTCCAAGAAGTTCCAACGACACCGACCAAGAACGGTAAGGACCTGGGTCGACGTAAGAAAAAGACATTAAATTTATTTCCTTATTCGAAATGAGAGATGAGGTTAATGAGAGCCACTTCATCAGGGAGGTTGAACCGGATCGATGGTGGAGGTGGATGGCCGTAAAAATGAGGATAAGACACCGTCCGGAAAGAAATGGAATCGACGAAGGAATGGGCTGCTGCTGCTAGTCTGTCGTTGTTTGCCGGACAACGTCGGAAATGTGGGCCGATTCTCACGAGGGTTGTGACATAAAGCCCATCTTAATGAGGTGGTTGTGTAGCGCGGCACGAAATGTGTACAAAAACGTAGAGGTGGAATTGTAGGGGTGGAACACATTTGTAATGGATTTTTGTGCAGTTAAGGGAGATGAGTTGGTTCCAGCGGATAAGATTGTCAAATTATGCTTGCGTTCTCGTATTAGGAGGTTTATGTATCATCCACTCCTTCAATCATTCTATCTTCTATCCAAAAGAAGTCTATTTTCTTTATTCTTTCTTGTTGTTTAGATCGAATTTAAAAATTATAGTATGCAACGAACAAGAATTTTACCGCTTTGTGTAACGGAAATAATTCAAAAGGTATTTTACGAATTCCACCAGAAGTTCCTTCTTGAATTTTGTCAAAAATATGTATTGAAACTCAGCCTCTGCCCAGCAACTCCTATCCCTACCTCCACGCGGTACCGGCCGGAAACTATGAGCAACCTTAGGGAAGATCGGGTATCCAACCCCGGTGGGAACTTTGGTCGTAGCCTGACAGGGAAGGGGGGGTTTGCTTCGGTAAACCTGAGCGTCTGTTCTCCAGGAGGAGCGGCTCACAACAGCGTCTGATCCCCATGTTAGGGGCGGCTGATCTACGTCCGAGTGCCAGGGAAGGACTCTAAGCTCAACTGTGCACTATGGTCCTCCGGAAAGTAGGGGGTTGGTGTCAGGCCCTACGAGCCAGCCGTAAAAAAACCATTGTAACGGAAAATCAGCAACAGAATAATACGAACCGAGACCAACGGCAACGACCCCAGCGAACAAAAAGGACTTGCGATTGGAAACTCGGTACGTGGAACTGCCGATCTCTCAACTTCATTGGGAGCACCCGCATACTCGCCGATCTACTGAAGGACCGCGGGTTCGGCATCGTAGCGCTGCAGGAGGTGTGCTGGACAGGATCCATGGTGCGAACGTTTAGAGGTAATCATACCATCTACCAGAGCTGCGGCAACACACGCGAGCTGGGAACAGCTTTCATCGTGATGGGTGATATGCAGAGGCACGTGATCGGTTGGTGACCGATCGACGAAAGAATGTGCAGGTTGAGGATCAAGGACCGATTCTTCAACTTCAGCATAATAAACGTGCACAGCCCACACTCCGGAAGTACTGATGATGACAAGGACGCATTTTACGCGCAGCTCGAACGCGAGTACGATCACTGCCCAAGCCACTACGTCAAGATCATCATAGGAGATTTGAACGCTCAGGTAGGCCAGGAGGAGGAATTCTGACCGACGATTGGTAAGTTCAGCGCCCACCTGCAAACGAACGAAAACGGCCTACGACTCATTGATTTCGCCGCCTCCAAAAATATGGCCATACGTAGCACCTTTTTCCAACACAGCCTCCCTTATCGTTACACCTGGAGATCACCACAGCAGACGGAATCTCAAATCGACCACGTTCTGATTGACGGACGGCACTTCTCCGACATTATCGACGTCAGGACCTATCGTGGCACCAACATCGACTCCGACCACTATCTGGTGATGGTCAAACTGAGTCCAAAACTCTCCGTCATCAACAATGTACGGTACCGGCGACCGCCACGGTACAACCTAGAGCGACTGAAGCAACCGGATGTCGCCTCAGCATACGCGCAGAATCTCGAGGTCGCGTTGCCAGACGAGGGCGAGCTCGATGAGGCCCCTCTAGAGGACAGCTGGAGTACAGTGAAAGCAGCCATCAACGACGCAGCCGAGAGCACCATCGGGTACGTGGAACGGAATCGACGGAACGAATGGTTCGACGAAGAGTGCAGAACGGTTTTGGAGGAGAAGAACGCAGCGAGGGCGGTAATGCTGCAGCAAGGGACTCGACAGAACGTGGAACGTTACAAACAGAAGTGGAAACAGCAGACCCGCCTCTTTCGGGAGAAAAAGTGCCGCCTGGAAGAAGCGGAGTGTGAAGAAATGGAACTGCTATGCCGTTCCCAAGAAACAAGGAAGTTCTATCAGAAGCTCAACGCATCCCGCAACGGCTTCGTGCCGCGAGCCGAAATATGCAGGGATAAAGACGGAGGCCTCTTGACGGACGGACGTGAGGTGATCGAAAGGTGGAAGCAGCACTTCGATCAGCACCTGAACGGCGTGGAGAACGTAGGCTTGTGAGCCCACGGCAACGGAAGAAACGACGACGCCAGTGCAGCGGAGGACGGAAATGAACCAACTCCCACGCTGAGGGAAGTTAAGGATGCCATTCACCAGCTCAAAACCAACAAAGCAGCTGGTAAGGATGGTATCGCAGCTGAACTCATCAAGATGGGCCCGGAAAGGTTGGCCACCTGTCTGCTTCGGCTGATAGTCAGGATCTGGGAAACCGAACAGCTACCGGAGGAGTGGAAGGAAGGGGTAATCTGCCCCATTCACAAGAAAGGCGACCATTTGGAATGTGAGAACTTCAGGGCGATCACTATTTTGAATGCTGCCTACAAAGTGCTATCCCAGATCATCTTCCGTCGTCTGTCACCTAAATCAAATGAGTTCGTGGGAAGTTATCAAGCCAGCTTCATCGACGGCCGGTCGACAACGGACCAGATCTTTACCGTACGGCAAATCCTCCAGAAATGCCGTGAATACCAGGTCCCAACGTTACGTTAGTATACGTTAGTATCGACCGCGTAGAGCTATGGAGAATCATGGACGAAAACGGCTTTCCTGGGAAGCTGACTAGACTGATTAAAGCAACGATGGACGGTGTGCAAAACTGCGTAAGGGTTTCGGGTGAACTATCCAGTTCATTCGTATCTCGCCGGGGACTGCGACAAGGTGACGGACTCTCAAGTCTACTCTTCAACATCGCGCTGGAAGGTGTGATCACGGTGCTTCATTTACCGTTATAATAAAATAAAAATGACCATCAAAACCTTAAACGCCATTCTTTTTCTTTATCATTCCTACACCTCTGGACAAATTTTTTTAAAAATCGTTAGACGAAATTTTGAGTTACGCCCTTTTAAAGGGCCTAACCCCTAAAAAATCAGGGTTTCTATAGAAAAACATCATATTTCATAACGGAAGCATGCTTCTGCCAACAAAATTTGAAATGCCATTCTCTTTCTTTATCATTCCTACACCTCTGGATAAATTTTTAAATTAATCGTTAGACGAAATTTTGAGTTATGCCCTTTTAAAGGGCCTAACCCCTACAAAATCAGGGTTTCTATAGAAAAATATCATATTTCATAACGGAAGCATGCTTCTGCCAACAAAATTTGAAACGCCATTCCCTTCCTTTATCATTCCTACACCTCTGGTTTTTTTTAAATAATCGTTAGACGAAATTTTGAGTTACGCCCTTTTAAAGGGCCTTACCCCTTAAAAAACAGGGGTTTCTATAGAATACCATCATATTACATAACAGAAGCATGCATCAAAGTCCCAAATAATAAAAAAGTATTATAATCAATGCTACAATTTGATACTATGCACTAATATTGACTTCATTTTGTATAAAAATTAGCCATAACGCCAGTATAAGGGAAGTATTCTTTAACCTGTAGGATACGGACGTTGTTGGCTACATTTACTATTATAGCCAGAACAATATACAATGAAAAACATAAACGACAGTTCATTTACTTTTTCACTTATATAGTTATTGCACACCCATAAACTGAATTTCAAAAAAAATGTCGATCAAATTCTCCAGTTACGCCCATTTGAAGGTCATAAGTACTTATTATAAAACTTAGTTTCATTTAATCATGTTTATTCTTCGGTAACGTAGTTTAGCAGTTACATATAGAACTATCATTACAATTGATCATCTCAATCCTTATTTTTGTATGTTTATTAATTGAAAACGGCATTCACCAATAAAACTAACGAATGACAAAGGCGCATGTCATTGCTTGTTTTGTCTATAAAAAAGCAATACAAAAATCATACGTCCCACGCTATGAATGGCAATTGATACAAAAATGATTGCTTCCTACATGTTTGAAAATACTTCCCTTATATTAGCGTAATGGCCATTTTTTATACAAACATCAATACAAATAGCCAATACAAGCGCATAGTATCAAATTGTAGCATTATTTATGATACGTTTTATTACTTGGGACTTCAAGGCATGCTTTTGTTATGAAATATGATGATTTTTTATAGAAACCCTGATTCTAAAGGGGTTAGGCCCTTTAAAAGGGCGTAACTCAGAATTTCGTCTAATGATTATTTTAAAAATTTATCCAGAGGTGTAGGAATGATAAAGAAAGAGAATAGCGTTTCAAATTTTGTTGGCAGAAGCATGCTTCCGTTATGAAATATGATGTTTTTCTATAGAAACTCTGATTTTTTAGGGGTTAGGCCCTTTAAAAGGGCATAACTCAAAATTTCGCCTAACGATTATTTCAAAAAATTTTCCAGAGGTGTAGGAATGATAAAGGAAGGGAATGGCGTTTCAAATTTTGTTGGCAGAAGCATGCTTCCGTTATGAAATATGATGTTTTTCTATAGAAACCCTGATTTTTTAGGGGTTAGGCCCTTTAAAAGGGCGTAACTCAAAATTTCGTCTAACGATTTTTTTAAAAATTTGTCCAGAGGTGTAGGAATGATAAAGAAAAAGAATGGCGTTTAAGGTTTTGATGGTCATTTTTATTTTATTATAACGGTAAATGAAGCACCGTGCGTGATGCGACGAGCCGGGCTCAACAGCCGGGGAACGATTTACACAAAATCCGGTCAATTTGTGTGCTTTGCGGACGACATGGACATTATCGCTAGAACATTTGAAACGGTGGCAGAACTGTACACCCGCCTGAAACGCGAAGCAGCAAAGGTCGGACTGGTGGTGAATGCCTCAAAAACAAAGTACATGCTGGTAGGCGGAATCGAACACGACCGGATCCGTCTTGGTAGTAATGTTACGATAGACGGGGATACTTTCGAGGTGGTGGAGGAATTCGTCTACCTCGGATCCTTACTGACGGCTGACAACAACGTGAGCCATGAAATTCGGAGGCGCATCATCAGCGGAAGTCGGGCCTACTACGGGCTCCAGAAGAAACTACGGTCGAAAAAGATTCACCCACGCACCAAATGCACCATGTACAAAACGCTAATAAGACCGGTGATCCTCTACGGGCACGAGACATGGACCATGCTCGAGGAGGACCTGCAAGCACTCGGAGTTTTCGAGCGACGCGTGCTAAGAACGATCTTCGGCGGTGTGCATGAGAACGGTGTGTGGCGGAGAAGGATGAACCACGAGCTCGCTGCACTTTACGGCGAACCCAGCATCCAGAAGGTGGCCAAAGCCGGAAGGATACGGTGGGCAGGGCATGTTGCAAGAATGCCGGACAACAACCCTGCAAAGCTGGTGTTTGCAACTGATCCGGTTGGCACAAGAAGGCGTGGAGCGCAGAGAACACGATGGGTGGACCAGGTGGAGCGTGACTTGGCGAGCATTGGGCGCGACCGAGGATGGAGAGCGGCAGCCACAAACCGAGTATTGTGGCGTACTATTGTTGATTATGTCTTGTCTTAATGATGTTGAACAAATAAATGTATGTATGTATGTATTGAAACTCGTTTGGAGACTTTCTCTAGGTATTCCAATAGAAGATCTTTCCGGGCAATCGCCGTAAATCTTCTAGGAAAATGTCGAAATGGCAAAGGATCCGATATGAGGATTCTTCTGACGTTTTGTCTTTGACATTGTATCACTAGATTCTACAGAAGTTTTTTTTTAGATTCCATCCATAAAAGTCTCTAAGAAATTAGCCCGGGTTACTTCTTTCAGAAAATCTCAGGCTCTTCAGGTAGATGAATATTTCTTCAAAGAGTTTCTTTGTGTATTTCTCCAGAAGTAACTCTAGGAATTCTTTCAGAAACTTCTGTTGAAAATCCAACAGAAGTTCTTTTGCAAATTCAAAAGTTTATAAATCTTAAAAGAAAGAATCTAATTGATAATAATTTTCTACGGATTTACCATTACAAAATTTCCAACTTATTCCGTCTCAGTCGATGTCTCAGTCGATGATCAGAATTTAATAAGCAATTAGTATGGTGAACAGCATCAAACCCACCGAAAACTGTTATTGTCACCCTCTAGAAACAGTCCCATCCTAAGTCGAGTTGGTAGATTGTAGGGGAACTGGGGGTAAGACGCCCACGTTAAGGAAGAGTCCAATTTCAACCACGAAATACTTTATAATACACATTTTTTGTCACTAACATGGAGCACCAACATGTTTTCTTCCAAATGGAAGAAACCATAAACCAGTTTTATGTTTTACTACTGAAAAATTCAAATTTGAAAAAAAAGTTTGATTTTCAGAATTTTAGTTTTAATGCGGGGTAAAACGCGCCACTAGCCACAGCTAACGCTAGGATGCCAAATTGTGTACATATACTTGCGCGACTGGTTTAATGTCAACTGTTATAGTTCGTGAATGGTATATAGTCTTTACAAAATTATGGATCACCTGTAATTATGGGTCAATTCCATGTAAACGTCATAGTGAGCTGTTTTATCAATAACTACTACAAAATGACGCATGGCTGTGTGATTAGTGAACTTATTTATAGTAAAAATGTGCTGTTGCTTGGTTCCAACTTGTGTTCTACATAATTTGTGCCAGAATTTGGATCTAAATGGCTATTTTAATGTAAATAACTAGGAGTGGGCATTTTACCCCACATATGCATCAGAAATTTGAACCCTTGTAAAAAAGTTGTAAGGATCAAATTCGATACTTTTTCCGCTTGATACACAAACAATGGGATTGTGCAAAACAGTTTGTGGGGATAGCGAGAAAAAAAATATTTTTTGCAATTTCTCATCGTAATAGGCTGTTTTACCTCACGCAAATCTGACAGGAAATGGCCTAATTTCCCGCACCAAATAAACAGTGCTGTAATGGTTCATTACAGCACTGATTTGCGTTGCGTAATGAACCATTACAGCACTGTTTTCAGGTTTCATCAACTTCTTGATGCTTTCTGGGCGCAGTTTTGAAAATTGTGACAACTACACAGTATTATCTGCTATGATCTGATTTTCTCAAACAAGGCTATGAAAATCAGTGTGCAATTTGATGGGAAAGTTTTGTTAAAACTAACCACAAGCGGTAGTTTATGAAATTGCAAAAAACGTTGTACGCAACTCGGTGCAGAACTCGATTTTTACAGCACTCGTCGTAATTATCCAACTCGGCAAGCCTCGTTGGATAAATGTACGACTTGTGCTGTAAAAATCTTCATTCTGCACCTTGTTGCGTAAACTACTATTAAATGATGTAATAAAGTGCAAACATTTGACAGGCTAAAATTACATCAAAAGTAACCAAAATCTTTTTTCGAAGTTTTTGTACATTTTTTTTAGTAAAAATATGTAAACTCAAATGTAAAGAAGCATTTTTATTCTTATTTTAGCGATTGCAATTGAAAAAAGTACTGAAAATAACGTGGTTTGCCTAAAACAAGGGTGGCTCAACTTGCCCCCTATGGGCGTTATGGCCGCAGTACCCCTAATACACGACTTTTTATTACTGGCAATCAATCAGTCAACTGCTGCAACAACGGTGTCCTCCCTACCATGCAGGACAAACAGCATTGGGAACAGATTGAAGAAACCAAATCAACCTCGGGGGAGGAAGGGGATCGTTTTTTATCCACTGTCGAATAACGTCTACTATGACATGACCACGACGTGGCACACTTGTTGGACCGAGCTATGGCTGGGCTCCGTTGGTGCGGTAAAACATGGGAATTTGTGATACCTACGTACGTACGTCGCCGTACCGTATCACCGAGGGAGGGTTCATTTCGCTACCAGCCAGCTTGTTTCCGTGCGCGCCGGATGTGATAGATGCGAGCAAATAAAATAAAACGACATTTGGTCCCGGGACAATTTTCGGCGGCAGGGGGTGGTTTTTTATGTGCGTACCCGTACACGTTGCTGAAGGGCTCCTGCCTGGTTTCGATGTTTCGATTTGGAGAACGTGTGATGAGCTTATGTGGGCTAATCTTGCCTTCCCTGAACACAGATAGGGGCGAGTCAAGTGGCTCTCCGGTTGATCATTTTTATCAATCATTCATCGATTTGCTGGCAATTTAGTGAAGAGGAATCACGATTCATGGATTTTGGGATGTTCGTTGTACTTACTTATGGAAATGTCCTTGTTGGTGGCATGAATATTACCATAACTCACTGTTTGTGGTCATTTTTGTCTTTCTCGTACACCAAAGTGTTCACTCAAAAAAACGAATTTTCGATAGAAGGCTCGGAGAGTCAATTCACATATACCAATCAACTCAGTTCGACGAATTGAGATGATGTCTTTTTTTTTCCTTCTAAACCATAGGAGGAAAAATCTGCTCAACAGACACCCTAACATGAAGGTTAGGGTAGTGTGGGATTAAGGCCGTCTTTTACAACAATAGTAAAAACCAGGACTACTCTCTCCTCGACCCACTAAAACACATTCCTATGGTCGCCAAACCCTTCGTCTCTCCGGAACCACCAAGAAGGTATTGAGAAGGTATTCAGAGAGGGGCTAGTGCACATCGCACCCTCAAGTTTAGCTGCGTAGCCTGCAGCAACGAACATCGATGACTCGCTTTGGAGAGTCCATCTCGATAGCATGCTGGCGCTTAGCCAGTTTTCCGAGTGGTCTTCACCACTCCCTTTGTCCTCGGAAGGTGGGCAAGGTCAACCCCGCCCGCGCCCAACTGCTTTGCAGACATCAAGAACTGATGCCCACGTGCAACCCGATCTGACCTGCTGAAGGCAAGGGTATCACTACCCTTCAGGCCCTATCAGCTGCACCAGAAGGTTGCTGACAGCAGGGTCTCTACCTACCCCGACCCTTGCCGGGGACCCCTTTCCAACCGCGGGCTCGGATCCAACCCAGTAGACCGACGCCACGACAGCACCGCTACCGGGTCTTCCTCTCCGCATAGCATAGCATAGCATAGCATAGCATGAATACTTGCACAAATCTTGGATGGAGTTGCAAAGTTGAATATATCTATTGACATTGCTGATTTCGCTACTATCTACAATGCCATAGACCCACTCAGCTCCACACACCTGGCCAAGTCCTTGCAAGCATTTTTATTTAAGTCCAATCATCAACAAAAGAGCCCAGAACTGAAGCAGCTTCCAATAGATGAGCGGACATTGAAAATAGCGAATTTTCAATTTATATTTATACATGTTATTAAACAACAATATAGGATAGAGTAAAAAGGTGCAATCAGACAGATCTCACCAAGTTCCAGTTCGTCGGATGTCAGTCTTCAGTGTGAAATTCTGCAGCGGTTCTTTCCTGCTTCTATTGCCGTTTGGTAGCGCATTCTACTGACTCTAGCGAGGCTGACAGGAGATGGCGGAAGTTGCGTAATTATCACAGATACCAAATTTGGTCTTCTATCATTGAGTAGCCGCTTTTCACGATGCACAATGCACTATTTTAAACGTCCCGCAAGTTAAATTTGGTTAATATTCTCAAAACAACACCAATTACTTCCGAAGGGCACTATTATGGACGATTGGCGTACCGGTCAAACTATCGCTTATGATTCCACGATACGGCTACGGAAAAGTTCCGCGATCACGAAATCAAATTCACATTTTCTTCATTCTTATTTCATCATCACTATTAATTACATTAAATTACTATACCATTAGCGGGTGGCGTAACACCAAGCCATTTCTTCCAAACCGATTTGAAAATTTCACGGAAACGAAAGAAAAACGCGTGACAGAAAACATACAAGCAGCCACTCGCAGCCACGACAGCACCGCTACCGGGTCTTCCTCTCCGCGGCCATTTAATCGCTGTAAGGGTCGATCTCGACCGCAGGGCACCGGTATGACCTACGAAGCCGATTTCGAACCCCTGGACCACCTCTTGTACTGCATCTGGACTACGACGTGTTCCGCCGTTTCCTCTAAACCATTGCACACTGGGCATTCGGGAGAATCCGCATGCCAGAAACGGTGTAGATACTGTCGGAAGCAACCATGACCTGTAAGGACCTATGTCAGGTGGAATGTAACTTCCCCATGGCGCCTATTAATCCAACTTTCTACCCTCGGTATCAACCTATGGGTCCACCTTTCTTTGGTAGAACTGCCCAAGGGCGCGCTGCCATTTGAACATAGAGGCCATCCTGGCAGTCCTGCGTATGCCTCTTGTGCCGCGCATTTCGAAGCACTCCATGTCCTCACTGATAAGAATGCTGATAGGCACCATACCAGTAATGACGCAGAGAGCGTCGTGTGACACGGTACGGTATGCGCTCGCAACCCTCAGGCACATAAGCCTGTAAGTACTTTCCAGCTTCCGTCGGTAGCATTTAGTACTTAGCGCGGTGCCCCACGCCGGGCCACCATACCTAAGTATGGACGTAGCATCACTAGCCAGAAGCTTGCGCTTACTGGCGTACACCGCAGAGCTATTGGACATCATCCGGGACAGTGCCGCAATAGCTGTGGAGGCTCTTTTACAGGCATAATAGATGTGGCTACCGAAGGTAAGCTTATCGTCGATCATCACGCCCAAGTGTTTGACGGAGCGCTTTGGCAGGATAGTGCACTCTCCTACACTGATCTCCGTCACCTCTGTCTTGTGGTGAGCCAGCTCTAGTTTCCTGGACCGCATCCACGCCTCCACAATCTTGATCGAGTGGTTGGTAGTCAACTTTACCTCCTCGATCGTTTCACCGTAGACTTCGAGCGTAATGTCGTCGGCAAATCCGACAATCACCACTCCCACTGGATACTCTAACCTCAACACCTCGTCGTACATGACATTCCATAACACCGGACCCAGGATGGAACCTTGCGGGACTCCTGAGGTTATGTGAAAGCACTTCCGACCCACCTCCGTGTCGTAGACTAGTACACGATTCTGAAAGTAACTTCCGAGAATCTTGTACAGGTACTCCGGTAAGCCCAGACGCAAGAGCGCATCGGTAATAGCAGACCAGCTGGCGCTATTGAACGCATTCCTTACATCCAGAGTCACTACCGCGCAAAAACGAATTCCCCTCCTCTTAGGCTCGAGTGCTTTCTCGGCGGTTTTTGTAACCGACAAGATAGCGTCTACGGTGGACCTCCCCTTCCGGAAGCCGTACTGGTTACTCGAAAGACCATTTTCGCCCTCGGTGAACCGCAACATTCTATTGAGGATGATCTTTTCGAGCACCTTCCCCGCCGTGTCAATCAAGCATATTGGTCTATATGCCGACGGGTCTCCGGGTGGTTTCCCCGCCTTTGGCAATAGTACCAGGCTCTGCCTCTTCCAAGCTTCTGGGAAAACTCCCTCGTCCAGGCATTTCTGCATAGCAGACCTGAACATCTCGGGAGTCTCTGCAATGGCTACTTTTAAGGCCAGGTTCGGAACTCCGTCCGGACCTGGGGCCTTACCTACGCTAAGAGACTTAGCTATCCCCACAAGTTCCACATCGGTGACCCTCTCCTCATCGCCAGCCCCAGTCCCCGGCTCTCCTAAGAAAGGAGGCCAAGGATTAGGATCATGACGCGGAAAAAGTCCTCCAATGATCCCCTCCAACATCTCTGGAGATTACTCTGTAGGAGCCATCACACCTCTCGTCTTGGCCATAACGATCCTGTAGGCGTCACCCCACGGGTTCGTATTGGCACTCTGACAGTGACCCTCAAAGCAGGCCTGATGTCTGTATGTGCGTATGTGTGTATGTGCATATGTGTGTATGTATGTCTGTGTACAAAAAAGGTCACTCACTTTTAAGACACTTCCCATTGACCGATTTTACGGATTTCAGCACGAATCGAACCGGAATTTTACCGCTTTGTTTGCTATTGAAAATGGTTAGGATCGATCAAGGCGTTCCGGAGTTATGGCCATTTTAGTGATCCGGACCAGCACCGGTGGAACTGGTCATATATAAAACTGAACCTAGCCCCATCATGCGACACATCACGCTGCGCCGATTTTTGTAGTATTTAGCATGGTTGATGAATTTTGTGCGGAAATTAATACTGGAGACCAGAAAATCCCCATTATCGGCCTAATATTCAAGATGGCGACCAGAATACCCAAGATGGCGATCTAAAATCCAAGATGGCGGTTGAAAATTTTGGTCTTAAAACCATACAATATGGGTATATTTGGTATGAGGTAGATGTTCGGAACTCAAAAATGGCCACCAGAATATCCAAGATGGCGGCTCAAAATTCAAGATGGCAGCGTTTAAATGAGTTTTAGGCCCTAAACCATGCAATATGGTTATATTTGGTGTGGGGGAGGTGTCCGGAGCTCAAAAATGACGAAGAATATCCAAGAATATCCAAGATGGCGGTCTATAATCCAAGATGGCGGCTCAACATTAAAGATTGCGGTTGTTTAATGGAGTTTAAGGCCCTAAAACCATGCAACATGGGTATGTTTGGTATGTAGAAGATGTCCGGAGTTCAAAAATGGCGACCAGAATATCCAAGATGGTGGCTATTTAATGTTGTTTTAGGCCCTGAAACCATGCAATATGGATATATTTGGTATGAGAAAGATGTCGAGAGTCCAAAAATGGCGACCAGAATATCCAAGATGGCGGTCCAAAATCCAAGTTGGCGGCTGAATATTCAAGATGACTGCTATTCAATGAAGTTTTAGGTCCTAAATCCATGAAATATGGGTATGTATTTGGTATGGGGAAGATGTCCGGAGTCCAACATGGCGACCAGAATGACCAAGATGGCGGCTCAACAATCAAGATGATGGTTGTTTAATGAAATTTAAGGCTCTAAAACCATGCAACATGGGTATATTTGGAATGGGGAAGATGTCCGGAGTCCAAACATGGCAGCCAGAATATCTAATATGGCGGTCTAAAATTCAAGATGGCGGCCATTTAATGTAGTTTTGAGCCCTAAAACCATGCAATATGAGTAGGGTATATTTGGTATGGGGAAGATGTCCGGAGTCCAAAAATGACGAACAAAATATCCAAGATAGCGGTCTAAAATCCAAAATGGCGGCTCCAAATTCAAGATCGCGGCTATTTCATGGAGTTTTCGGCTCCAAAAACCATGCAATATGGGTGGGGTATATTTGGTATGGGGAAGATGTCCGGAGTCCAAAAATGACGACCAAAATATCCAAGATGCCGGTCTAAAATCCAAAATGGTGGCTCCAAATCCAATAACGCGGCTATTTCATGGAGTTTACGGCTCCAAAACCATGCAATATGGGTATATTTGGTATGGGGAAGATGTCCGGAGTCCAAAAATGGCAACCGAAATATCCAAGATGGCGGTCCAAAATCCAATATTCCAGCTCAAAATTCAAGATAGCGGCTTTTTCTTAAGATTTTGAGGCTCAAACTTCAAAAGCCATATAAACGATATGATTTCTGATGTCATAAAATGGATTTTTGTTAAACATGCAACACCCGTTTTTGTCTACTCCCGATTTTGGCAACACTCGTTTTTGACAACATTTTCTTCCCGGTTTTTGCAACACCCGTTTTTGGCAACAATTTCTTACCGATTTTGGCAACAATTTTTTACCGATTTTGGCAACACAAATTTTTGACAAACATTTTTTATCGCAAATTCATCTTAAATACATGTTTTTAGGACCCATATAGCCGAGGCGGTAAACGCACGGGTATTCAGCATGACCATGCTGAGGGTGACGGGTTCGATTCCCGGTCGGTCCAGGATCTTTTCGTTAAGGAAATTTCCTTGACTTCCTTGGGCATAGAGTATCTTCGTGCCTGCCACACGATATACGCATGCAAAATGGTCATTGGCAGAGGAAGCTCTCAGTTAATAACTGTGGAAGTGCTCATAGAACACTAAGCTGAGAAGCAGGCTTTGTCCCAATGAGGACGTTACGCCAAGAAGAGAGAGAGAGACATGTTTTTAGCTTAACCTCTATTAAAAAAATAAACTCATTAAGTTTTCAAAAACGACATTTTTTTAAATCATGACGTAATTTATAAACGTCACCTAAGGGGAGCGTTTTGTAACTTGTGAATAGTCCATATTGATAATATAAATCAAAATAACGCATAAAAGTTGAAAAATCAATTTTTTTTACCGATTTTGGCAACATAAAATTCACCTCGTGTTGCCAAAATCGATAAGAAATTGTATTCATCAACATGTCACTTGAGTTTTGTTGAAATAGGTTTTCGAAGGCACGAGAAAGGCGCCAACACCGCTAGGTGGATTAACTAGGGTTTTTTGCCTGTATGATTAATTTGCATTCCCGTAATCGGATTTGAGACGTACAGATGTTCATCTTATTTCATCCGAAGGTGATTTGGATTGTGACAAGGAAGAAACCATGTGCATTAGTGGAATCGAGTTCAGTTCTGTGCCATCAGGGGACAATATCGCAATTCTAAACACATTTTTGGCCCTTTAGGATCCTAAATCATCGATTAAAGTAGAATAGCGTATTTTTTTGTCCAAAAAAATTTCATGTTTTTTCAGCCCCATACAATTTTGACAAACTTAGACTCCTTAAGGGACCACTTAGCCTTGAGAAACGGACTTCAAATTTTGACAAGATCATTTCTGAGCCAAAACGATCATTTACCAACATTTGCCTTCGTCGTACGCAAAACCAGCAATAATTCCAACTCATAAGTAGAGCGAAATTGGAACGTGTGATTTCACGTAATTATTTAATTATCATGTATGGTTATTGATAGTCTACATCTTCCTTTTTGCTTCCATCTGATGAGCCATTGGATAATGCATAAGATGTTAAAGTGAAGGCGATATACGTACATTTTACATGCGCCTAAATGGAGGCATGCACGCATATGGCCTCCACTTTATCATCTTATGCAACATCTTATGCGATTACTGGTTGACTGGGTTATCTTAATTCTGATCCGTCTGATGTGACGGGAATTAGCGCATATGGCGAACTACCCTATATCTGAAGCCATGACAATTTCGCTCCATGGTGAAAGTTCCTAACCAGGAAAAGTCGTGCATCTGTAAGGCAACGTAGGTGACAAAAGGTCTCTGTACCTATCACCGCAAACTACCAATCTGTCACTCCCGGCAACGAAATGGCCCAGTCTTGTTCGAGTAAACTAGGGGTGACGTTGGACAACGAGAGCAAAAAATGTTTGCTATGAAACCAATTGAACACCTTTCGCCGATTTGCGCAGACCGAGAAGCATGTCGGTCGAAAGGAGGTTGAGAATTGAGACAAACATGTTTTCTTCTGCTGGTGGTTTGACATAGTAAGGCTAAGTGGCGCCCAAGCAGCCACCCGGCAAACCTCCCATGCTTGCCTTCAAACGCTCGCAACCACGGCATTGACGACGACACGTTTGGAAAATGATCACGAGACACCTTTTCCCGCTCGGTACGTGCAACGTTTGTCTGATATCATAAGTTCAACAGGGGTCCTCCGGCTTATATGGCGGAAATCTGTCAACAACTTATCGGTTGGAGCAGAAGTCAATTGGTCGGCACCCAATAGAAATTGAAACATACCAATCCTTCCAGTAGGTCGTGACGGTGTTTAGAAAAATGTATCCGATTTGACATATATGGTTTGAAGCAAACCTTACAACTAATGCTATAGAGGCACAATTAAACAGCCCCTATGCGAGTGAGCATGTTCCTTACAATCAAGTAGACACTCCAGAAATCCATCACGATTTTGGCCATTTCGTTACCGAATTGAATGTAAGTTGACAAATGCTGCCCGAGACAATAAAATCGATAAAAGCCATTATTGGTTTGCCCTCTTTCCACCTTTCACTGGACTGTGGACTCCCTATATGAGGTAGTGGAAGGCAGCCACGTCCTTACAGGCTCCGATTGATGGCTATTTTCGCTCTGCTCAACAATTGTGTTTGTGTTTTGCGTTCTGGGGCAAATCGTGAGGTGAATTTCCGCAAGTGGATTATCGGTGTACTGAACCCAACATCAGAAGTGGTTGGCAGCAAAGCAAAAGCCGTCGCCGTGAGCTGGAAAGAACTCTTTTTCGCAGTAGCTCCCAAGGGGAGGAAATTTATCTCTCGCGCTCGATTCACTCCACTCCGGTTTGGGTTGGAGTAGCGTAAGTGCTTATCGATTGTCCGTTGGTTGCGAAAAGTGAGGGAAACTTGAGACTCGGGTGTGGTGATTGAATGGCATGAAGTGAACATACTGCACAAGTGTTTATTCCACGAAGAAAGGGTTCTGCGACTGATACAGAAATGTTCACATGCTAACAATTACAGACTTTTGTACCGACTTCTCGATTTAATTAAGTTTTTCCACTTATGTCATCCTAATGAATTGACAGAAGCTATTGTGCCGCATGCCGTGAAGAAAGTTTAATGAACGATATCGTAATGAAATGAATTACAGATATAGATATAAAATTTAATATAATATTGAGTGTGGGATTGATTTACTAGTCTCTAGAGGTTCTTAGAACTGCTACAACTACATTAACATTAACTGCAGTTTCGCAAGGAATCAAAGGGATGACTGCTTAGGATTATCAGGCACACTCAGAGTGTAAGAGGTGGTGGTATTCCATTTCTAGACGATAATGATGTGTGTGACTTCAAAAATGCATGCCAATAAATAAATATGGTATTGATAATGCATTCACTCGCCCACTGCAGAGGCGACCTCTGCGGATGAGGGTGTGGTAGAAGGGGTGGATACAACACTGGTACACTTATTGGATAGTCGGCTGCCGATGTGTCTGTAGATTGAAAGATTAAACACAAACAAACATACGTAACACTAATAAAATTCACGTCGACCTCGCTTCTAACTATCGTTTTAAAAACATTAAATTGAAAATCTCGCAATCTGACGTTTAAGCTGAAATGAGAGCGCGTCGAAATGCATTTCTGACTCGCGTTTTCGAGAGTACCGATCTCATCATCCACAAAGTGTCGGAAATGACTTCTAAACCATGGAGGGCACGCTCAACAGACACCAGAAGAGGGAAGTCCAAGTAGTGTGGGGTAAAGGACCGCCTTCTACAACAAAAGTAAAAGTCAGTACTACTCTTTTTTCGACCCACCACACAACATTTTTAAAGGCTGCACAGACTGAATACATTCATTTACACTAGACAACGGACAACACACATAACACCCAGTAAATTTTTAGTTCGTCGAAAAGTTTTCGAATAATTTCCATGGTCGCCAAACTCTTCCTTTCTCCGAAACCACCAAGAAGGCATTGCTTCAGTGCACATTCACGGTAGCTGCGTAATCTGCAGCAACAAACAACGATGACTCACTTTAGGGAGTCCAACAAGGCAGCATACTCCCTTTGTCCTCGGTAGGCGGACAGAGTCAACCCCCACGTCCGCGCCCAACTATTCTACAAGCATCATGATACTTTCGTGATACGCGATTTGACCTGCTAAACCCTCAGGCCGTGGGGCGCCTCCACCTGCCCCAGGCCCTACTGGGGTCCCTTTCCAACGCTATCAGAATGTTCTCCCCGGGGCCACCTTATCGCTGTAAGGGTCAATTTCGACCGCAGGGCACCGGTATGACCTACGTAGCCGACTCCGAACCCTTGGACCACCTTTGTATAACGTCTTTGTGACTCCAGAATCATCATTACTCATCGTCGGGGTAAGATTGTCCGGGGGTCTGTCCCCATTCGGGAGAACTCGCATAACCGTAATGATGTAGATACTGTCGGATACAACCATAGCCCGACACGAATGTTACTTCCCCATGGTGCCTGTTAACCCAACTATCTAATCTCGGAATCATCTGTGAGTCTACCTTACCATGGTGGAGCCGCCCCACACGCGCTTCCATTTGACTACAGGGGCCTACCTAGCAGTCCTGTGTATGCCCGCCGAGTCTATCAAGCATATTGGTCTATATGCCGACGGGTCTCCGGGTGGTATCCCCGCCTTTGGTAATAGAACCAGGTTCTGCCTCTTCCATACTTTTGAGAAAACTCCCTCGTCCAGGCATTTCTGCACAGCAGACCTGAACATTTCGGAAGCCTCTGCAATAGCTACTCTCAAGGCCAGGTTCGGAAATATGTTCAGACCTGGGGCCTTACCTACGCTAAGGGACTTTGCTAACCTCACAAGCTTCCACATCGGTGACCCTCTCCTCATCGCCAGCCCCAGTCCCCGGCTGTCCTACGGAAGGAGGCCAAGGACTAAGATCAGGACACGGAAAAAGCCCCTCGATGATCGCCTCCAACATCTCAGGCGATTGCTCTGTAGGAACTATAACATCTCTCGTGTTGGCCATCACGATCCTGTAGGCATCACCCCCACGGATTCGCATTGGCACTGTGACAGAGACCTTCAAAACAGGCCTTTTTGCTTGCCCTTGTATGGGTATTCAGCGCGATGCAGCGGGTATGCAGCGGGTATGCAGCGGCGAACACCATCCGCCGTTTGTTTCGCTCTTCCTCAGATCGTGCTCGCTGCATCCGCCGCCTAGTTCGTGGGCATCGTTTCTTGATAGCACGCTTCTGAGCAGAGAAAATAACAAGTGAGTGTAACTCTTCGCAAGTGAGTGTTCCCATCCTTGCCAGCACTACAAAAAGTAACGTCAATTATCGATTCGACACCATTCCGAGTAAAGACACTCTTGGTACCGACATTACCTAGGTTGGCATCTAGTATGGTCAGTGTCTCTAGCAGGATCTGACCCCACTGGTTCGTGAAACGGCTTCCCCATTCCACGAGCCAGGCATTGAAGTCATCCGCTATTACGACCGGCCTTCGCCCTGTTAGCACGGTCGTTATACAATGCAGCTTCCGCGTGAACTGCTTGATCGGCCACTGTGGAGGCGCATAACAGCTACAGCAGAAGATCCCGTTAACTTTCGCGACCACGAATCCCAAGTAAGTAGTAGACACCAACTCCTGAACGGGGTAGTTACCCGTCTATCGTATCGCCGCCCATTTTTCTTTTCTGGACCCGTCCGCAAACCGTTTGCCGTTGCCGGCGGATACTCGATATGAGTCCGCTATCATGGGGATATCCGTCCGCCACTCAGAAACCGCCTGATAAAGCAGTTGCCAGCATTTCTGAAGACCTTCAGGATTAGTATCCTCCTGGCCTTGCGGACATCGCCAGACAGCTCCCCACCTGACGGCTGCCTCACCCGCTTCTTTGAGTGCTTATCACAAGCAGTCGCATCCGTCACACCTTTTGGACTTCCTGCAAAAGCGAAGACCTCCATCTGGTAGATTTCGTAACTTTGACTTTCGCCGGTTCCGCCGCTGCTGCAGTCTTCATGAGTTTCATGTGATCCTGCTTAGCATTGTCCATCGACTTACGAAGCCGCTACACGGCCGTCTTCAAGTCCTTACTTATGTTGGATTTCGTGTACGTAAAGTCGATGATCTTGTCAAGCTGCTGTTCAGTCACCTCGATCGTGGACTGTCCTTCTTTCTTTTGATTGTTGGCCCTCATAAACCACGCTCCATCCAATACCTCCACTGGTAGGCTAGCCGGGGAATGGATTGGAACTCACACGCTGGAGCTGCGTGCGCAGCTTTCCGATCATACCTCCTCGCTTCTCCTTAACGGAGACCTCGCCAACCTACTTCTTGCGAAGGGGTTAGCCTTTCCACTACCCCTCTCTCTCTCTCTTCTTGGCGTAACGTCCTCATTGGGACAAAGCCTGCTTCTCAGCTTAGTGTTCTATGAGCACTTCCACAGTTATTAACTGAGAGCTTCCTCTGCCAATGACCATTTTGCATGCGTATATCGTGTGGCAGGCACGAAGATACTCTATGCCCAAGGAAGTCAAGGAAATTTCCTTTACGAAAAGATCCTGGACCGACCGGGAATCGAACCCGTCACCCTCAGCATGGTCATGCTGAATACCCGTGCGTTTACCGCCTCGGCTATATGGGCCCACTACCCCTACCTACTTGATTTTGATTCTTGTTTGAACTTTTCATGCTTAATCCCACGAGTAGCACGGAAAAAGAGGTCCACCATGCCAGAGGCCTGCATTAACGTGGTAAGGGATTAAATACGTTGGGGGTGCCCAGGTACCCCACAGGCTCCGTTAATGATCGATCACTCATTCCATGCCACGGGTTGCATGACACCTTGGATTGGGGTTAGTAGTATTCTTAGCCGGCGACTACGCGGCTGTCTCGCAAGCGGGTTTTCATCAGGCCCCGGGACTGTAATCCCTGCTGCCCCAACCATGAGCCTCTATAGCCAAAGCTATAAGCGCACCACTATTCAGCAAAACCATGCTGACGATGATGGGTTCAATTCTCGGTCAATCCAGGAACTTTTGTAAAGAAATTTTCTTGAATTCCTGTAGCATAGAAGAGAGAATGAGAGGATGGGAGTATGGAATTAATTTTGTATTGATACCTGCCCGAATTTTCCAACAACTGCAGTTTGCACTACATATTCCTGCTCCGCAGAATGAACCGGATCTGTATCAGCATGAGAAACGCCTGAAATTACAAACAAATTTCCCCCTCAATTAGACAAAAACGCCACCACCCGGTGATGATGGTGAGAATCTCACGCGTCAACAGCTTGCTGCGTGTCTCGATGCTTTTCTTGCCGGGATGCCGCACTTTTCAGAGTCCTTACCACACTCCCCATCCAGTCAGTTGATGCACAGCTCAGCTGCTTAGGTAATGGATGGAAATCGAGCAAAACCCAGAGACGCGCTTGGCGGCGGGGTAATGATTCGCCGGAATTTCACCAGGGACCTAGCTAGCTAGCTTTCTCATCGTGTTAATCTAATAATAAATGACACGCAGTTATTTTTCCCCTGGAGTTGACTCCCGGTGGCAGCGGGAAGTGCTGTTGCGTTGCGACGAGAAAGAAATCGGTTGTGTCCCAAAAACCGGGTGGTTGGGGTGACCGGGTCGTCCCTGCACGCCACTTGCCGCTTTCGCTCCCGAATTCCACAATCCGCGACGAAATTAATGTGACGTTGATTAATCGTTTGGAAATTTGATTTCGGAACGTGCGACAGGCTGTCCGGAAGGTTTTGTTCTTTGCGGTAGGGAAGAGGGTGCGTTTTGTTTGTTTTTCGGTTAATTGAAGAGGACGACAAGCTGAGCAATTTGAGCGAGCCCCTTATTGGTTTCTGTGAGCAGTGCTTTCTTGCTTAATTTTGGAAATTTCGCAAAGCCTACCAGTTTTAGAACTCATCGCTCACACCATTCCAATTAGGATAAAACCATAATGAACAAGTGTAAGCAATTACATCACAATTCATAAAATCTATGACATCCTCCACAATAGGAATCACGCAATCGAGCTGTTTTAGATTACCGAAACAAGCATTCCTGCGAAGTAAATAATCATAATTTTAGGCAGTTAAAGTCACTCGTGCAAACGCCAAGAAGTTTATAATCAAACATTGATACTGAAGATTGGGTTCATGCGTGCGTATGTGGTAAAAGTGTAAATCGTTTCCGAAAACTAACATAACTCACATGTCATAGAAGTTATGGAGAAGTTGCTATTGACTATTAGTTTGAGTCAGTATAGGAATAGGAATAAGAACAGGGCAGGAACAGAATAAAATGGAAATATAATAAGAATGGAATAGGAACAGAATAGAAATAGAATAGAAATAGAATAGGAATATAATAGGAATAGAATAGGAAAAGAATAGGAATAGAATAGGAATAGAATAGGAATAGAATAGGAATAGAATAGGAATAGAAAAAGAAAAGAATAGGAATAGAATAGGAATAGAATAGGAATAGCATAGGAATAGAGTAGGAATAGAATAGGAATAGAATAGGAATAGAATCGGAATATAATAGGAATATAATAGGAAAAGCATAGCAAAAGAATAGGAATAGAATAGGAATAGAATAGGAATAGAATAGGAATAGAATAGGAATAGAATAGGAATAGAATAGGAATAGAATAGGAAAAGAATAGGAAGTTTAATAGGAATAGAATAGGAATAGAACAGGAATAGAATAGGAATAGAATAGGAATAGAATATAAATAGAATAGGAATAGCATAGGAATAGAATAGGAATAGAATGGGAATAGAATAGGAATAGAATAGGAATAGAATAGGAATAGAATAGGAATAGAATTGGAATAGAAAAGGAATAGGAAAGGAATAGAATAGGAATAGAATAGGAATAGAATAAAAAATAGAATAGGAATAGAATAGGAATAGAAAAGGAATAGAATAGGAATAGAATAGGAATAGAATAGGAATAGAACAGGAATAGAACAGGGATAGGAATAGAATAGGAATAGAATAGAAATAGAATAAAAAAATAGAATAGAATAAAAAATAGAATAGGAATAGAATAGGAATAGAAAAGGAATAGAATAGGAATAGAATAGGAATAGAATAGGAATAGAACAGGAATAGAACAGGGATAGGAATAGAATAGGAAAAGTATAGGAAGTTTAATAGGAATAGAATAGGAATAGAACAGGAATAGAATAGGAATAGAATAGGAATAGAATATAAATAGAATAGGAATAGCATAGGAATAGAATAGGAATAGAATAAAAAATAGAATAGGAATAGAATAGGAATAGAAAAGGAATAGAATAGGAATAGAATAGGAATAGAATAGGAATAGAACAGGAATAGAACAGGAATAGGAATAGAATAGGAATAGAATACGAAAAGAATAGGAATAGAATAGGAATAGAATAGTAATAGCATAGGAATAGTGTAGTAATAGAATAGGAATAGAATAGGAATAGCATAGGAATAGAGTAGGAATAGAATAGGAATAGAATAGGAATAGAATAGGAATATAATAGGAATATAATAGGAAAAGAATGGGAATAGAATAGGAATAGAAAAGGAATAGAATAGGAATAGAATAGGAATAGAATAGGAATAGAATAGGAAAAGAATAGGAAGTTTAATAGGAATAGAATAGGAATAGAACAGGAATAGAATAGGAATACAATAGGAATAGAATAGGAATAGAATATAAATAGAATAGGAATAGCATAGGAATAGAATAGGAATAGAATGGGAATAGAATAGGAATGGAATAGGAATAGAATAGGAATAGAATAGGAATAGAATAGGAATAGAATAGGAATAGAATAGGAATAGAAAAGGAATAGAATGGGAATAGAATAGGAATAGAAATGGAATAGAATAGGAATAGAATAGGAATAGAATAGGAATAGAATAGGAATAGAATAGGAATAGAATAGGAATAGAATAGGAATGGAATAGGAATAGAATAGGAATAGAATAGGATTCTATTCCTATTCTATTCCTATTCTATAGGAATAGAATAGGAATAGAATATAAATAGAATAGGAATAGCATAGGAATAGAATAGGAATAGAATGGGAATAGAATAGGAATGGAATAGGAATAGAATAGGAATAGAATAGGAATAGAATAGGAATAGAATAGGAATAGAATAGGAATAGAAAAGGAATAGAATGGGAATAGAATAGGAATAGAATAGGAATAGAATAGGAATAGAATAGGAATAGAATAGGAATAGAATAGGAATAGAATAGGAATAGAATAGGAATGGAATAGGAATAGAATAGGAATAGAACAGGAATAGAATAGGAATACAATAGGAATAGAATAGGAATAGAATATAAATAGAATAGGAATAGCATAGGAATAGAATAGGAATAGAATGGGAATAGAATAGGAATGGAATAGGAATAGAATAGGAATAGAATAGGAATAGAATAGGAATAGAATAGGAATAGAATAGGAATAGAATAGGAATAGAATAGGAATAGAATAGGAATAGAATAGGAATAGAATAGGAATAGAATAGGAATAGAATAGGAATAGAATAGGAATAGAATAGGAATAGAATAGGAATGGAATAGGAATAGAATAGGAATAGAATAGGAATAGAATAGGAATAGAATAGGAATAGAATAGGAATAGAATAGGAATAGAATAGGAATAGAATAGGAATAGAATAGTAATAGAATAGGAATAGAATAGGAATAGAATAGGAATAGAATAGGAATAGAATAGGAAAAGAATAGGAACAGAATAGAAATAGAATGGGAATAGAATAGAAATAGAATAGAATAGGAATAGAATAGGAATAGAATAGGAATAGAATAGGTGTAATGCTATAATAATTCATGTTCCAATTTGTACACCACTTAAACATTATTTGCCCCGACTAATTCTCAATCTCGTTTTGTGCATTGGAAAAGAACCAACAGAGCGAAAAGCTTATCATGAGCACAAACCCTTAGGCACTCTTCTTTACTCGATGGATCGCTTCTGATCGTTTTCGGTAAAATCAGTTTTAAACATTTTTTGCTCCACTCTCTCTCTCTCTCTTGAGTTCCAAGATGATGAGCGCCTACCTGATATTTGCATATTGCGCTTCTAATTTCTGCATAGGGAATGCTGGGTTAGTAGCTGCTATTGAACGTTAAACCTATAGAAATTCTTTGTTCAAATTTATTGCGCAGTAGAGTTTTAAACAATGACTAGGGCGATGAGTCCTCTGAAAGAAGAACATCACTTGAGTCTTGATCTACGATCAGTGCGGATGTGCCTAACTGAAAGTTAATACGACGCTAGTGAAAGTTATTAAGAATCCAAATTGTGATTAAATCAGAACGGAATTAATACGGAAGTGCGAAGATTAGCCAAATTGTGTATCGTATAGGTAAAACTTTTGTAAATTTAAAAGTTTATACTGTGTTAACGATAGTCTTAACCGTTTTATAGTAAGCCTTCCGAGATTGTCATCACACCTGATTGTGTGCTGTAATTAATTTACTGCGGTAAATTTTGAGGTAAGCATGCAACGGATTCTAATACGAAACCAAAATCTCATGAACACGTTATAGGAATAACCCTACAACGTGGGGTTTTTGTTTGGGCTCGGACCATTGACAACCGCCAACCGTCGTCGACCACGTGCAACTAGTCCAGGCGTATCCCGGTGCGCCGCTGCGGTGGCTCGTGAGTACTCACTGCAGTGTCGTTCTATCCCAGAATCCGACCGAGTGCTAGAACGCAACCAAGCTGCTCGATATCCGCCGAGGACTCAATTTTGAATTTCGGTGTCAAGCCAAAACGATCACCGACCAGCACCCGACGCCCCTACAGTGGTGCTAGGCGTCGTCATCCCGAGGCGCAAGAGAGCTTTGGACACGCGTCGTGAGAGTACTTTGCGGTCGCTGGACAAATCAAACCAAACGAAAGTGGTAAGTTGCACCCAACTACGTTGGTCGAATCACCCCTCGGTCACGCGGAGAGCCTGAGCACGAGAGCGAAGAGCATCGAGGTGAAGCCACGTCGGGGCCCCGATCATCGCGTCGTTGGAACCTGCCGGCAAGTACTTGCATGCATGAAGAGAGAAGAGTAGCTTTAAGATAGGTAGCCTAGGGAGATCGATTGTGCAAGGAATATTGGAACAATAAAGCTATTTTTAAACCTTGCACTGGGTCCTACATAGGCACAGCTAGGCGATATTTTGCGCTGATTTGAAATCTCTACTGAAGTGATTTGAAATCGGTTTTTTTCGTAACTTTTAGCTCCATATTTTATGAATTGAGGGGGCCAAAGGCCAAAGAGTTTTTGGAGGTTTACACGGGAGGGATTCGAAAGGTAAGTCGGGTCGTCATTTGGAAGCCAAGAATAGCTGGAGTGTTTGAGCAACTATTAAAACTCGCCCTAGAAGAGGGTCTCAAAGCCGGGACCCAAACAGCATCAGCAGCCTTCCTCGTTGGGGAAGTGGCGCTTAAGCTGCTGTTTGTGATAAGCTCGAGCAGATTCGTTACATAGGAATAGAATAGGAATAGAATAGGAATAGAAATAGGAATAGAAATAGGAATAGAAATAGGAATAGAATAGGATTAGAATAAGAATAGAATAGGAATAGAATAGGAATAGAATAGGAATAGAATAGGAATAGAATAGGAATAGAATAGGAACAGAATAGGAATAGAATAGGAATAGAATAAGAACAGAATAGTAATAGAATAGGAATAGAATAGAAATAGAATAGAGATAGAATAGGGATAGAATAGGTTTAGAATACAAAAATAAATGGAATAAAACAGGCATAGAATAGATTTAATTTTCTAAATTTACTTGTCTTTTAAGGGAACTAACATTCGTCTGCATTCATCACAACAAAGCATACATTTACAAGTTCCACATCATCCAGAGGGTGCCTACCATGTCCTGCTTGTAATCCTACCGAACAACTTCTTCAAGTTCATGCAAACTTTATAAACCACGGTGGCGGTGGCGGGGACGAACACGACTAAGACGGCTACATCCCAGGGTGGGGCGGGAAATTGCTCCGCACTGCTGCTGACTGCGCTGCCGATGTCTTTTTGGCGGAGGGTGTTGATTGATAAATTTTGCACAGCATTACTTAATTTTCGCGAATAATCAGCATAAAACAGTGGAAAAAGAAACAGATCTCGTTTCGCCATTCCCTTTCATGTTGAAGTTTGGTGGAGCACGGCACGGGCACGGGCACGGGATATTTGCCTATGGAATCAAAAGTTAAACGAAACTCTTGTTCGTCGTCGTCGTCGACGTCGTGTAGGAGTCGGGTGGCAAAAAGGCTGCCGACAACATAAAAATAAATGTTGGCTGTTGCTTTCCTCCAGCCCCCGCGCACGGTTGCCTCGTTTCGTTGCTCGGGTAAGCAATCCGGTGGATTTGCAATTGAGCGTGTAACAGAAAAGACAAATGAAAAATGTAGCAGTAGTGTAACAGAAAAACGAGTAGCGACGGCGGCATCGGCGACGACTGGGGAGATTAAATTTGAATATTTAAAAAGATGACAGATATTTATATTCGCAAACAAACATACATACATGCATATTGCAAAACAAGAAAACAAACATTCCGGCTTTCAATAGAAAAATGCCATGATTCGTTGCTTTCTTTTTAATTATATGACTCTGTAGCAAGATCAAATCTTTGGATCGTTACTCCAGGAAATCATCCAGGAATTTCTCCGGAATTTCTCCAGAGAAAAAATAATAATAATATCTTCAAGAATTCCTCCAAGAAATTCTCCAGGAAATCTTCCAGGAACTGAAGGTCTTATTCCAGAATAGTTTGGTTCACCTAAATCACCAAATGAATGTTGCTAAGTTATCAGAATTACACTCCGAGGCTTTAAGAGCAACGTAGATTATATCCCGCGAGCATTCGCAACAATAAAATTATTCAAAGATTTACAGATATTGCGACCCAAACTTCAAAATACATTGGGGTCCCATTTATATACCAGTGGACACCCAATTAGCAACATATAGATATACTTATAATATTATGAGGTGCAACAGACACAATCGTGAAAGAATGATGCCGATAGAATAAATAGAAACAAGAGTAGAGCCTGTAGACCTTGAAGGTCCTAATTCCAGAATAGTTTGGAAAGCCTGAAATAACCCATGATTGAACTAATAGCATTATAGTTGTACACTTAGGCTTCATCACCAGTAGTGAAGACTACATTCCAGCAGTAAAGACTACATTCCACGCATATTTTTTACAATTAAATCATGATACAGTATGTAGATTTCGTAACCCAAATTTCAAAGCGTATTGGAGGCCATTTGTATTTCACGAAATGTACAACTACCGCAATATCGAATTGCTCGTAGCATAGCGAGGTCTTATGGAAATCAACATGACTAAACTGCTTGAACAGCATGTACACAAATGATGGTAGATTCAGTAGATCTCAAGAAAATAAATTCCAGAGTAGTTTGGATGACCTCGATCACCCAATTCGCATACCATGAATGTTTCTAGGGGTGTTTTAAGGCTTTTAGAGTACTGTAGACTATATTCTGTGATCATTCATCGTGTATAAAGTTTGGGTTAGAATGTTGGATTTGTGATACAAATTTCGGAGTACTTTGGAGGCCTTAGAATAGCTCTGGGATGAAAAATGGCGGCGATATGGTCGACGGTGGGTCCAGGAGTTGGTGTCTACTACCTATGAGGGCTTCGTTGTCGCCAAAGTAAACGAGGTCTTCTTCTGTAGCTGTTATGCGCCTCCACGGTGGTCGATCGAGCTGCTCACGCATATGCTGGACTGTATGACGACCGTGCTGACAGGGAAAAGGCCGGTGGTAATAGCGGGTGATTGGAAGCCGTTTCACGATCCAGCGGGGTCTCATCCTGCTAGAGACACTACTGGTCATACTAGATGTCGGTACCAAGAGTACCTTTAGTCGGAACGGTGTGGAGTCGAATTTTGACGTTACTTTTTGTAGTCCTAATAAATAATTAGAATTGAAGAGTAGACGATAGCTACACTCACAGTGATCACCTGGCGGTTCACTGCAGTATCAACTCCTTCGGGATGAACCTGCCTACGGCAGAAAATCCCTAAATAAAAAAGAAAAAAAAATGCAGTATCAACTACAACAACAGTAAGCAGCGTGTAGGGGAAGCGGCGGCTAGGCCAAGTCCAAGCCCTCGAAAGTGGAAGACATCATACTTCGAATAAGGGGTATTTAGGCAGGCACTCCGCCGTGAGCGAAACCTACGTGGTTTAGACGGCAAAGAGCAGATAGCGATGCTCTCGGGTGCATGCGATGCGACCATGCCTAGGCGAGTCCGACGAGTTTCCCTAGAAATGGTGCACTCAAGCGATTGCGGACCTGCGCCGCGCATACAGCCTAGGCGGTAAATACAGCGAGCATGATCTGAGGAAGAGCGAAACGAACGACGCGTGGTGTTCCCCGCTGCAAAATCCGTGGGGTGATGCCTACAAGATCGTGATGGCCAAGACGTGAGGTGTAATGGCTCCTACAGAGCAATCTCCAGAGATGTTGGAGGGGATCATCGAAGGGCTTTTTCCGCGGCATGGTCCTAGTTCTTGGCCTCCTTTCGTAGGACAGCCGGGGACTGGGGCTGGCGATGAGGAGAGGGTCACCGATGTGGAACTTGCGGGGATAGCGAAGTCCCTTAGCGTAGGTAAGGCCCCAGGTCCGGACGGAGTTCCGAACCTGGCCTTTAAAGTAGCTATTGCAGAGGCTCCCGAGATGTTCAGGTCTGCTATGCAGAAATGCCTGGACGAGGGAGTTTTCCCAGAAGCTTGGAAGAGGCAGAGCCTGGTACTATTGCCAAAGACGGGGAAACCACCCGGAGATTCATCGGCATGTAGACCAATATGCTTGATATACACGGCAAGGAAGGTACTCGAAAAGATCATCCTCAACAGAATGTTAAGATTCACCAAGGGTGAAAATGGCCTTTCAAGTAACCAGTACGGCTGCCGGATAGGGAGGTTCACCGTAGACGCTATCCTGTCGATTATAACCGCCGAGAAAGCACTCGAGCCTAAGAGAAGGGGCATTCGCTACTGTGCAGTAGTGACTCTGCATGTAAGGAATGCGTTTAATAGCGCCAGCTGGTCTGCTATTGCCGATGCGCTCTTGGGTCTGGGCTCTGAGGATACCTAGGTACCTGTACAAGATTCTCGGAAGTTACTTTCAGAATCGAGTACTAGTTTACGACACAGAGGTGGGTCGGTAGTGCTTTCGCATAACCTGGCTGGAATGCCGTTTCTACGGCTATCACCCACATAGTCTTGAAGGTACAGAGAAGGTAGCGTGTGGACTCGGAGAATGGCCAGTTCAACGAGAGGTGGTCCAGGGGTTTGGAATCGGCGTCGTAGGTCATACCGGTGCCCTGGGGTGGTAATCGACCCTTACAGTGATTAAGTGGCCACAGAGAGAACATCATGGTAGCGTTGCTGTCGTGGCGTTGGTCTACTGAGTTGAATCCGAGCCTGCGGTTGTAAAGGGGTCCCCGGTAAGAGCTGGGGCAGGTGGATGCTTACTATCAGCAACCTTCTGGTGCAATTGATAGGACCTTGCCTTCAGCAGGTCAAATCGGGATGCATGTAGTTATCAGTTCTTGCCCAGACAACCGGTAATCGTATACGATGTTGCATAAGATGATAAAGTGGAGGCCACATGCGTACATGCCTCCATTTGGGCGCATGTAAAATGTACGCATATCGCCTCCACTTTATCATCTTATGAAACATCTTATACGATCACTGGTCGACTGGGTGATGCTTGCAAAACAGTTAGGCTCGGGCGTGGGGTTGATTCTGCCCGCCTTCCGAGGACAGAGGGAGTGGTGAGGACCACTCGGGGAGCTGGCTAAGCACCAGCATGCTACCTTGGTGGACTCTCCAAAGCGAGTCATCGATGTTCGTTGCTGCAGACTACGCAGATAACCTTGAGGGTTCGATGTGCACTAGCCCCTCTCTGAAGCAATGTCTTCTTCTTGGTTTCGGAGAGATGTAGGGTTTGGCGACCATAGTAATGAATTTAGTGGGTAGAGGAGAGAGTAGTCCCGGCATTTACTTTTGTTGTAGAAGACAACCTTAACCCCACACTACTCGGACCTTCCTGTTCGGGCGCCTGTAGATCAGATTTAACACTGTACGTTGCCAAAAGTTGTAGTAAGATCCATATATTTGAAGAAAAACACATTTGGCCCGAATGAGAACTTGAATCTAAAATTGATCTTAACGACGATTGACACATCTGTCCGTGTATCAAGTGTCCAGTATCTTTGCCCAACCTGACTGTGCTGTCGGTGTGGGCTTCCACACTTAATGGTGTGAATGCCTTCAGATGCTCTGCCGTCCTTTGCCGAGATGCCATTCTTGCTAATCTCAATTTTATTGTTTCAGAAACACTCGTGTTGCTACATTTTTTTCCTCTCTCGTATTCCCCATCAAAGGTCAGTCAGACGAACCCAATTGAGGGAATCCGGTGGAAGTTGCACCCTGAAGGTAAAACAAGTAACGTGAAGTTCTATTTGTTATTTCGGAAGCGCATTCTACCCCGATCTCTTCTAGTGTGATGTGGTGAGATGTTCTGCAAACCGACTCGAGGGGACGAAAGTGAAAAGGTGATTAGTATTCCGTGTAGGAAAAAGGCTTTTTCCGAGTTTCGGTGTGTGATAATTAATGAATCGGAATAAATTAAATGTCAAATGTTTTATTCCCTGTCATTAAGGTCGTAGTCGTCGCCGTCCTTCGAGGGTTTCCTCTATAGCCCTGATAAAGTAATTTCGATTATTGCGAATTGATGATGCTGTTTTCGTTTGCAGCAGCCGCAATGCGTGAGGGTGACCTTTGGTCGGCACGTTCCTACTTACACACTCCGTCATTGAAGTCGTTCATTGACGTCCTGTCCAAATGTTTGCACTCCACGGCCACATAGAGCACTCCAGCTCCTCCTGCAGAAGAGCGAGGGTTCGCCGTTTCTCGCAATAAAAGGGTGCCATTGTACGTGTCTCCACTTTGAAAGTCGCACAAAACGCTATTCAGAGGAAAAAAATCCAATCTCTGATTACAATCAGTCTCCACTGCTTGCCATAAAAACGTCCTCCCGGAGTTTTGAGTCCGCGACGGCGGCGACAACGACAAACTGGAATCGAGTGCAACGTGGCGACCAGTTGGATTGAATGACAAATTTTTTAATCATTTTATCCTCGTCACAAAGCCGTCCGCTTGCCTCGAGCGCGGTCTGCATCAGAAGCCACTGGCGATCTCCAGTTGCAGAACAAGGAGAAGCATAATCTGCAATCGAGACCAAGGAAATGCACCGTGCAGAATGCAGTACCAACAGTATCCAGCCTGAATTGCATTCGTTGTGCTGTAGATCAGCACAACTGGGTGTCGTCTTGGTCGTTGTCGTTGTCGTCGTGATCATGTCATTTTATCTGCATAAAAGGATTTGAATGGACACGGTCTGCGTGTCACACTTTTGGCTGCTGCTGTGGGCTACACGATCATGCCGGATCTGGTATGTTGGGACGCGACAGGACAGGACGCGGGCCGTTCTTTGCAAGAAGTGTCACTGCGGATAAAGAACCTTTTGTGTGACTTTTATGAGCAAATCTGCGGTGGGGTCTGATTTCATTAGCTGCGTTGGTTCATTTGCATGGTGAATTGGTTTGCTTTTTTGTTTGAAGACTTACAATCAAAGAATCTTGCGATGTCACAATGGTTTACTTATGAACCATCAAACAGCTCAGACCTCATATGGCTATATAAAAAAGGACCCTCAAAGGGGAAAATTTAGCCAAATATATCATTATTGAAAAAGCTCAAACGTCATCAAAATGCAAATTTCAAAATGTATTGTAGTGGGAACAGGAAGAATATGCTTGGATACAAGATTAAGGAATAATTTTATTTTACCATAGACGTTGCAAGGATAAGAACCAGTTGATGTAATTTTAATAAAAGTATATCACCATGTGTATCACCAGACGGGCTTGGTGGTCTAGTAGCTACCACTTCTTATTCATATGCAGAAGGTCCTGGGTTCAATCCCTGGCCCGTCCCTCTCCTCCTACTTCACATTCACATGTGCATAGCCATCGCTAGAACAGAAACGGATTGAAATTTTTTTTTTATCTGTATTAACGAGATTTTTAGCCCTAGGCTAGTTCATCTCGGGACCCACGATTTACTTCCCTTCCGAAGGAAGAACTCACAGTTTGCGAGTTTGTCGGGAGTGGGATTCGATCCCAGGTCCTCGGCGTGATAGTCAAGTGTTCTAACCGGCACACCAGGTCCGCTCCCTCCGGATTGAAAATGCCGTTTTCCTTCCTTCTAAACTTTCACAGCACAGTGTCTCACTCAATCCTATTGATCAGGTTGTGGGAAAAAGGGGATTTAGATTAATTCAGTAATTTTTGACCAACCAAGCTGTTCGGTCTAGATCAGCATGTTGTAAATGTGAATTGTAATTGTCTTTTTTGTATGAAAACGTGTAAATGTTAAATAAATGTACCAAGTAATATTGAAGGTCCACGGTGATTATCCTTAACCGATAACCGACCTATTAGATATCGCCGCCTACAAGTTATCCAATCAAACGAACTGTGCCGCACATCTTCAGAATAATAAAAACACACAATTCTGTGCCTGGTATCCACGAACCCAATGCACAGTGAAAAAAAACAGACCCAAAAAGGCACCTAATTATTGCGTCTGATTGCGATCTTTGAAGCCCATTTTTTCCGAATGGAAAAATGCCAAGGAATCGATTGGTGATAGTTTCATTCGCCGGAATTGAGTGTAAGTGTCCATTTTGCCCCATTTTCCCCTAAAAACACTTTTTCTGAATTAAATAATGGTTTAAACTGATTGCGGCTAACCAACCATTTTTTATTGATGTAGAATTGACAGGTGCATTCTATGGGACATACCTCGATCTGTGTCTTTGACTGGAAGTGCCCATTTTGCCTCATTTTCCCCTAAAATACTGTTTTTCTTGATTAAAAATGAGTATCAACTGATTGCTGCTTACCTACCATTTTTTTTTTCTTGATGTGGAATTACCAGATACATTTCACGAGGCTCACCTCGATCCGTGTCATTAATTGGAAGTGTCTATTTTACCCCATTCTCCCCTATAAATACTGTTTTTCTGGATTTAAAAAAATAGTTTTAATTGATTGCGGCTAACCAACCAATTTTTACCTGATGTAGAATTAACTGGCGCATACTTTGGGGCACACCTTGATCTGTGTCATTGACTGGAAGTACCCATTTTGCCTTATGTTTCCCTAAAAATAATATTTTTCTGAATTAAACAATTGTATCAACTGATTGCGGCTAATGAATCAATTTTTACTTGATGTCGAATTAACCGGCGCATACTTTAAGGTGCACCTCGTTCCTTGTATTTGGGTGGTGGTGCCCATTTTGCTCCATTTTCCCCTAAACTACGGATTAACTGGATTTAAAAATGGTTTCAATTGATTGCAGCTAACCAATATTTTTTCCTGATGTAGAATCGATCTATGCATACTATGGGATGCACCTCGCGCTATGCGTTAATCTGAAATTGCCCGTTTCGCCCCATTTTTCCCTAATTAGTTCAACTAATTGTAGTTAACCAAGCAATTTTTTTCCTAATGTGAAATTAATCGATGCATTATATGAGGCACAACTTTCTTTGAGTCATTGACCAGAAGTGCCCATTTTTCCCCTTTTCTTCCTAAAACACTGTTTTTCTCGTTTGAGAAACAATTTCAACTAATTTAAGCTAACAAAACAAGTTTTTCTCATGTAGAATTGATCAGTGCATATTGTCAGACAAACTTTGTGCCATTGACTGAAGGTGGTCATTTTGTCCTATTTTCCCCTAAAACACTGTTTTAGTTAGTTATTATTATTAATATTTATTAAAGACACTTTACCACTTATGTGGCATTCGTGTCTGATATTTTTAGTTAGTTGGAACAAACTTTTTAACCCAGAAAAACAGTATTTTAGGGGAAAATGGGATGAAACGAGCAATTTCAGACTAACGCATAGCGCTATTTCACGAAAAAAAATATGCATTAGTTGCAATCAGGCTTGTTATTTGCTCCCACAATGTTGAAGCACATTTTTTACACGTTTTTTATCTCTTTATATTTGTGCGTTCCTACCGAAGTCGTGTGCGCGGGAGCCATGCACAAAGAGGAAACGGGAGCGAGACAAAGAGAAACTTCGAGCCACTAGAAACAACACAAAGTGTATCTTTTTTGTGCCTCATTTTTGAGGAACCCGGTTAGTTGGTCGACAATTTCTATGGCATTGTTCACTTTATGAGCTCGCCGATCGGGTGGTATAACATAATTGCACACATAAATAGCTGTGAACTTGTTAATAAATGGTTTATTATCATAAACATATTTATAATTACTACCGGCGTGCACAAAGTGCCTCAATTTTGAGGAAACGCACTTTTTTGTGCAACCAATCCGCACGTTTTTCGGAGTCACAAGCTACACGGAACCGCCAAACTACCCAAAATTGAGTTCTTTTGACGCAATCCCATAGTTCGGCCCAATAAGCCAAATTTGAGTAAATCGATTAAACTCACACTAGGTAAATTGCCTTCACCTCCAGCAAAAGCATTTACTTAAGAGTAGGTAAATTCAACCCAAGACCCCCCCCCCTCATTCAACCCAAATTTGAGTAAACCTGCATTGGGTAGATGCATCTCTGTTTGTTTTTGACAACATCGGTGAGGAAAAGAGGGAAAACAACCTAATTTTGGGTAACAAGTTTATTCGATATACTCAGCTTTGAGTAAAATCGACCCAAAAATTAGGTAGTTTGATTTCTCCGTGTACAAGCAGGAAGATGCAACAAAACGAGAGAAAACGCTCCAGCTTTGGGTACGCACGGAAAGATCGATGTACACAGAGCAAGGAGTAACTTTCACGCAGCGATCGAAAAGACAAAAGATTTCATTCAAACTGAGTGAAAAATTCTTTGTCTTTTCGCAAATTACTCATTCGCTGTGTACTTTCGTTTAAGGGTGCGGGAGCGCGGTGCAGATTTTTTGTTCTCTCGTTCCGCTCTGAGGAGGATTCCATGCCTAGTTGCAATCAATTGAAACCATTTTTAAATCCAAAAAATCCGTAGTTTAGGGGAAAATCGAGCAAAATAGGCACTACCAGACACAGAACGAGGTGTGCCCCAAAATATGCGCTGGTTAATTCTACATCAAGTAAAAATCGATTGTTTAGCCGCAATCAGTTGAAACATTTCTTTAATTCAGAAAATAGTATTTTTAGGGGAAAATGGGGCAAAATTGGTACTTCCAGTCAAAGACATATATCGAGGTGCGTTCCAAAATATGCGCCGCTTAATTCTAAATCAGATTGGGAATAGTTGGTTAGCCGCAATCAGTTAAAACTATTTTTTTAATCCAGAAAAACAGTATTTATTGGGAAAAATGGGGCAAAATGAGCACTTCTAGTCAATGACACGGGCCGAGGTGTGCGTCATGAAATGTAAATGTAAATGTTCTTCTTCTTAGCGTAACGTCCCAACTGGGACAAAACCGGCTACTCAGCTCAGTATTCTATGAGCACTTTCACAGTAAACTAAAAGCACAGACAAACAGACGTAACACTCTGATAATTTCCATCGTACACCGATTTAACGATCTTCTTCAAAATTTGATAGTTGGCCAACTGCACAACCGTGGCGCTTGCATAGTTTTTGTTCGAGTTTGACGCTTGCTCACTACCGCCACCTGGTTGGTGGTCGGCCATACATAGCCCTTTTAGCATTGGGCAAACATGTTTCCGTGACTATGATTTGAATCGAAATATGTTCAAAGTGTTACGTCTGTTTGTCTGTGCTAAAAGCTTCCTCTGCCAATGACCATTTTGCATGTGTACATCGTGTAGCAGGTACGAAAATAGTCTATGTCCAAGGAAGTCAAGAAAATTTCCACAACAAAAAGTTTCCGGGCCGACCAGGAATCGAACCTGTCACCCTCAGCATGGTCATGCTGTATACCCACTTCTTTACAGTTGTGGCTATATGCGCCCATATTGCAAGGTCATTGCACTCAAATTAATATGACAGTCGGTCGGTAATGTATTTATAAATTTTCTTAAATTTTTCAAATAGCAGACTATTCCCACAAAGTAAAATTTCGTTTAACGCAAGCTCATGGCAAGTAGCGAAATCCTCCTTTTTAGGGTGAATCCCCAAACCTCAAAACCACAAAAAGTCGGCTGTATACCTACCGCTTCATGGTACGGGTGTTGTTACAACGATGATGTCAATGGCAATTGTCATAGATCATAAACGCCTCAGTTAGGCCGCGGACGTGCAACACCATCGAAAACCAGGGTATACCTATATATATGTGAGACTTTTCCGGAAGCACTTTAACCGCGCCACCGACAAAAACTATGTTTCAACCCAACCATCCGCCGCAAACCTCTTTCCGTTTGTGGCGATCCAACTGCGACCGAAACCGAGAGACTGCTGTTCCCGAACGCCAAGGGAAACATTTTTGCGGGAAAAATGCCACCCCGAATGGGGTTGAGTTCCCATATCAAAGGGCCATTTAGAGACCACGTTTTATTTCCCGGCAAACAGATGGAGTGGATGTGTGACGGCTCCGGGGATCACATTTGAATGTGTAGCAGAGCAGGAAACCGACACCCGAAACTATACGTGTCCCACGATGGCAATTGTAATACGACGAGTGTCTGGCATGCAGGAAAGAGGAAAATATCAATTACTTTAAACGGTTATGGCATTCTCATGGTTCCGCCGGAGTGAATATGTCGTTTGTTCCGTCCGGCGGTTTGTCTCCTGAACCCTTCTCCCCGGGTACGGTTGGTTTGCTCTGGTATGGGGGGAAAGGACACTGTGAGATGAATATTTTATCGTGCGATAAACCTTTATGGCCATCAAAAGTTCATCTGCAAAGTGCGATTTTTGATGGTGTTAGGATTTATTATGAGGACTCTGATTTGACTTGTGAAGGTACGATTCGTATGAATTATATGTTGCATAGACGAGATAAAGTGCCCTCAAAATTTTGGTAACATTCTTGAGAGTTGATCTTTCGATTTTTTTTCCAAAGCATTAGAGTAGTAAGGGAATTCCTGCAGCAACTTTGTTTGTTAGTTTTAGATGTATGTCATAACAGCTGACAGAATGCCAGCGTAACAAATTGGTAAAAATTTGAGCAGATTTTTGGAGTAAATTCTGCTGAAATTTGAGATAAGTTTATCGCCTGATTGACCAATTTAAAAACAGATTTACAGAAGCTCAAGTATTTTTTAGTCGTCTCCGTTGGACTCGGTCCATATCACCTTGTCGTAGTCCCCGGCGAGATTCGAATGAACTGGATAATTCACCCGAAATCCTTACGCTGTTCTGCACATCGTCCATCGTTGCTCTTATCAGTCTAGTTAGCTTCCCGGGAAAGCTGTTCTCGTCCATGATTTCCATAGCTCCGTGCGGTCGATACTATCGTATGCCGCCTTGAAGTCGATGAACAGATGGTGCGTTGGGACCTGGTATTCACGGCATTTCTGGAGGATTTGCCGTACGGTGAAGATCTGGTCCGTTGTCGACCGGCCGTCGATGAAACCGGCTTGGTAACTTCCCACGAACTCATTTACTTTAGGAGAAAGACGACGGAAGATGATCTGGGATAGCACTTTGTAGGCGGCATTGAAAATGGTGATCGCTCGAAAGTTCTCACACATTAACTTGTCGCCTTTCTTGTGGATGGGACAGATTATCCCTTCCTTCCACTCCTCCGGTAGCTGTTGTTCGATGTCCTAGATCCTGACTATCAACCGGTGCAGACAGGTGGCCAACTTTTCCGGGCCCATCTTGATGAGTTCTGCTGCGATACCGTCCTTACCAACCGCTTTGTTGTTTTTGAGCTGGTGGATGGCATCCTTAACTTCCCTCAGCGTGGGATTTGGTCCCGTCCTCTGCTGTATCAACATAGTCATTTCCTCCGCTGCCTTGGTCCTCCGTGCCTACATTCTCTTCGCCATTCAGGTGCTCGTCGAAGTGCTGCTTCCACCTTTCGATCACCTCACGTTTGTCCGTCAGGAGGCTCCCTTCCTTATCCCTGCAGATTTCGGCTTGCGGCACATAGCCTTTGCGGGATGCGTTGAGCTTCTGGTAGAACTTACGTGTTTCTTGTGAACGGCACAGCAATTCTATTTCCTCGCACTCCGCTTCTTCCAGGCAGCGCTTTTTCTCCGGGAAGAGACGGGTTTGCTGCTTCCGCTTCTGTCTGTATCGCTCCACATTCTGTCGGGTTCCATGCTGCAGCATTACCGCCCGCGCTGCGTTCTTCTCCTCCAGAACCGCTCTGCACTCCTCGTCGAACCAATCGTTTCGTCGACTCCGTTCCGCGTACCCGATGGTGCTCTCGGTTGCGTTGTTGATGGCTGCTTTGACTGTACTCCAGCAGTCCTCTAGAGGGGCCACATCGAGCACACCCTCGTCCGGCAACGCTGCCTCGAGATTCTGCGCGTGTGCGGTGGCGACATCCGGTTGCTTCAGTCGCTCTGGATCGTACCGGGGCGGCCGCTGGTACTGTACATTGTTAAAAACGGAGAGTTTTGGGCGCAGTTTAACCATCACCATGTTACTTGTCTACTACTTGGTTAAATCTCTAAATCAATTTACGGTGTAAATCTTACAAAAATTAAAGTAAAACTCTGGATTTTCATACACAAAAATGCGTCATTGAGGGGGAGGGTAGGGTCAGAAAATTAAGATTTAAGTATTACGTAACAAATGGATGCTGCCTAAAGAAATTTCCGATGGAACTCCCAGAAGTCTTTCCGCTGAATTTTCTGCGGAAATTTTAGAGCAGTATTTGGTGAAACTTGTAGAGAAATTCCCGATGGAATGTACGGTGAAATCCTACAGTAATTACTGGTGAAACTTCTAAAAAACTTCTCGTGGAATAGTCGGTGGAAATGTTAGATAAATTCTTTTTGGATCTGCTAAAGTAATTGCTGGTGGAGGTCCTAGAGGATTATCCGAAGGTACTTTGAAAAGAAATTCCCACCAGTATTCACGACGGTGCTCTTGTTAGGTGTTTCTAGTGCAACTCCTACATCAGTATACGTTAGGAGAAGCTTTTGTAAATTAAACTTTCAAAGCAATTTCTGACAGAACATCTCTAGGGATTAAAAGTGTATCTTCTAGAGGGAATTTGTGGTAAAACTCCTTAAAAATTTCCCTGTGAAACACATAGAGAAGTAATTTCAGGAGTTCTTGGGGAAATTCTCTTTGGAACCCTTAGAGGAATTTCTGGAGAGATTTTCGGTGGAACTTCGAGAGGAATTTCCACAAGATTTTCCGGTAAAACTCTTGCCGGACTTTCCGATGAAACTTCGAGACATAATCGGTGCAACTCCCAGAGAAATTCTCTTTGGAACTCCTAGACGAATCCCTAGTGAAATTCTTCGAGGGATTCTTGCAGTAACTCCTAGAGAAATTTATGGTGAAATATCCTAGGAATTCTCGGTGGAAGTTTTAGAGGAGTTCCTAGTGAATATACTTGAAGAATTCACGATGGATTTGCTGGACGGTGGATCAACTACCACAATTTCTGGATATTAGCTGAGGAGGCCGTACGGGTGTTCACAGAGGATCTTCGAGTGGACCTTCCAATGAAACTGGAAGAACTCCCGTTGAAACTTTGAGCAGAATTCCCAGTTAAACTCTGTCAGGAACTCCCGGAAGAATTCCTAGAGAAATTCCCAGTGGATTTCCTAGAGAAATAGTTGGTGGAGGTAAAAAAAATATTTATTGGAACTCCTAGAGAAAGTCTATTTGGAACTCCTAGGGAAATTCGTAACGGAACTCCTAATAAAACTACTAGAGGATTTTCCTTAGAAACTCTTAGAGGCATTTCCATTGTAATTTCGGAAACAGATCTTAGTTTAAAGAAATTACCAGTGAGAGAATTTCCGGTGCAACCTCAGGGATTACTGGTGGAACTCCTAGAAGAGTTTTCGTTGGAACTTCTAGAAGATGGGATTTGCAGTGGTATCAAACAGAAACTAGATATGGAACGCCTATAAGAACTGCTGTTGTAAATCCTACTGGAGTTTCAATCAGAACTCCTGGAATTACTAGTGAAATTCCTTGAGAATTTCTCGTTGAATTTACTGTTAGGGAACGATTTTTATATCTGATAGTCAATTTTCGCCCGAAATGACCTGAATGTAGGCTATCAAGATGAGATTGCTGAGGTCTCTTAGTGCTCTGCTACTCCTGAGCACTATTATAAATGTGTATTAAATTTAGGGAAAAGTTTAAAAGTTAAAAAAGTACATTTAACAAAAAAAATAAAACTTCTAATATGGTTCCCAATCTAGAGGAAATGCTGATAAAACCTTCGATGGCACTCCTAGAGGCATTTCTGCTGGAGCTCCTGCGGGCACTTCTAGACGAACTTTTAATTAATTAGAATGCACAGAATGTTGTTAATTGACAAAGCGAGATATGAAATTGAGAAAAAAAATCGCGTTCTGGTGGAATTCGAATCCATGACTCCGTATTAGCTAGACCGGCGCTTTAACCAACTAAGCCACAGAATACGTAGGTAATGATTCTTCGGAATAGAAAGCTGAACTGAACCCCAGCCCATACAATGAGCATTCCCTTTTTCATGAACCTTTTTTTTGGAATAAGGAATGTTAACCCTCTAATGGATACCTGGGGGCCATTTAGACCCCAGGCAACTTTGGAGTAATGGCAATTAAGTTGGGTATAACATATTGACTTTATTTTTTCAATACCTTCAAACTAGACCTAGTTCTATTGTTTAAGCAAAAATAAAGTTGATTTCATGGCATACTTTGATTTTTATTCCATGTCAAAGTTGAACCGGGCGATTTAGTGTACCTGGGGTCCATTTCTCGCGCTCAGTATCATACGGGCGTATCTACAATGATCGATTTCTCTTCATCGATTTTCTCTTTGGCAAATAACTTGGCCTGCAAATCATTTTTGGTTGTTTTTGTTGTTTTAGATGCTAGTCCTAGTTGTCCTTCACCGGAATATACCGAGAGATCATCCGAATATTGGTCGTATTTTCCGGAATAATCCGAAGAGAAAATCGACGAAGAGAAATCGATCATTGTAGATACGCCTGTATGATACTAAACGCGAGATTTGGACCCCATATTGAATTCTCTATATCTTTTGATTCTGATGTTTTAGAATATTCATGTCTTCGGCAAATTTTTTCGGTGAGTCATGAGCCATCTGGCGGTAAATTGATTAATTCGAAATCTCCTCACAAGATGGCGCTGTTTGACATAAACAATTTAGTAGTATAATGCCTTCAAACGAAATTATCGGAGGATCTAGTGTTTCTAGAAGCGTCACGTCTTCGGGAAAGTTGCTCAGTAAGTCGATCGTTTACATGTAATGGACCGATTAATTCGAAATTCCTCCACTAGGTGGTGCTAGTGAGCATGTTAATTTTGTATCACATATATCACTACATCCTTATCACTTAGAAAGATGGCGCCTTCGGGAAAGTAGTTGTGTTTGTCAATTACTTCCAGATGATGGGCCGTTTGATTTGAAACTCCACACATAGGTGGCGCTGATGAGCATGCAAATTTTACATCTCATATATCTCAAGATCCTGATCACATAGAAAGATGGTGTGTTCGGCAAAATTGTTTCATAGGTTAAGAACTTACAGATGATGAAAAATTTGATTTGGAAATCCACACATAGGTGGCGCCACTGAGTATGCAAATTTTATACTACAAATATCCCAAAGTCCTAATAACTCCCTTACCGTTTCTACTATCTTTATTAAAGATGTTTGGTAAGTCAAGGATTCACAGATAATGGGCCGTTCGATTCGAACCTCTGTCATAAGATGACGCTAGTAAGCATACAAGGATTCAGATTATTTAGTAAAATTAAAGATCCTGCAAATAAGTTGCAAGAACTTATAAATGATGAGTCGTTTTACTCTGAATTTTGCTCATAGATGGTGTCAGTGGACATGCAATTTGTATATCTCATATAGCACAAGAGCCTGCAAGTCATAATCCCAGTGCACAATTTCTGCGCGTGCTCAGAAAAAAACACCACTCAGTGCACACGCAGAGTGTTCACAGACTGCTAAAATATTTTGATGAGTCCAACGCATACCAGTGGATCTCAGAAAAAAGCTAAGAGACATCACATCTCGTGATATTAGAGAGAAACAGACACAACAATAACACAATTTCTCACCCATATATCTCAGGGTTTTAATTACTTGGAGTGTTGATGTGCTCGGCAATACCACAGGCAAACAGACGTAACACCTTGAACGATTTTCAAGGAAATCCATCGCCCTGTTCACACTATCATCACCTGGTGGAAAAGTTGCACGAATCACTGTGTTGTGCAATATCGTCAACAGAAGGCGCTAGTGTGAAACGTCAAACGCATAGAAAAACGATGCGAACGCCTCTGTTTGTGAAAGCCACAACAATGAAAATTTAAAGTGATCGTTAAATGCGTAGTCGATGGTAATTTAGCAAGTGTTACGTCTGTTTGTCTGTGGCAATACTGTTAAGATGGTCGAGGACTAACAGTTGATGGGCCGTTTGATTCGAAATTTCACTAATAGGTAGCACTAAAGAGCCTATATTTTTTTTAATCTCAGGACGCTGGTTACTTAGAAAGATGGTTTTCGCGGCAAAACTGTTTGGTGAGTTAAAGCCTAGTACTCAGATGGCAAGAAATGAGGTCAAGGAAAAAAGTGTATTTTTACCAAAGTAATTTTGACAGTCGATCTTGAGAGAGAAAAAAGAAAAAAAATCGACGAAACTCTTTGTTTACCAATCTGACTGACTTGGAATGGAACCGGGACAATCGGCAAGAACAAGCGAACTCCCCTCCCAGGAGCTTACAGTTTGATGATGCAAAATTTCATCTCTAGGGGGTGCTAGTTACACATAGGCTACAAATAGGTTGCAAATGATTACAATTTCTAAAAATTCATTCAACAACAGAATTTCCAATCCACTACGACTCCAGCGCTGCTCTATTTCTAGCACATACCATCGACTATGTTTGACGATGCTATCCGCACGGCCACAAGTACTCGCCAGGAGTACTCGCTGTCCCTCCGTCGCGAGTCGTCGTCTCTCAGTGTTAGTGTGGGATTAGGAGTGATTTTCTGCGGGCATCCGATGTGTTGGCTAGTTTCAACCAGTATTCGTCGTCCCTCCGCCGCGACTCGTTGTCTCTCAGTGTTAGTGTGGGATTAGGAGTGATTTTCTGCGGGCATCCGATGTGTTGGCTAGTTTCAACCAGTATTCGTCGTCCCTCCGCCGCGAGTCGTCGTCTCTCAGTGTTAGTGTGGGATTAGGAGTGATTTTCTGCGGGCATCCGAAGTGTTGGCTAGTTCCAACCAGTATTCGTCGTCCCTCCACCGCGAGTCGTCGTCTCTCAGTGTTAGTGTGGGATTAGGAGTGATTTTCTGCGGGCATCCGAAGTGTTGGCTAGTTCCAACCAGTACTCGCTGTCCCTCCGTCGCGAGTCGTCGTCTCTCAGTGTTAGTGTGGGGTTAAGAGTGATTTTCTGCGGGCATCCGAAGTGTTAGCTAGTGAGTGAGAATTTTGACGGCGGCGGACCCAGCGTGCATCAGTGTGTAATGGGATTTCGTCCGGGTGCCGGTGTCGCGTGCTTTTGCTTCGGTCGTTCGATTTTTCTTTTTCCCTATTCGGAAATGAGCATTTCGTTGTGTCGCGTTTTTTGTAGCAACACTGAATTATCACCTGACGTGGGTGATCGATTGTTTGCTTTCCGTGTGAAGCGAATAATAGTGTGTTAGATTGCATATTTTGTCGCGTCGTTTGCAGTAAATATTAAGCGACTACCTGACGCGGGTGGTCGATTGTTTGCTTTCCGCGTAAAGCAAACAATAGCGCGGCAACCAGCAACACGAAGGTCATATTACTTATCAAAGTGAATCCAGACCCAGCGATACCTTTCCCACTAACAAACACTCCTTCCTGCAGCCTTTGGTGGAGTCGCAGCGGTAAACGCGGGCCTTCACTTAACAAAGGTTGTTACTAATATTCCTTCCCTCTTCCAACCTGACTGCAAGGACGTGGCCGGCGCCGTTATTGTACCGTTAAAGAGAGTCTCTGAAGCGTGCACAGTGAGAATATTGACCACTCCCAGTCAATTATTCAGTTGATTCATTGTGCAACTGTCATTGGTTCGGGTCAATCACGGAATAGCAACCATAGATGTGTGCAGTCAGTCTAAGCTAAGCTAAGCTAAGCTATCCGCACGGCCACAAGTTTGCCATGTAAGTAGAACATATACCCACAATTGTACTCATTGTCACTATGTTGTACAGCGTGAGCCACGACGCAAAACGTAACTTGTTCAACAACATGGGTAAACCTGAAAGTTATGGCAATGAATCCGCCACCTACATGTGGAGTTCCGAATTATATGGTCAATTAACTGTTAGTCGTTGATCCACCCAACAACTTTGCCGAAGACTCCATGTTTCTTTGAGCTCAGAATCCTGAAATATATAACATATACAATTTGCATGCTGACCAATGTTATCTACGTAAGGTGAATTTCCAAATTTAACGGTCCATGGTCAGTAAGTACTTGGATTCAGACTTCAATTTTCTAAGTGATCAGAATCCCGCGATATATGAGATATATGAAATATGCGTGCTCAGTAACGCAGTTCCAAATCAAACGCTACATCACCTATAAGTCCTTGACGTACCACACAAATATGCCGGAGATAGCATCTTTCTAGGTGCTCAAGATCCTGATATATGAAATATAAAATTTGCACGATTAGTTGCGCCTATGTGTGAAGTTTTCAAACAAACGGTCCATCATTAGTGAACACTTGACCCTATACACTGCTTTGCCAAAGACACCAAATTTCTATGTGGTTAGAATCTTGATATAAATGTGATCACATACTTAATACTTAAATGCTCACTAGCGCCACCTATGTGTGAAGTTCAGAATCAAACGAACCAGCATCTGTCAGTCCTTGAGCAACTCAACAACTTTGCCGAAGATACCATCTAGGTGATCAGCATCCTGAGATATAATAATATAAAATTTGCACGCTCAGTAGCGCCATCTATGTGTGAAATTTTCAAACAAACGGTCCGTCATGAGTAAACACTTTACCTAATAAACAACTTTGCTGAAGACACCAAAATTCTATGTGGTCAGGATCATGATATATATGTGCTCAAATACTGAATACTTACATGCTCACTAGCGCCACCTATATATGATATTCCGAATTAAACGGTCCAGCATCTGTTACTCCTTTACCAACCCAACAACTTTACTGAAGATACCGATATTCTAATAAATCAGGATCATGCGATACAGAAGAACGAATTTGGGGTCCAAATGGACCCCAGGTTTCAGAAATGGACCATCAGTTTCCTGTAGAGGGTTAAGTAAGTTATTCGTTTATGATATAAAATTCATTCTTGGCACAAGGATGGAAACACTGCAAAGAGTTACACTCACTTTCTGTTTTCTTAGCTCAGAAGCGTACAATCATGGAATAATGTATGGACGGCTTTTTCCTTGTGGTTTTTGTCTAAAGGTTTACCGAATAAAGTAGGGGTCGCACACGCATACCAAAGTCGTGAGGGAGCTGCGAAGAACAGCGTAAGGATATCGGGTGAACTATCCAGTTCATTCGAATCTCGACGGGGACTACGACAAGGTGATGACTGATGGACTTTCCTGCCTAGTCTTCAACATCGCCCTGGAAGGTGTTATGCGACGAGCCGGGGTACGATCTTCACGTGATCGACGTTAGAGCTGCAGCTGCAAACCGAGTATTATGGCGGCAAATTGTTGATTCAGTGTTATCATGAATTTGATGTTGAACTAAATAAATGAAATAGTAACAGACAGAAAACGACACCTCAATCGTTGCAGATCATCATACATTTTTATAAATATCATCTGCTGACAATCTTATGCCTGGTAGCTTCAGTTCCGCGCAGATCATATGCTGCGCTCAAACAAGCAACGGGTAGTAGTTTCTCTTAAACGGCTAAACATTATTCTGATGCACGACCGACATTAAGCTGATAGCACAGAGGTTGACACTCACAAATGATCCTCAGCTCAGCTCAGAAGTTACAGCAGCCGGCAAAGTGCGACAAAAGAAAAATGATATCTTCGATTGGGCCAACTACGACGACGACGACAAAGACGGCATGGCCTGGTTCTGGAAGTTTACGAAGGAATCCAGGTGATGGTCACCTTGAACCACAACCGTTTCGTGATCTGAACCACCCAAATTCAAAGCTGGCACGACAAAATGAGGAAAATACGGTTTAATTAGTTAACCTTTTGTGCGACACCATCTTCAACGCCATCATTGCACGAGAGGAAAATTCCTCCAGCAGAGTGAATTCTTTGCGGCGCAAAAATGTTTACCTAATATAGGCTGTTCCGGCGTTTGTTAAAAATTACAGTTTTTTTTTTCAAAAAGTTATTTCATTTTTATTGGTTTCATATACTTTTTAAGTTTTGGCTTCCTTTTTCCTCATGATTGGGTTTCTTATTATTTCATCATAGGGTACATTTTTCCAGATATTGAATATAATTTTGTTTTAAAATAGTTTCCTTCTGAATGTATTTTATATCAATATTGCAGTTTTAATTATAATATGGATGAGTCTACACAATGCAAAGAAAATTAAATACCATTCAGCCGCGGTTGATCGCGATTGGCACACCGTTCGGTGTGCGGTGACTGCGAGGGTGAAAATTAATTAAGGTGCTAAACGCGATTCACTGAACCTCTCGTCCTCCACTACTGACTGGGAACTGTTTGGGATGTACACCGTCGATGACCGTTAGTTTGTCCTGAAATGAGATGCGGTACGATTGCTTCGAAAGGTTTTCCAACCTGACTGCCATCGCTGGTTGCTCTCTGCCAACAACAACGGGGACAACGGTTTTTCTGGGTGGGTCACGGGCATCACTCGAAGAACAAGAGATTGAGCAACGATTATTCCTATATTTGTACCCATTTTCAATTTACTTGCTCCGCTCGGTGTTTTTGCAACCATTTCGAGGTTGATTGCCAGTGCTGCACACTTTGTTATCAAATTAATTTACTAAGCTCATCTTGTTGTTTCAGTCCCATCCCAGGTGGGAACAGAACAAATAGGTACCATGTAGATCGTACGGGGCACTACGGATGCTAGCTGGTGATGACCCACGTGGATTACCATGTAATTACCGATCAATTGCGGAATTGACACTGAGTAGTTTTATCAGTTATTCTGTCCAATTCATACTTAGGCTCTTTCAGCAACACTGTAAATAATGAAACAGTACACAAAAATGGATGACAGTTATTCCAAGTGCATTGACAAATTATGTTATAATATTTCATTTATTTCATGAAATGGCAAGCGAGTTGTAATCAACATATTGAATATTCACACAATTTTCAGTTATCAATTTAACAAACCTTAAGCCCCCATTGTTGTCTTTTGGCAGCTCGCAAAACTAGACCTAAAGTAATAAAATAGGCATTGACAAGCTAATAACATTCAGGCACTGAATAAATTATATCCACTTTGCTGCTGCCTTGCGCGAGATATTTCATTAATAACGCGACGTCCCCCGTGCTGTGTGTCGTCGCCTTTGAAGAAGGCTCTTCCCTTGGAAGATTGTCGTCTCCTTGACTTTTCCTGCCAACTGGCAGAAAGCAGCAAAACAAAGCATGAAAATTTTAATACCTCCCTCTCTACTGCACCGCTGCCGCCGCCGCCGAAAGCAAATAAACTCCACCTCCAGCCAGTCAGTGCACGCGGCGAGCTTCGCTACTGCGGCATCGCGAACTTTCAACTTTGAGACGTTTGTTCTTTTGTATGGAGATAAGCGGGGTAAAATGCGCTTCTAAGGGAATGCGCATTTCGGGCTTAGATCGTCATTAGCTTCTAAAGCACATATTGAAAAAACCGAACAACGCTTTGCGCTGATATTTTAAACGATTGATTACTCACTGGTGATGACTGATGATTAATCGATAAAATTTTCAGCGCGGATCGATGATTGATTTTTCTCACTTGTGCCATTGAAAATGCACAGTTCGGCCTGGATGAATCTTCGCCTGAAAAATCGCTGTCGCGGTCAAAGATCACGTTGTTGGTTTGGGGGAGTCTTAATGGATGGATAGCATAGCACGAATACTTGCACAAATCGTGGATGGTATGAGTGTCATCAGTAATCTCACGCTCCCAATTTCATTCTATTCGAAAACAAGCGATCACGGCCCCGATTGATTCCGTTCTTTTTGTTTTCATGCCTGCTCACTTCTCACAAAAAATACAAAAATAAGAAACAAAACAAACAGCGCTTCAATCCTTTGCTTTACGTAGGATGAAAATGGGAGCCACATGCTTAATAAGGGAACCAATACCCTATCCATTGCTTTTGTAGTTTTCGTTACTACCTACAACAGCAAGGACCCACTCTCATCTCTACACATTTGGCCAAGTCCATGCAAGTATTTAATAATTCTTATCATCAACTTAGAAAGCGTCCAAAACTGAAGCGGATTCCAATAGAAGATAGGATGGTGAAAATAGCGAATAAAGAAAAACGGCAATGCAACAACATAGTATACAGATAACGCAGCGTAACAAAAATTAACTCTTGATCTTTCTCAAAAGCAAACTTATGTGTCCCTGACAGATTTTGGGCCGCTGAATCCGAATCTGGGCTCAGATTTGCTCCAGCACGTCTCAATTTTGAGATATACCCCAATTTATAGGGCACAATATGCGATTTTGGGCTTTTTTGGTCGCCACTCGCCAGCCATTAAGCATGGACATATTTTTTTAGGCAATCAAAAGGTAAATTGATCAGTTAACCTCTAAATTAACGACTTATGCAAAATATTTTGTTTTACCATATCAAATTTGTTAGATTTAAGCATTTTATGTTAGTAAGTAAACTTGCATGCAACTTTTGGAAGGTGACTTGTATGGGAAGAATCGTACCTAACATAAATCGCTAAAATCTATCAAATTCGATTTGGTAAAACGAAATATGTTGCATGAGTCGTTAACTTTGATGTTAATTGACCAATTTATTTTTTGATTGCCTGAAAAAAATATGTCCATGCTTAATGGCTGAAGATCAAAAAAGCCCAAAATCGCATATTTTGCCCTATAAATTGGGGTATAGCTCAAAATTGGGACGTGCTGAAGCAAATCTGAGCCCAGATTCGGGTTCAGCGGCCCAAAATCTGCCAGATTCACTGTAGTTTGCTCTTGAGACAAAAAAATGTTGCGTTGTGTAACACTAGTATACAAAAAACGATAGTCATGAACTTCTATGAACGACCAAAATGTATGATGCATAATTTGTGCTGATATCAAGATCGTGCATCAAAAATTTTTAAATAGAACAGTTTTTAAGTTTTTCCTGAAAATCGAGCTCTACAGTTTGTAAAAATATGCAATTGTCTTTTATTCTTAAAAAATTCAAATATCTTCCGTTGCAGTAATTTTCGATCTCTTTTCATAAATAGAAAGCTAAAAATAATATGTTTCGATCATTTGAACATTTTTTTGCATCAAATAAGTGGGATTCTAGATATTGGTAATTATGTAGGCCAATCTCCCTAAAATTAAGCAAAATTTCAAAAAAAATTAAAATTTTTCAATAAGAAAAAAATGAATTAAAAAAATCTTTTTCAACGTACATTTGAAACATTAGATGATAGCCAATTACAGTAAAAAATTCAGCTCAATTGAAGCATTGGTTATGGAAATAAAGATGTATGAAGAAAGTGGGAGCGGATCTGGTGTGATGGTAAAAGTACCTGACTCTATCACTCCGAAGACCTGGGATCGAATCCTACTCCCATCAAACTCTCAAAAATGTGATATGAAGTTGCTACTTTGTCTAAATAAAGAACAAAAATCTATTTCAAATCAACAGCCTTGTATGGAAAGACGATAAAATGCCCGCTCTACTGTTTTTATTTTTCCATCACGTTTTCGAACTCAGGGCATGATTCTACACTTAAAAAGATCATCAGCTTACCGAGTTAAAAAAAACTGTAAACTAGTGTAATTAATCGGAAAGGTCTCACCAAGTTTCATATCGTCGGACGATCACACCCAATCGCGAACACGATCGATTAGCTGCGATACTCACCCTACACAGACAAGAACGGTGCATGCACAACTAGGAACAACACAATACTCAGCAATGGAGCAATGAAATGATGAATATAAATTGGCGAGCTTATTTCATGCTTCCATGATAAAATGTGGGCTGCTTAGCCAACGTTTCCGAATTGCTGTACCCCTTGTACGGATACGCGTCAATGAAAATAAGTTCAACATTGCTTCGAAATAAGAATTATTCTAGGGAAACTCCTCCATTATTTATTATTCCACATTTTCTGTAATTATCGCGGATGGGGCATTCCTGCATGAGTTTAGCAAGAATTAATTCAAGATTCATCCGAGAATAAAAATGTTTCCTTTCCCAGGTATGTATACTAAAACCCCAAATTACGCTCAATACGAGAGGAGCGTAAGTTGGAAGCTGGGTGCTGCAGACTGAATCAAAACGGTTGTCAAGATATCTCCGTTGATCGCTGTCAAAATATCTCCATCGAACTGTCACGGCTCTCACAGCTACTGTACTTATGCTATTCCAAACAACAGAAAAAGTATTACATCCGGATATTTACAAACCATTTTAAACAAGTAAAACTAGGCATGACAAAATAGACTTAATCAAGAAGTAAGCGAGGAAAAGTATAAAATTTGTTTTGAGCCTATTTTAGCTAAGTTTGTCCGACTATACCAATACATCTAAATATCTGCCACCAATGGAAATTCATAAGCATTAAACACGAGCGCAAAATGGGAGTCAGGGGGAATTGATCATGTCTACCTTTTTCGAACGGCGTCGCGACGACATGTTTGACAACTTCGCCAAGAGAGTTGGTGGCAAGATAATTGAAGGCACGTGCATGTTTTCAAGTTGGGTGTCGGAGTTGTTTGTGTGCGTTAGATAGCTTGAAAAATAAAACCGTTCCTAGGGTTCGTTCAAATTGTACGTAACGCTAAGGGGGCGGAAGGGGTTTAGCGGTGTGTGACGCTTCATACAACATTCCAAAAGTTCCCGTACAAAATGTACGGAGGGAGGGGGTCTAAAATTGACAAATTTTGCGTTACATAATATTTGAATGAACCCCTATCCGCAGTACTCAGGTTGGAAGGAGCGCTATTTGGGAATCAAGTGTAGAATTAACATTAAGTTACAATACACGTAAATATAACCAAAAACAAAGCTATTTGGGAATAAGTGCGTAAATTGATCGTTATGTTTCAGTTCCAGAATTAGTTTGTGAAGATCGAAATTATATTTTGATATAGGTTATAGATTTGTTTTATTCTTCAATTACTTAACCTAATTTACAGCTCTATTGTCCACTAGGGCACAGCGTGAGCGATTCCAATTGGAAGCTGTACATATGTACACTTTGAATAGCGCCCAAATGTATTCTATTTCTAATTGTACTACATCAAACTGGTGGCCGTTGGGCTGCTTTCACTTCCTACCCTATCATGGTACAATGATGAGCTCGAGGATGTTGATTGTTGATGTTGTGGCTGTTGTTGTTCCTGTTTCCAGTCCGATTGGGGGTCCATTATGGGTTGCCGTTCGCCGATGTCCAAGTATCCGGGTTCATTTGAACCATGGGCTCAGAAGAGGGTCAGTGTCAGCTGCTCTCAGGGGGGAAGAGCAACTAACGAAAGTGCCGGGGCTGGGATCGAACCCATGACCATTTGCTTATGAAGCAAACGTGTAGCCACTACGCCATGGGCCCCGGCAATAGGTTATAAATTATTTAGATACAATCAATAATTTAGCAGTTTTGTTGAGTTTAGTGGTTCCCAACCTATAAAGGTTTTTCGGATTCTGCACTTCAGGGAGTTCTTTAATGTAGCTGTATTTCAAAGCTCGCAGCTCGCTCGCCGTATACAGTGTGAGTGCGGTGCAGTTTCAGTAGCTTGATGGCACGCATTCTGAAAGGTTAAATGTTTTTCTCAAGGATCAGTATCTCTAATATAGAAATGTTAAAAAAATCAGTGGTTTCCAATATGCGTGACCGTGTGGAAAAATGTACGTGACTATATCAAGAACCGCAAGTGTGACGACGAAATTAAAACGCTTTTCGGATTCTAACTCTTGGGTAAACTTACTTGAATATAGCCCGGTGATTCCCAATGTGACGTCACGGGCCACGGGAATTTCTCAAGCATCGGAAGTGCTAGAAAGCAGAGTTGAAAAATTATCATTCAATTGAATGAAATCGTGCTGAACTGAATGCATTCATTTTGGCATTCATTTTCAGCTCCGTTGTGAGATACTTGCAAGTGAATCCAGAGAAACTCAACAACTTGGTGGCGGTAATAACACCATCATCATCAACACACGCTCTGAGCTGATGGATGCTTTATGGACTTATCCACCGATGAACCGAATTCATCGCGGTCCGAGAATTTTGACACTAGAGCGGGGTCTGTTCCAATCAGAATCGTCCAATTCCTCCAATTCTGATTGGAAACGGCCCCGCTCTAGTGTCAAAATTCTCGGACCGCGATGAATTCGCTTCATCGGTGGATAAGTCCATGTCAACACTGGCCGGATAAATTAAACTAGCCCATAAGCAAGCGTGGTGATTTTTCTCTTTTGAGTGTCGATGACAGGGAAAATGTTGCTGTTGAACCTTGCCATCCCCCGATGTGGTCGACGAGTGAATATATCTTCTCTTTTTATCTGGCTTTTCAAAGGAAAAGGGCTTCAGCGTCAGAAGTGGTGTGGTGAAAAGACAAAAAAACGTGCTAGAAAGTAGTGCAAATGTTTTTCGGATTGTTCATCTCAATGAGCAGTATTTAATGTAGATGCATTTCAACCCAAGTAACACACTTACTTCTAACAAATAAAAACTTACTTGCTAGAAGTAAGTCACAGTGACATCTGTAACGACTCATAAAAAAGTGATCATTTTCCATAACAAAATCAGAAATTGCCAATAAAGGAGTAGAGGTGGGAGCAATAATAAACTAAAAAAATTCCATAAACAAACCAAAAAGTGCATAAAATTCTCATGAACCGAAATTTTGATATCGGGCTGAATTTATTTTTCGGGACTTTCAGGTGGTTGCAGTGGTTCTCAGGGAGTCCCAAGAGGCCTCAGTGTCATTTCAGGGCTCTCAGAGGGGTTCGTGCGAAGTTTCTGGAGGTCTCAGGAGTGTTTCAAGGGGACTCAGTGTCATTTCAAGGGTTCTCAGGGTGCTCTATGGGGTAGCAGGAGCGTTTCAGGTGACCTAAAGGGGCGTTTCAGAGGTTCTCAAGGGGTTTCAGCAGGGACTTTAGGAGTATTAGTGTCGTTTCAGGGATATGATACGCAGAATCTTAAAAATATTCACACCTTCTCCTCGGACTTACGAAATCAGCATGGCCCGTGACCCCAGATTGGGAGCAACTGAGCTTTACAACACCACTTTATTGCAATTATTGCTCCTTGAGATATAGACTCTAAAAAAGAATTCATATGTTTTCCTTGGACTTTCAGATCTTTCGAAACTAGCATGGCCAGTGCTTCCAGCTTGGGTACCACTGAGATTTGAAACACCAATTAATTGTATTAAATGCTCCTTGAGACGCACAATCTTAAAAACACACACCTTCTACTCACACCTTCTACTCGGACTTTCAGTTTTTGCGAAATCAGTTTGGCCTGTGACCACAGCTTGAGAACCACTGAGGTTTGCCACACCACTTTATTGTAGTAATTGCTTTCACTTTCTCATCGCACTTTTAGATTTTTAAGAAATTAGCATGACCCGTGACTCCAGCTAGTTGGAAACCTCTAAGCTTCACAACACCACTTTATTACAATCATTGCTCCTTGAAATATAAAATCTAAAAAGCATTCACACCTTTTCCTCGGGCTCTCGGTTCTTGCGAAATCAGCATGGCCCGTGACCCCAATTTGGGAATCACTGAACTTTGCAACGCCACTATACTGCAATAAATGCTTCTTGAGACGCAAAATCTGAAAACCTTTTTCACTTTCTAATCGCATTTTCGATACTTAAGAAATTAACATGGCCCGTCCCGTAGCCTCTGCTTGGGAATCATTGATCTGTGCAACAGCACTCCTGAGTTTCCTTCTGGGATTCTTTAGGAAATTTTTTCAAGGATTGCTACAGAAGTTCGTTCATGGATTCCTTCATGTTTACTTTTTTTAAACATTTCTGAAAGAATTTTCCCAAGGAATACTTCATCCCATAGTATTCCTTTGGGATTTCTCTAAACATTATTCTGGAAATTTCTCAAGAAATTCTTCTAGCAATTACTCCAGGGGTTACTTCAGGAATTCCTCTAAATATATCTTCAAAAGATACAATTCCAAAATATTTGTTTTGCACGGAATATGGACATTCTATCAGAGATTCTCTCAGATGTTCCTCTAAGGTTTACCTTTGGAAATTCAGATTTTTTTTTCCATTAACTTTTTTCAGAAATGAATGTTAGAATTTCTCCTGAGAAATTATTCATTGAATATTTAGGAATTCCGTCAGCTATTTATTAAGAAATTCCTCTAGGAGATTAAGAACGAGAGTTTCTCCAATGATTTCTTCACAAGTTTCTCCTGGGATTATTTAAAACATTGTACAAACTATGAGTCACAACCCACTGGTGGGTCACGGGCTAATTTTTGGTGGGTCGTGATAGTTTAACGTTTAACCGATACTGTAATAAATGTCTTTCTTAACTTTTGTCAAATTTTAATGTCAGCCTATTTTGAAATTTAGATTACGAATTTCAAAAATTCAAACAAAATCTTAAATTATGTACTCATCAGAAGAATCGGAAAATTTATGTTTTCTTTTTTTTTTAATTTCTTTGTATTTGTGAATTTTAACTTTATACTAATTCTTCAAACGGAAAATATATGTCTAGCAGTTAGGTTATCCCTTAATTCAATTCAAACTTTTGTATTTCGAGTCTTATTTCGGAATTCATAGAATCTACTGACTCCGTTGAGTTTACTATGTTACGTTTGTAAATGGTTGTGAACATTTTGTCAATTTATTTTGTATGTTATACTAAGGTTTGTACATCTGTCCCTGAATTTTAATATGCATTTGTAGCGCTCCAAACATTTCAGGAGCGATCTAGTACAAAACACGCAAGCCGTCCCCTAACACGGACATCAAATTGTAGACGGTCTTGTGTTGTTGTCAAAATCAGATGCCCCCTTAGGATTAGAAATTCCTAGACCAAAACAAGCTATGAATGCAGCAACAGATGCTGCGAACTAAAAGGCGAACTGCAAAACAAAATACGATCACAGGATTGACTGATGGACCAAGAACAATAATGAAACCTCGTCATCCTGGGTTCGGACTTCGTTATCTATTTAGATAACTGGGCACAATTTATGTTATATGTTGCATGTTTGTGTTTTGTGCATTTGTAATGTTCCATTTTGTTTTTAGTATCTATTCCCAGACGTGGGGCTCGATACGGAAAATAAAATATACATTTATAAGGTTCCAATGTTTTCGTTACATTGGCGCCCAAAGTGGAGCGTTGCGCATTTATAAGGTTCCAATGTATTTTTCGTTACATTGACGCCCAACGTGGGGCGTTGTGCATTTATAAGGTTCCAATGCACTTTTCGTTACAACTATCAAAAGGCTTAAGATGCTATTAATTTTTCATATGTTCTGAAAAAAAAATGAGTTCATTTTCACAAGAAACCACCGAACGTACAGAAATCTCTACATAATTATCAATTCATTTTACAACACATTTCAATTTCGAAAAAGTTTTGCTTCCGGTGATATGTCTTTTGGCCGAACGCCATTTGGTCGAATGCCATCTTGCCGAATGGGCCGTTTGGCCGAATGCTGTTTAGCCGTATCATGATCAAAAGAATTCAGACAAAGTTTTTGGCATTCTAACTGTTAATATTAGCATCAGAAATATTTTGTTCTTTTGATCATATGCTATTCTTTCTAGTTTTGCCATTCAAGCATTAGATGGCGTTGAAACTGCCAATATTTTATCAAAGAATTTTCTTTCTTTAAAACATAGGCTGTTCCTTCGAGTTCTATTGATGTGGAGAACAGTGGCCTGGTAACTTAACTTCATCATTCATTTTTCGGCCAATCGGCATGGCATTCAGACAAATGACCCTCGTCCAAATAATGTTCGGCCAAATAACCCGGAACCTAATAATTGATACCTAATTGGCCATCAGGCATTAGGCGATGTGCAAAAATATAATCGATCATTATTGGTAGCACCGACCAAAGATGGGAATTATATAAAAACCTTCCTTATTTCTAAATTCTTCCAAAATTTTCTAAAATGACTTAAATGTGAACTTTGAAGTACCTACTCTGTTGTAGTTAGGTGAAGCATTTTATACCCAATGCTTCCGTCGCGTTGTTGGCACGCTTGAGGCTGGGTGGCTGCATGGTGGAGGAAACGATGCCACGCGAAGTTAATCTTCCCGAAATTATTTTGTCATTTTTCGGCAAAATTCTCCGGGGGATATATTTTTCACTTTGTTCTTTGCGCGGCAGCTAGTTCACGGGAGATGTGCGCTAGACAAGCTTTCGCTCGGAGGCACCGCCTTTGTCGTTTTCGCGGCAAAACGTCATCTTGTCTAGTAGAAAGACGGTATCGCAAAGAGCGACAGCTCTTCTTTTGGCGCTTCACTACACGTGCTAGTGTCCATATGTATGTCGAACTCGAATAAGACGCAAAGTGTTTGGTTGGTCCTGTTATACAAACAACGTTCTGAACACAGAAAAATGTCGTCGTTAAGTGATGAATTTCAACAAGGAAATTTAAAAAAAAACTTCGCATAATAAAAACGTACAATGAATGACATTCGAGTGTCATAATTGAAAATGCGGATTATTTCGAATCTAATATTAAAGGCATACTGCGTTCGAATTACCAAGACGAATCTTTTATTGCACACAACGTGTTGCAACGCTTTCATCTAAGACGATTTGTCTTCCAAACTCTCAAACTATCTAATCCAATTTTCAATTGGCTCATGATTGCTGCATTCCAAACAACAACTATTTAACCAACGTTCACTCGTATCTGCCGGTAGTTCATAGTTGGAAGATTATATTTAATTACAGTCCCCGATCCACATCTCAGGCATTCCGGCCCGGCTTGTGCTAGTTAGGACTTCCAACGCTACCGGTGTGCACAATGTAAGACGATGCCTACCTACCAGGAGGTTTCTTACGTGTGGTGTGCCCTGCCCTCTGTCCCCGCGGACATTCGAATAACGAACTTTGCGTTGGTTTGTGGTGCAGATTTCTAAGTCTAAGACGTTCGTTGCCACTCGTCGACTAGTGAATAACACAGGGGTTGCTCTTTGTCTTAATCGTTTTGCCTTCCAGTCCCGACCAGGTTTGTTGTGTGTAGACAAAGTCCCTAATAGAATTAAGGTGTAAGCAGTGCTTACCGTTTACTGCAAGCCGGCAATCTGAGAGTAACATGTCGTAGGGAAAATGCCGTAGGTGCATTCGGTTCATGCAATATCTTCGTTTGCCTGCACTATCTAAACAACTGTAGGCTTTACGATTTGTTAGTTTATTTTTCAAGACAAGTAAGATGTATTCAGATTTTGCTGCTGCGGTATGGCTTCTTTGCAAAAACTCTTTAATGCAATTCTATAAGGTAATGTTTATATTATGAAAGACACTAATATAAATCTCTGGTGCCTAAAACCAAATCGGTTAACAATTTTTATTTTCGTTCGACCCCACTCCGTATCTCCGTAACATTGTAGTCTAACAAACAGTTCTCTTAGCCCTGGAGCTGGACAATTTGTTTGCATACTTTTACTCATAGCTAATGATCTAGTGGGCGCAAGTCATGGGAGACAAATTCCCAGTACATTAGAGATATCTGAAGCATGACTAATAATATTATATGGTTAAGGCCTCCATATCTACACTCATAACAAAGCATTGGCCTACACTCTTAACAAAGCATTGGCCTCGTTTTGGTAGTCATTGAAGACCAGATGAAACATGTGATACTTGTATATACACCTTATTTATAGACGATTACTAAATTTCAACCATACATCTCCTTTTCAGAATAATTTGGATGATCCATGAACCCTCTAAGACAAACACAAGTATCATGTTACCGTTGAGAAACGCTAACTTGTTTATAAGTTCTTAAGAATACATTTGTTAGAAGATTTCAGATAAAAATGTTAGTAAATGTTTAATTTGTCATTTGTATTTTGCTAGTAAATTATATTGTATGTTAGTAAATGTTATAAAAGATAATTAAAATCTAAACAAAATTTGTAAACACACATTCACCTTACGCTGAACAGACCTAACCCAACACATACATTAAATGAGCCAAAAAGGGGAAGAGTTGCCATGACACAATCCACGTCAAAAAGGGAAATTTAAAGGGGAATGGGGAAAAGGTAAGAGGGACAGGCTACTGGGTCGAACCAAGCAAAGAGCAGTCTTTCCGCTCTGACCTCCCGAGGCAAATAGTTCGCTTTAGCGCCAAAAGTCGATTGCAATTAAAATAACCGTTGGAAGTATCGAAGTTAGCAATCAATCGAAAAGTTAAATTTTATCCAAGTCAAATGATTTTTGAATCAGGTATGGACCAACCAGTGATTACTTTGCGATAGCCTTATCGATTTGCCCAGTAGCCCTGCTAAATCCTCACCTATAACCCTACTTTCCATAGGAACCATTATCATAGGCCTATGTAGCCTGGTACCCGGGTAGAGGTCAAGTACTGGCGATCAAAACGTGATATTGGTTTGATTGGTATAAGAGATAAAAGATCTGAAAATAATATCTGAAAATGTTCCTGGAACATCTGAACAATATCAAAATGTGATATTTCAAGATCAAACGAATAGCTTGCTGCTATTGATTAGATCTTACAAGATCTAAATATGATCTGATGATGATGTTCCAGGAGTAAATTTTAGATATTATTTTGAGATCTTTTATCTCTTATATCAATCAAACCAATATCACATTTTGATCTCAATATCATAATATGCTATTATCGAGCTCTTTTCCTCTACCCGGGTAGTGGCCACCCGTGGCTCGTGAACACCTATAAGGTCCACCGCCTAGGAGGCCCGAACAAAGCCTTTTTTTATTAGGAGCAGGGAAAAGCCCTTCTTCTTCTTCTTCTTTATGGCTCGACGTCCCCACTGGGACTTGGCCTGCCCCACTTCAACTTAGTGTTCTTTGAGCACTTCCACAGTTTTTAATTGAAGGGCTTTCTTTGCATGCCATTGCGTGAATTTGTATATTGTGAGGCAAGTAGATTGATACACTATGCCCAGGAAGTCAAGAAAATTTTCCCGACTGGAACGGGAATCGAACCCGCCGTCTCCGGATTGGCGATCCATAGCCTTAACCACTAGGCTAACTGGAGACCCTCAAAGGGAAAAGCCCCTGCGAGTGAAGATTTCAAAACATCATATTCCTCTTCTCTCAAAGGCATAAAACTTCATCGCCGAATAACGAAATTGTGGTGAATCAGTGGATTATGTAGGAGGTTTTGTACGTTTACAACGGTATGAAGCTCTCGCAAAGCCAATATGGGGTGGACAGATGCCGCTGCGTTCATGTATAGCTCTAAAGTAGGGAATAGCCGAGGTTTGCCGTAGACAATTTTAAGGCATCGATTCTGCGTGGTTTGTAATGCTTTCAGAACCGTCTTGGAGACAGCTCCCCAAATAGACACTAAATATTGTAGCTTGGATTGGAGATACACTTGACACATTGTAATAAGTTGTTTTAGAGGAATAATCTTTGATACTCTCCAGAAATGTCCGCAATACGAACTGATTTCGGCTTTCAACTTATCAACGTCATGGAACCAGCTCAATGTGGAATCAAAAATCAGTCCAAGATATTTGTAAACCTCTACTTTCGTTCGGTTAGTGCTTTTCCCGGACAGCCAGAAGTCCTGCCTGACGTTGAGGACCCTCCGACACCCAGAACGTGCTGTAAACACTCGCAGACCTCAGCATCCCCAATTGAGACCCCTGGACATCACCCACCACGCCACCCCGGTGGTAATTTCGCCCAGCACACCTGCAGGAAACCCCTCAAGTGCTCCACCTGCGGCCGGCCGCAACGACACACCCCACAGTAAGTTGAAAATAAAAAGTGAAAAAGTAAAAGAGTGTTTTAGGTACTTGGGTTCTTGACCAGCGGAACGTGCCGACCCTAAGAGTCTCGTTCGCTAGGCGTGGTCCTTTCCGGCCCGCCAAGTAATAATCACATGATTCAACTAATCTTCAGTCTTTACCGAAACATACGTTTGAAGTGTTGCCGATGAATTCTTACGAACGTAGATCTGCAGGCCTTAACCATTTACCGTTATTAGTGATCTCAGACATCCCTTTTAATTTAATTCCCGTCATACTACCTACATACATTGTGGCTACCACTTTTTATCCTTGGTCGCGCCCAATGCTCGCCAAGACACGCTGGTCCGCTCATCGAGCTCTTTGCGCTCCACTCCATCATGTGTCAATCGGATCGGTAACGCACGCCAAATTTGCAGAGTTGTTATCCGGCATTCTTGCAGCATGCCCTGCCCACCATATGCTTCCGGCTATGGCCACCCTCTGGATGACGAGTTCGCCGTAAAGTACAGCGAGCTCGTGGTTCATCCTTCTCCGCCACACACCGTTCTCCTGCACATCGCTGAAGATCATCCTTAATAAGCGTCGCTTGAAAACTCCGAATGCTTGCAGGTCCTTCTCGAGCATGGTCCATGTCTCGCGTCCGTAGAGGACCACCGGTCTTATATGCGGTTTGTACATGGTGCATTTGTTGCAACTTCCGCTGATGATGCGCCTTCGTATTTCACGACTCACGTTGTTGTCAGCTGTCAGTAAGGATCCGAGGTAGACGAACTCCTCCAGTACCTCGAAAGTATCCCCGTCTATCGTAACATTACTACCCAGACCAGACGGATCCGGTCGTACTCGGTTCCGCCTACCAGCAAGTACTTTGTTTTCTAAGCATTCACCACCAATCCGACCATTGCTGCTTCGCGTTTCAGGCGGGTGTACAGCTCTGCCACCGTTCCAAATGTTCTGGCGATAATGTCCATGTCGTTCGCAGAGCTCACAAATTGACCGGATTTTGTGAAAATTGTTCCCCGGCTGTTGAGCCCGGCTCGTCGGGCATGAGAGTCCATCACCATGTCGCAGTCCCCGGCGAGATTCAAATGAACTGGATAGTTCACCCGAAACCCTTACGCAGCTTTACACACCGTCCATCAGTTGCTTTAATTGTCCTTGCTCCAAGTGGTCGGCGTTCAGTCAGAGTGGACCACACGATTTTTTGGGCAGGTATAGATTAGCGAAGGAATTCAATAACTCTAAACTTTTCGATGTTATTTTGATGCAGATGCTTCATTTCGTAAAAGAATAATAGTTTAAAAAAAAAATAATGCGCTTGATTTGATATCCTAAGCTTTTGCAGGACATTTTCCCAAAATCATTGAAAAACAGATAGTCCAGTCTGACTTAACGCCGACCAAGTGATCTTACAATTGCTTGTAATTTTCCATATAGGACATTTTCCATGAAATTCCCTTCCCGGGAAGAGTGGACATCTGGATATCTGGAGAGAAGTATTTACACTGATGGCTCCCTTCTCGAAGGTCGAGCAGGTGCTGGTGTTTATTCTCGTGAGCTAAGGCTGTATCTGTCTTATTCACTTGGTAGACACTGCACCGTTTTTCAGGCCGAAATCTTTGCTCTCATGTGCGGAGTGCAATCAGCACTTCAGCAGCACATAATGGGCAAAGTAATATGACACATTCCAGCGTAACGGGACACCGCGAGGAACTAACTTTCGTGAACAAATGACGTCTGCAATCAATCATAATGTTCATGATCATATGGTTTAACAGGTTTTATAACAAGCTTATTAGATGTACTTGCTGATGCAATACTTGTTTTGTGGGGTTTTGGTTCCAATTTACTTTATATAACATGTTACATTTCGTAACGGGACACCATCGCAGAAATCTTCTTTTTAAAATTTTCAATCTGAAATGCGTATATTAGCTCTATTATGAAGTTTTGAATGATAGAGTCTTCTAGACTTTTCTTCTTTGGATTGATGTGAACAAGATTGCCGAAGTGAGTTTTACTGAGAAATGTATAGTTTTGGAAATATTCTTGATTTAGTTTTGGGAGCGCAGCGTTACGCTCGCGTGAAAACAGTGTTTTGAAAATGGTGTCCCGTTACGGCTAAAGTCATCTAGTTGTAGATTGAATGCTTTGCTAGATAGAATGTTGGTGTCTTCGGCATTATTTTTCAGACAGATAGTAGCTGTCCGGCAGGACACCAATAGTCCTTCAAACCCACTCTGGCCCTATGGTGGCCATCGGAATGGGACCTGGGGAACCTGTTTCGAGTTTTATTTAACCTTCACGTATCTGGCCCTCTACAACTCATTTTCAAAATGCTGGCATTTCGCCAATTTTCATCCGATTTTTTTGAAGTCGCCCTCAATTGATAATAAATTGGAGCTAGTTTATTATGCTCAAGTGGCCATGCAATATCCGGAACCATTCTGGAGATATTCCGGATTGTGCTATGGTCAGGAGTTTGTCAAAATGGCTAAAAGTGATTATTTCGTATGTTGTTGTGTTTGAACCATCGATTTTCAACGAAATTTTTGTTGCGAATAGTGAAACACAACTGCTATAACAAGATTTGCATCAGTTGGCCCATCCGGAATCCCGTGACAGGTTCCGCGGGGCCTCATTGGGGACACTTCTGGCTTTTAACCTAAACATGCCGTGCGACATATCAATCTTCATGATTTCGAATAACTGAGTCAGAAACGATAGACCACAGACAAATAGACGTAATACTGGCGAAATTTCTATCGACCATGCTTTTAACGATCATTTTATATCTTCATAGTTGTCGCTTTCACAACCAAAGGCGGGCACATCGTTTTTATTTGCTTTTGAAGTTTAACACTAGCGCCTTTTGTTGATGATATTGCAAAACGCAGTGTTTCGTGAAACATTTCCACCAGGTGATGGTAGTGTGAACTGGGCGATGATTTTCACGAAAATTGTTCTAGGTGTTACGTCTGTTTGTCTGTGGATAGACTTAAGTATGTATCAACTAAATGGCCACCTCGGAACATTTAGCACAGGTTCCATGGGGGTGTCATCGGGAACATTTCTGGTTTGTAACCAAAACATGTCGAGCGACGTATCAATCTTCATTTCGAAAGAATGGGATAGAAAAAATTGACTTAAGTATGTATCAACTGATATGGCCGCTTCGTAACATCTGGAGCAGGTTCCGTGGGGGCCTCTCAAACACAACACACACGAAATAATCACTTTTAGCCATTTGGCAAAACAGCAGTACAATCCGGAATATCTCCGAAATGGTTTCGGATACTACATGGCCATTTGAGTGTAATAAATAAGCACCAATTTATGATCGATCGAGGGCGACTTCAAAAAAAAATCGAATGAAAATTGACCATGCCAATGCCAGCATTTTGAAAATGAGTTACGGGGATCGGGTACGTGAAGTTTAATTGTATCTCCAAAACTATGGTTTTGCGACACATTCAACATTATAATGATCCGAAGAAGATTCAATGATATCTATAGTACATTCTTCCAACTCAGTCTTTTCAAGCATATGTCGCATGATGCTTTAATCTTTTATTGGAAGGCTCATGTTTATTAATTTTACATTTTAAAGGGGATTTTACTTTTATTCTATGTTAGTTTTGGGGAACTGTTGAACTTGTCGTTTGGTCGAGGTTAGAGAGAACAAAGTTTTTTTGGAGGGGATGGGATTATGGGGGCTTTCCGTTGATATTTAGCTAAGGACAACCAGTAACGATACAAACAAACGGATTTCGAGAAGAAAAAAAAGTTGTCAACCAAAACGACAAGAGGGAGGTCGCTAGACTTTCAATCAACGGTTACTAATTTATGTTATCACAAAAAGTAATGCTACGCTATTTTCGTGATGCATTTTACACATTTTTTTAATAAGAAAATAAGCTTCAAAATATGTTTGTCGTCATAAAAGTAAATTATACGGTGATGAATGGGGTAAAAAAGGAATGTCAACCATCACTTCGGGATCTTCAAGTTTTGAACGCTTTGTGATTCTATAAACCATTTTATACATCATGGTGGTAATTCATAGGACACGTTAAAAAGGTTATAGCTTTTAAAGAGTATGCTGTCATCACAAAACTCAATAAAACATTACTTTTTATACTGATCCACAAGAATACCTGCCCTTTGTTTACGTAGTTTCCGTGGAGAGCTGAGAAGTGGGCTTTGTTCAGTAGGGGCGTTACACCAAGAAGGATAATGAAAATATATACACCCTATAATATCATTTCATCACGGTTACAGATTTTTGTTTAAATATCTGATCAAACCACACTTATTTATCCACTTATGAGTGTCTTTAAAATTTTCGTAACGGGACACCAAATCTACGCACCCATTGTAACGCCTAAGATAACGCGTCGATCAAGGTAACCCATATGTTGGAAGAAAGGTCTCCACGAGTACTAAGAGAATCCTGAAAATCATTTTTCTAAAGCTAGTAATAAATTCGCTATTACAACAAATATACTATTTTCGTAACGGGACACCATTAAATCGCGGCTATTGCAAAAAGTGCTTAAAACTTATCAAAACCCATTTTTATGTAAAGTGTCCTTTGGGTGTATAAAATATACGTTATTATACTACATTAATAAAAAATAGTTATAATGTTTTCGAACTTAACCGTGCCAGCAGGCATATTTGAAAATTATCAATGAAAAATTTCATTTTTCTTACATAAAATGCTATTACTTCACCTAGCTATTTAAATACGTAACCAGTCAAATTTTAAGTAAAACAAATGGTTTTCTTAAGATTGAATCTACCCTTTTTCATATGCTGGAAAGCTTGGGGCGAAACAATAACTTTGATATTTCACACCCTTGGCGTAGAGGTGCGTGGAATGTGTCTATAGGCTTTCTTTACGCTTTATGCGATATCACAGTGTTCTTTTCAGGGCGCTGTTTGAACCCATTGTGGTACGCTTATGCGTGTATGAAGACCCTATTCCGTCCTTTTCCCTGTCCCATCCTTTTTTCCTTCCCTTCTCCCTCAGGTAAATCATGAATAGGCTCGTGTTTATGGCGATGGCAAAAATTTCCCAAATGGAGGAGAACGTGCCTCTGGAGCCGACCTACTGATACCTGGTACCTGATGGTCATGGTGGTGATCATGGTCTCCCGTGCCTACATTCTCCACGCCATTCAGGTGCTCGTCGAAGTGCTGCTTCAACCTTTCGTTCACCTCACGTCCGTCCGTCATGAGGCCTTCTTCTGAAGCCGCTGCGGAAAGCGTTGAGGTTCTGGAAAAACTTCCGTGTTTCTTGGGAACGGCACAGCAGTTCCATTTCTTCGCACTCCACTTATTCCAGGCGGCGCTTTTTCTCCCGAAAAAGGCGGGTCTGCTGTTTCCGCTTCTGTTTGAAACGTTCTGTCGGGTCCCTCGCTGCAGCATTACCGCCCTCGCTGCGTTCTTCTCCTCCAAAACCGTTCTGCACTCTTCGTCGAACCATTCGTTCCGTCGATTCCGTTCCACGTACCCGATGGTGCTCTCGGCTGCGTCGTTGATGGCTGCTTTCACTGTACTCCAGCAGCCCTCTGTCGTCGATAATGTCGGAGAAGTGTCGTCCGTCAATCAGAACATGGTCGATTTGCAATTCCGTCTGCTGTGGTGATCTCCAGGTGGAACGATAAGGAAGGCTGTCTTGGAAATTGATGCTACCACGGCCATATTTTTTGGAGTCGGCGAAATCAATGATTCGTATGCCGTTTTTGTTCATTTGCTGGTGGACGCTGAACTGTCCAATCGTCGGTCTGGATTCCTCCTCCTGGCCTACCTGAGCGTTTAGATCTCCTATGATGATCTTGACGTCGTGGCTTGGGCAGCGGTCGTACTCGTGTTCGAGGTGCGCGTAAAATTCGTCCTTGTCAGCATCAGTGCTCCCGGAGTGTGGGCTGTGCACGTTTATTATACTGAAGTTGAAGAATTGGCCCTTGATCCTCAACCTTCACATTTTTTCGTCGATCGGCCACCAACCGATCACTTTCATCACGATGAAAGCTGTTCCCAGCTCGCGTGTGTTGCCGCAGCTCTGGTAGATGGTATGATTACCTCTAAACGTTCGCACCATGGATCCTGTCCAACACACCTCCTGCAGCGCTACGATGCCGAACCCGCGGCCCTTCAGTAGATCGGCGAGTATGCGGGTGCTCCCAATGAAGTTGAGAGATCGGCAGTTCCACGTACCGAGTTTCCAATCGCAAGTCCTTTTTGTTCGCTGGGGTCGTTGCCGTTGGTCTCGGTTCGTATTATTCTGTTGCTGATTTTCCGTTACAGTGGTTTTTTACGGCTGGCTCGTAGGGCCTGACACCAACCCCCTACTTTCCGGAGGACCATAGTGCACAGTTGAGCTTAGAGTCCTTCCCTGGCACTCGGACGTACACTGCAAATTTTGTTTGCTGGTATTCAGCAAACTTTGCTGATTTTTTTTGTGCTGATTTCATTCAGCAATACGAATTTACTGAATATCAGCAATTATTTTTCAGCTTGCTGAATCTTCCAGCAATTTTGACAGTTGATCAGCAACGTTGTGCTGAAATTCAGCAAAAATTTTGCTGAAATTCAGCAATTTATTTTGCTGATTTTTTTTTGTGCTGGAAACGATTTAAAAAATTTGGTGTGTAGATCAGCCGCCCCTAACATGGGGATCAGACGCTGTTGTGAGCCGCTCCTCCTGGAGAACAAACGCTCAGGTTTGCCGAAGCAAACCCCCCCTTCCCTGTCAGCCTACGACCAAAGTTCCCACCGGGGTTGGATACCCGATCTTCCCTAAGGTTGCTCATAGTTTCCGGCCGGTACCGCGTGGAGGTAGGGATAGGAGTTGCTGGGCAGAGGCTAGTGGATCACAAAGGGATCTGAATTGCGCAGCATACCCAGCCTTTACCGTGCCCTAAAGATTAAACATTAGTGTCAAAATCAAAATTCGATCGAGTCAAAAATGAAGTCTGAGCATTGGTTTTTTTTTTGGACAAATATTTGACCCTGTGGTGTACTAGGATATAATGTCTAGTGTAAGTTATGTTCAGTCTGTACAGTCTTTTGCTGAAGACAGTGTGGAGTGTCTTTTCATTTCAAAACTATACATATATTTTCTATCGGGCATTTGATTAGCCACCATTCGCATATTGAAATGTTTCTCTCACTGTATATGCGAATAGAAGTTTGAAACTCCACCTCTGCACACTTCATCACTCAATATAGCTCCGTCATCTTAATGATAGAAAAGGAAATCATCTTTATTATAAAGTATCGCCATCATACAAACATCCATCCTAATCTAAATCTCTAGTCTACACAAATCTAAAATCTACAAACTACCAAAAATAATCTACATCCACGCACTGCTTCCCCGCCCCATCAATGATGCCTTCCAAAGTACGACCGATCCTGCTCGTTCCGGGCCTCATCCTGGTGATAGTTGTTATTCCTGGCCCCTCCTCCCCCGCCAATATTGACCGAGTACTGCCGTCGTCCGGCCGAATTGTTCGATCCGGGCGTCTCCTGCTGCGCCTCCAGATCCCGAACGATCTTGATCGGCGTCGAACTGACGTATTTGTCGTCCTTGTTGCGATCACCGCTAGGATTCCGCTCCGTGGGCACCTTGTAGGGCGCTTTGGTTGGGTAGAACGGATCGTAACGGTTCGGGTACTTGTTGTAGTTGCGATAGCGCAGATCTACGTTCGGAGGCGTCCGGACGACTTCCGGAAGTGTGGCGTAGTAGATGATCCGGCGGTTTCTCGTCGGGACGTAGGGAGGGATGACGGGTGCATCCAGGACGTCATTGGTCATAAGGTAGTTTCTATCACGGTAGTACGAGGGAACGTCGAACCTTTTATCCGGATAGTAATAGTAGCTAGGGAAAGAGTATCTCGGGAAGTAGGTATCGTAGTCGTTGTTATCGTACCGCCGCTGGTAGTACATGTCGAAGCGATGTGGAGATGGCGGATGCATGCGATCCATCATATCCCGATGGTATTCGTCGTATTTGTTGTAGATCTTGGGATACATCGGAGATTGCGAATGGGCTGAGTATGAATCGTATGCTCTCGGTACAGCTGGATATTCGTAGAATAGCCTGGCCAAGGGTTTCCTATACAACTCGGGAATGATCTTTTCTTTCTCCTCGCGAGCCTCCGATTGATCTGAGCCGAACTTCTTCTGTGTGATGAAGTTCACTCGAGGAGCTCTCGCTTTAATCCCTTCGCTCATCATGGAAGCTTCCGCTTCGGAATCTATTTCTTCTTCTTTTGTCGATTTTTTCACCTGATACGGGGTTTTCACCCACGTTTCCATGGTACGTTCGTTCATTCTTTGATATTCTGGAGTTGGTAGCTCTTCCGTCGGCTTTGTTTCTTCAGTTACACCATTATCGTCATTGTCTGCGCTTCGTCGATGTCTTTTGTGAACCGATCGATCTCGCTGATCCCGCAGATCTTGATCATCCGTTTGAAGCCGGAAGTGACTTCTCAATCCAGGAGATTCCAAAACTCGATAAGGAACTTCCCGTTTATCACGAATCGCTCTGTAATAGAATGGTTCCAACAAACTTCGCCTTTCATAGAAATCATCTTCCGGATTGATTTCGGTCCCAGCAGATTCCAAATCGTACCCATCCATGATCTCCATATCTTCGGGTATGTGCATTGAGCTGACCACGCACACTGCCAGCAGCAGCAGCACCGCCCACGAGGTCGCCGGCGCATTCCAAAGGCGCGCCATTTCCGTTTACAAATCTGCCAAAAGAAACAGAGATGAAAGCATTAAAAACCTAATCAGACTGTATCGATCGATCAATTCGCCATACACAATGTTGGGAAATTTGAATAACAGAACCGCATCGCAGATTAGATTGCCCCATCGATTATGCTGAATCAGTGTTGAAATTTAATTCAACCGCACTACTGGCTCAACCGGAAGTGCCTAATAGAAAAACGGAAAACAAAGCATCGCACCCACGCCGATGTGACTGGTCATTCCCATTTAGATTAGCTCTGTATGGCAGGCCTTTGTCACCTGTTCTATTCAGATGAAGATTGGAAGAGGTTTTCGACACTAGAATGGGCGTTGGCGTCAAGGTCAATCCCAAAAGGGGTATTGTTGCGATGCATTTCATTATGGCTACAGACTGGGCGGTTACGTCATCCGAAGTTTGTTGTTTTACAAATGTACGAGCCAATTTTCAAGACATGCCGGAACCGGTTCCGGTAGGGAAAAAGAAGGACTTATACGGTTTTCGCGCCAACTCGAACAAATGATAGCAGCACCCTCTCAGATTCCAATGAAACTTTCTTGGTGTTTAGAACTTGACTAGATAAGCCACTTTGAATACTTAGTTTCTTCAAAATTGACTATCTTTTGAAAAGGGATAAACTTTTTTTACCATTTTTTTTCAATTTTTTTTTTTCAATTGGAATTCAATTGAAAAATCTTATAACAAATTGTGTTTCATTGGATTCTGCGATGATTATGACCTTCACTGGTTTAGTTTTTAATAACAAAAAAACACTGAAAAAAAAATCAATTGGACATGAAAAAGTTTTTGTTAGAAAAACTTTTTTCCTTAAAAGTTCTCATATTGTGGTGTATGAACAGTTGGTAGGGAACATAATTACCTATCTTGAGACAAAAAGCGTCAAAAGCGCAGATGATATTTTTTTGTAAATCGACTTTGAATTTTTTGAAACGATTTTTTTTCAGTGTAGGACTAAATATGGATTTTTTTTCAACATTTTTTTCATGAAACTTGACTTATTTTGTGGCAATCACCCATACAACAATTTCTTGTAGGAATAGTCACTTTTTTTATTAAACACATTTGAAAAAAATCGGTAAAAAAAAGTTTAGCCCTTTTCAAAAGACAGTCTAGATAAATTTTGAAGAAACTAAGTATGCAAAGGGGCTTATCTAGTCAAGGTCTACACGCCCATAAAGTTTCATTGTTATCTGAGAGAGTGCTGCTACGATTTGGGTCGAAATTCGTCCTTTGTAGAAGCATATGATGCTGTAGAATGTAAGTAGCACATAATTCAAAAATTGTCACTAGTATTCAATTCAAACAAACGTCATGCTTCGGACAACATACCTGGGATTTCTTTATGAATTCTTCCAAGAACACTTTCAGATAAATTCATTCAGATAATTCCTTAGGAACTTCTCCAGGGATATTTTCTCAAGGGATTTCTCCAGGAATTTCCAGGGAATTTCTCAAGGGACTTCTCCAGGAATATCTCCTTCGTGAATTCCATGGGCGTTTTGCAGGGTTCCGATAGTAATTGTTTCAGGATTTGTTCCAAGAAATGCTGCAGGAATTCCTCCCACGATTCCTTCAGATTTTTTTACAGATACTTCTGCAAGGATGCATCAACTAATTCCTCCAGATTTTTTTTTCATAGCTTCAGTGATTACATCATTCCTTCAGGAATTCCTCTATGGATTTCTCCAGACATTCCGCCGTGAATTTCTTCTGGGATATCTTAAGAGGGCCATCTAGTGATGGCTCCAGAGCTTTTTACGAGGATTCCTCCAGAAATTTCCGTAATGGAATGTCAAAAAAGATCCTTTTCGGTATTTCTACAAGTGTTCCTTCAGAAATTTCTCTATATAGAGAAGTGGAACCATCTCGGTAGGGGTCCTATTTTGGGCACTTTTCTGCTATAACTCAGTCGATTCTGAACCAATTTACACAACTTTTGGAATGCGATGGGATACGTATAGTATCTAGCCGTGTACAAAATTTCAAGTCAATTGGTTTGAAATTGACTGAGTTATAGCGAAGACTGCCCAAAAAACTGACCGCTGACCAAGTGGTTCGCTACCCTATTCTTTCAATAATTCTATTAGAGAATGCTGCAATATTTCAATCTGGAATAATTTGAAGTATTTCTGCAGGAATATCTTCCAGGAATCGTTTCAGAAAATTTTACCAGAGATTATCTAAAAGTTAATCCAGGAATTTTTTGGGAGTCCATCTAAAGATTCCTACAAGAATTCGTCCAGAAACTTATTGCAGACATGGATTCCATCAGATTTTTTGTAGGTATACCTACAGAAATTTTTCCGGGAATTTTTTAAAAAAGCTTTCTAAAGAATTCCTGATGGGATTGCTTCTGGGATTCATCATGGGGTTTCTTCAGGAATTCCTCCAGGTTTTCCTTCAAGAATTCCTCCAGGGATTCACTCGGGAATATCTTCCGTGATTCTTTCAGTAACAGCTTAAGGGTTTTTTTTTTAATTTTTTCCCCCAGGAACTCTTCTTACGATTCCTTCAGGAATTCCTCATGAAATTCTTTCAGGAGCTCCTCCAGGAATTAATCCAGTACTTCCTCCTCAAATTATTTAGGGATTCTCTTAGGAATGCCCCTTGAAATTGCTTCCGGGATTCCTCCTGGGGTTTCTTCTGGATCTCCTGCAGGGATTCCTACAGGAACTGCTATAGGGATTCCTCAAGGAGTTCCTCAACGAACTCTTCATAGGATTCCTTCAGGATTTCGCCTAGAATTACATCTGCGATTTCTTCAGGAATTCTTAAAGCGATTCACCAGGGAATTACTGCAGAGATTCCTCTAAAAATTGTTAGAGTGTAAGCGATGTGTTTCAGTTGCGGGTATGTGACAGAATCTGTCTTCGAAAAATGAATTCGAACATTGTCTGTGTCAAGGTCTGTGTTTATGTTTTTAATGTTGATGATGGTCAAGAAAATAGACGAATCTGAATGTGATAGTTGACTGGACGTATTTTACTTTACTCTGTTTCCACGATAATTCCCACAAAAATTCCTCCAGGGATTCTTCCAGAAATGCCTCTAGCGATTCCTCCAGAAATTCCTCCAGGAATTCTTCTAGAGATTCCTTCAAAAGTTCCTCTAGAGATTCCTCCGGGGATCACAACAGGCATTCTTCAAGGGTATCTTCCAGGATTCCTCCAGGGATTCTTCCAGGAATTCCTCCAGAGATTCCTACTGGCATTCCTTCAAGAATATCTCCAGGGATCTCCAGGGAATTCCTCTAGGAATGCCTTTAGATATTCATCCAGGAATTGCTTCAGAAACTCTTCCAGGTATTTCTCCAGGAGATCCCCAGGAGCTCTTCCAGGAGTTTCTCCTGCTTCTGGAATTCATCCTGGGATTCCTCCAGGAATTCATGCAGGCAATCTTCCAGGATTTTTTCCTGGAATTTCTCCAGGTTCTTCTCGAGGAATTCTTCCACAATTTTTCTCATGAATTTCTTCAGGGACTCCACCAAGAATTTCACCAGGAATTGATCCCAGAATTCCTCCAGAATTTCCTTAATAAATTCTGAAAGCAACTCATCCAAGAATTCTTTTAGAATTTTCTCTAGGAATACCTTCTGTATTTTTTCCAGGGATTCTTTCAGGCATTTTTCCAGAAAGTCTTCCTGATTTTCCTCCAGGAATTGCTGCAGGAATTCCACCAGGAATTTCCCTAAGAATTCCTTTAGGAACTGTTTCAGAGATTCTATCAGGGATTTCTCCACGAATTTCTCCAAGGATGCTACCAGAAATTCCTTGGGAGAATTCTCTAGGAATTCCATTAGAAATTTCTCAAGGGGTTTTATCATAATTTTCTTTCTCCACGAATTTCTCCAAGGATGCCTCCAGAAATTCCTTTGAAGAATTCTCTAGAAATCCCTCTAGAAATTTCTCAAGGGATTTTATCATAAATTTCTCTTAGAATTACTCTAGACTAGAGAATCCTCCAGGCACTCCTCCTGGACTTTATCTGGGAATTTTTCTAGGAATTCCTCCAGGAATTACCCCAGGAATTCCTTCTGGAATTCCGCCAGGAAATTCTCCAGGAATTGATCCAATAATTGCTCCTGGACATCTTTCAGAAGTTGTGACAGCAACTCATCCAAGAATTTATCTGGGAAATCTTCTAGGGATTCTTTCAGAAATTCTTCCAGAGATTGCCCCAGGAATTACTTCAGAGATTTTTCCATAGGATCTCTCAGGAATTTTCCCGGGGATTCCTTCGAAGATTCCTCCTGGAAACCCACCAGAAATTCATCCAAGAATTCTTCCTGGAACTCCACAGGGGATTACGCCAGAAAGTTGTTCAAAAGTTCCTTCAGGCTTTCCTTAGGGATTCTCTCTCCAGATATTCCCAGGAATTCCTTCAGACATTTCTCCAAGAAATCTTCTCCAAGAATTTCTCCAGAAATCCAAGGATATCTTCAGAAATGTATCTGAGAATTCCTCAAGAAATTTCTACAGATTTTTTTCTAGGGGTTCCTCCCAGAATTCCTCCATGAATTTTCCAGAAATACCTCCAAGGATTTCTCCAGAAACTTAATTATGATGAAAGTGGAAGATAATTATAATAGGATGCATACTGGAACTAGGAAATTATCCATGGATTGTTTCAGGAATTCCTCCAACAGTTTCTTCGGAAGTTTACTCAGGAATTCCATCAGGATTTTTTTATATCTATATTAGCGAGATTTTTAGCCCTAGGCTAGTTTATCTCGGGACTCACGCTTTACTTCCATACCGAAGGAAAAACTCACATTTCTGGAATTCGCCAGGTCCGCTCCATCAGGAATTTCTTACAATAAGCGAGACAACAAGTCCTCCAGATATTCTTCCAAGCAACACTTTTGTCATAAAAGAGTCACGGCAGCGCAAGTTCTGGTTGCGGAGAAGTCATCATAGTGACTTACTTTAAGCATATTAGGCGCTGTCCATAAACTACGTAGACTTTTTTTCGGCCATCTCAGACCCCCCCTCCCCCCTCGTAGACTTTTATTCATACAAAATTTTCGAAATTTGTACGGAGCGTAGACTTTGGCCAGACCCCCCCGTCCCCCCCTTAGAGTCTACGTAGTTTATGGACAGGCCCTTAGTACTTAAATGCTAAAAGTGCTTTCACTAGGAATTATTTCTTCAATTCCTGGTGACCTTTCTTTTTGAATGTATCCCAGGATTTTTCCAAATAATCCATTATTTGAAAGATCTCCGCAAATACCTGCAGGAAATTCTCCAAGAACTTCTGCAGGTATTCCTTTTAGGAATTCTCACAGGGACACCTCGAGGGTTTCTCCAGTGATAGTTTCAAGGCTTTTACGAGAATACTTTCAACAATTATTCCAAGGATTCATCCGGGAATACGTCAATTGACATTTCTATAGGATTATGCTCTGAGATGAGTAGGGGAGACTGAGGAGACTTGATCCCTGGGGAGACTCGTTCCCCCCATATTTTCTCGGAATCAAAAACAGTTTTCTTCTCGCATATTTTTTTCCAAAACAACATCTGAACAGACGACAATGATTTGGCTACAATTGATTTTAATTGTGTATTGCATTATTTTTTAATGGCTGATGGTTTGTTTTCAGTCTTTCAGAAATCTTTTGGGCGATTCCGAAAAATCTCAATAACTTTGTGAAAATTGAACCAAATCGTGTCAAAATTTCACAGCACATAGTATAAATAAAATGCTATCAAACGTATTTATCCAAATAAGGTTGTTATATAAATATTTCAATTAATGTAGCTTAAGGTCGATTTCTTCACCCCGGCTTAACCGGTAAGCCAGGCTTACCCATATAGTTAAGCCTGGTTTAACGCTTAAGCCAGAGTGAAGAAATCGCCCCTTAGTGCATACAACAGTGAGATGGGGAGACTTGATCCTTCGAGGATTACACACACATTATACATGTGAAAAATTAAATTCTATTTGGAAGCCTCTATTTACTCGGAATTCTAGTATATTCGATGATAAAACGTGGCAGATAATTATTCTTTTATTACACACCATTAAAAGGGGGATCAAGTCTCCCCATTTTCAAAATACGGCATATCCTTAACAATTTAAGGAAATCTTATAATTTCAAATACACCACATTCATCAAAAATGTAAGAAAACTTGAAAAGAAAATGAACAGGAAGCTTCTGGAGTTATTTTCCCTTTGAATTAAACATGTGCTCAAAAGGGGATCAATTGTTACCCATTTTTGAAAAATACATCATAAGACATGCCTCCATAAAAACACAGTTTTGAAAACTTTAACAATAATTTAAAGCCCTTCTGTTGTGTATAAGCTTGCAATAGATGTTTACCTGCCATTCTGTACGAAAAATTGATCTAGTTTTGTGTTTTTTCTTAATGATACAGGCAAATTAAGAAAAAGGGATCAAGTCTCCCCAGTCTCCCCTATATGTTATTTATGAGTATTGAGTATACAAATAATATATAGGGAGATTCCGACAAGGATTTACTCGGAACGTATCGCTGAAGATAATTATTTTTAAGATCGAGTTATTACTTATACTTATATTTCTGAGCCTTACCTTTGATTGGTATTGTTTATAAAATATGCCACAATAAGTTACACAAAAAGTAAACAATCACCCTAGAAGTTGAAAAATTAGGATATCTGTCGTAATTTTGAAAATATTCGTTTTATCTAGGTATGCGGGAATAAAACTCGATCGAAATAGAGTAGTTTTGTAAAATGACGAAGAAAAAGTGGTAGAGTAAGGTGGGGCAAAAGTTCGACCCTAGTTGAAAATTCAACGTATTTCAAAAAATCGAAGCAGATAAAAATAAATAAATACCGTGTGGTGATTCTACCATCCATGAGCTAAAATTTTGCTGAACAAAGTTACGCCAAATGTCTTTTCAATTTTGAGTTACAACACTATTTGTATGTGGGCGTTTTATTCGAACTCTTGCCCCCCCACTGGGGCAAAAGTGCGAATCTAGTGTTTGTGGAATTTCGCTAACCGTAGCACACTATTTTGACACTTTGGTAATAGAAATACCTGAAACCACTTAATATTTGATCTTAGAACTGGAATACACTTTAAATTCGATCTGGAATTTACCCAATTCAAGGTTAAATTTACTACACCAAAAATTAGTAGTTTTCCGCCAAATTCAGATAAAACAACTTTTTTTTTCAACTTGAATCGAATTTTCTCACTAATTCCATCAGTCTTAGAGATAATATGTACGTTTTGCAGAATTTTAGGTTTAGGTATAAAGTTGCCACATGACTCGAACTTTTGCCCCACAATTCGAACTTTTGGCCCACTATGTGTAAAATATGATTTCCAAATCTTTTTTGCAAAAAGTTATACATGCTAAAGCATCTTCAAAATATACCTACACACCTAGAAAATATCATGTAATTTTAAGTGTCCTGAACCTGACATATACGAGCATCTTCAAAAACACAAATTTAGAGGTTATAATATGTAAATTTACGTCTTTCAAGACACCCCAAAATAAAACTTATTTTTTCTTAGCGTCTAGCAATCGCTAGAACCGATTTGACAGATAAAACATAGAAAAGTAAAATATTGTCATGCATGGGATTCGAACACTGGATCTGCTGATCGTGAGCCACATTTCTCACCTCTCGGCTATTTCACCAAGTTGGAAGGTGGCTGATAAACGTGATACTGATTCTACGTTTCTGGTGAAACGAATTTGTTAACCATCCAGCACTTTCATGATGCGCGTAAAATTGAGTCCAATTTGTGATTCAGTCTTGAAAACATTTACGTTTTTTGGTGATTCCGTTTCGTGGAAATTTCAGAATTTCTAAGTGTGTATAGTTACGCCCCAAAATAAAATATCGAATTCGATTTCATTACAATTCCATTTCATGCGTTGGAAAAACCATCGCATGTTATATTTTTTTGATCAAAAACCAACATTTTGTCATAACTTTTCGAAATATCGATCAATTTTCATAATTTTTGGAGTAAAAGACTCTTTTTCAAAAAGGGTTCGAACAACCTTAACACCAGAAAGAAATAATTTGAATTGAGCTAAAAAAAACTTCAAAAGAAACTCTTGCCCCACTCGAACTTTTGCCCCACTTTACTCTACTTTGTTGAAAAGTACAAGATTTCTGGGTGATCGAAGTGGGACCAGCACTATTGTGTTGGTTCGTCCCCAAGGCGGTCGAAGTTCTATCGGAAATTTCCTATTATTAGGCGTTTTATGGTATAGAAGCTTGATTTTAATTATTAAGTCACTACAAAGAGTTAGTTTGTAAAAATTCTTGCTTCTTGAGATTTGTGCGTCTGAAGTTTTGATGTACTGTTGAACCGGGATTTCAAGACGTTTGTCCTTAAAAAAAACATCGGACGGGTTTCTATTATGTTCAACTGGAAAAAAAATGTTTAAGAAAATCATGAAGAAAGTTCTGGGTTAGTCCTCAAAAGAGTTCGTAATTTCCAAAACAATTCATCTATTATTTTTTACAAAGGTTTTGTAAATATTCACAAAAAAAACATTCTGAGCTCCAGAAGAAATTATGCACGAGTAAAAAAAACTACATCTTCTGAAATTGGCCTCCGCTACCAGCACCACGTTGATTAGTGTAGAACAGGCGAGCTTTTTTCAACGTATTGTACAAAATACAGCGTGACTGCTATGGGTTAAATATTGTCTATCCGGTTGGAATCAAGACAGACATTCAATAAAAAAAAATGCTATTTTCTTGGTCCACAAGTGTTGCAACTTTTTCGCGACTAGTGCGCTGTGTTGCTAATGACAAGGAGATAGAAGCGCACTACTTCCGAAATGATACAGAAAACGTCGCGAGTCGGATCACGAATATAATGTTATTATAATCAATTCCATCGTATTACATTAAGTTCTAGTCAGCTTTCCAAATGATATTAATACCCTTGTTACGGGTAGAAGATGGATACTTACGCAGATAATTAAAACAAAACCTTTGGAAGTACGAAAAGTTACTCAATTTTAATGGAATAATGTCAGTTTGATTTGTCAATTACATGAGGAATTGCCAACAGCAAATTGAGTCTTCTCCAGAATGTTCACCTGTTTTTATATCTTCAATAATCATTCATAATCACGTATTACACTATAATTTACAGTTCAGTTCCTCAATTGTTTAGTGCTGCATTTTCAAATCCATTACTTTGCAGTATAGTATATATACTATAGTATCAAAAGGATCAGCTAATGCTCTCTCTGTCCCTTTGAATAGTTTCCAACGATGATTCCAGTTTCAGTTCCACAACTTTCACTAATCAAAACCACACCAACTCGCAAAGAACGTACCGAAATAGCACAGCAAACGCAAAACATCCACCGCGAACCGAACGCAAAATCTAACTAAACCGCGCCAAACTCTGTCGCCGTGTGTCGACGATCATCATCGCATCGCGTCACATCAGAACTAACTAACAAACTACGGGAGGAAAAATCTGCAAAAAAAAAACTACAAAACCTGAAAAGCAATGAATGCATGGGTGAGTTATTTCCCAGAACACAAAAGAGTTGGTTCCTCGTTTTCCCTGCTATGCGTTGCGTACATACCCACCTACCCACCTACCTGTTTGATACAATTTGAATAGACAAACCGTCGTCACCATATACCACCCACCTCAACCTGTGATTACCGGGTGCCGTCACATGTGAAGTCAGAACTATTCTCCCTATACGTAGCGTTTCATCTACCTACAAAGTATAACGACCCAGCGCGTGGGCGAAATGATCTCTAAATGGAACGTTTGAAGTCGGGAGGTGGAAAATAGGCAAGTTGGAAAGGTTCTGTTCTTGCGGAACCTATCTTCTTGTATAGCGGAAACCAAAATAAGACAATTTAATCTAATACAAATTGCTTTTATGACTGGATGATGCGTTAACGTTTTTTTTTATTCCTAACTTTATGAAGGGGTTTATTTGGAACTCAAAAACGTAGAAATGACAAGACAAAAATGAAGAAATTATTATATACTGCTTCATTTATAATTTAATTCTATGTATTGTAATGGTGCAGGAATGCATGGATCCGTACGATATGCAGAGATTTTATGCGACTGTCAATGATGCGTGGTACATGACTGCAGTAGTGCCCGCCATGTGCGCTTACCGAGAAGGAAATTTGGTAACAGACAAAACAATAATAGCTGCCAGGTAAGAAGGAGAACTGGGAAGATTTGTTGAGCGATAACTATTAAGGTACCCAAGAACATGATTAACATAGTCGAAGATAGCTGTTGCCGACTGAAAACAGTACTGAGGATGACCTGTTTCGATGCTAGGGGTCCAAGGTGTTAAGCGACCCATGCCAAGAAATGAGTGATCCAGGGTTTGAACTAGATGCTCAATCGTTAACAGAATCCCTTCGCAACAAGTGATTTAGCTAGGTCTCTTTTAACCCTCCTAAGATGTTAATATAGGCGCACCATGATGACGTAGTGCACGTTCAGCGAGCCTGTCTGGGTCATATTGACCTCAACATCCTACTAAAGTTCAGGAGAGCGGAAACAGGAAGAGGCAGCTGTGCACGTAGTGCCACTATAGGAAACCCCGTTTCCTCCCGGTTATAGACTGTCTGAACAGGTCATAGACGGAGCGCGGTTGATGAGAGCCATCAATAAAAACAGCGAAAAGCTCTCTGCAATGGAGGTGGCTGCCCATCAGCTTGACTCCATCATTGACTTTGCGTCCTCGAAGTCTAACATCACCAAGGACCTCGAGCAGACTTCGTAAGTCAACTATGGTGGCCCAGCAGGACTGTGAACTCAAGGCAACTTTGGTAGCGGCCATGAAGCTAATGGTATCAAAGTCTACCCTAATGAAGGCCTTAGCTTTCACGGCTACCCCTAATAGTGCACTGGACGCGATTGTTTATGACACGCAGGAGCGTGTGAGGCAGCCGTCAAGTGAGGAGCTAGGAAATTGTTACCGCCGAAAGTCACCAATCTACGCCGGTGAGTCGGACCTCAGCCAGACGTTCCGGAAGCCTCGGAAGGGTGGGCCCAAAAACGTCGGCTCGTCCTGGGTCAAAGGGAACAAGGGGTTACGACCGTTGATGTGCCCTTAGCTATCACATGTTAGGGCGGGTTAGGGGAGAACGCCTCGTGGTCCATAGTGGAAAGGGGAAAGCATAAGATGAAGATACCGGAGGCACAGGAGCGTACGGACACCTGGCCAAAGGAAGCTAAAGGGCAGATACCAAATATGAGAAGGATGACGCACTCGTCATCAGTCATCAAGACGAAAGAGTCCAAGTACGAGAAAGTTTGAAATTGTCTTCAAAATTAGGAGTGACGCGAAGTTTTTGGAGCTGGATGCTAACGTACGCTGGATTAGACGTACTTGTACGGGTGAAATGATTCTAGAGCTCAAGCGCGACAAGGAGCGCAAGGGTGCCGCCTACAAAAGTCTGGCGAAAGAAGTCTTTGGCGAAGGGGTCAAGGTGAGGGCTCTTACACCGGTGGCGATTCTAAAGGTGAAGAACTTAGATGAGATAGATCACTGAGGCGGAAGAGCTCGTCACCGCACTGCGGCAACAGTGCGAGGTGTAGGTGGCCACCGCAGCCGTTCGTCTACGTAAGGGGCCGGCAGGGGCACAGGAAGCCTTGGTACAGCTACGGTAGTAGGGAAACTGAAGGTGGGTTGGTCTGTATGCCAACAGACTTTGCATGAGCCAACGGAGGTTTGCTTCAGGTATCTGGAACTAGGACATAAGTCATGCGACTGCAGCAATGCGGTGTCGAAGGCCATAAGGCTTCACGAGTCCACCCACGCGTTTGATTTGTTCTGGAAAATCCATGAACAACAGGCACCTACAGAGTGTTGGAAATAAAAACACAGACGAGGCTTCGTTCTGCAATCCCAGGCACTGACTGATATCGCTACCAGCTCAGTGCCTCTCCTTTATTCAATCTAAATATGTTATACCTCCTCTCCTCTTCTTGGCGTAACGTCCTCACTGGGACAAAGCCTGCTTCTCAGCTTAGTGTTCAATGAGCACTTCCACAGTTTTTAACTGAGAGCTTCCTCTGCCAATGACCATTTTGCATGTGTATATCGTGTGGCAGGCACGAAGATACTCTATGCCCAAGGAAGTCAAGGAAATTTCCTTTACGAAAAGATCCTGGACCGACCGGGAATCGAACCCGTCACCCTCAGCATGGTCATGCTGAATACCCGTGCGTTTACCGCCTCGGCTATATGGGCCCTTATGTTATACCTAGATTGAATAAAGGAGAGGCACTGAGCTGGTAGCGATATCAGTCAGTGCCTGGGATTGCAGAACGAAGCCTCGCCTGTGTTTTTTTTTTAACTCTTAGATATATTAGTTTAAATTGTATAGTTAGTTTCGACTCTGTTCAGTTTGTGGTTATAATAAAATGCGTTCGTAATATCTTTATCTGCATCCGGTGGAAATGGTAGGTGGTAGGATTAAAGTTGAAATTCTTTGGAAATCTCTTTAAAACATACACCGTCGAGGCTTCGTCTGATTCGAGCACTTTGGAAACCTTTTTCAAGTGTCGGCCACGCCATCAACACATCAGCATGATCCGCCAAGGGTTCGACGCATTACCCGTGTCAACACCGAAGCTCCATCAGTGCAGGAGATAGAAACAGCCATCCGTAGCATGAAATCGAACAGAGCCCCAGGGGTCGATCGCATATCAGCTGAGATGCTCAAAGCTGACCCCGGAGTATCCACACAACTACTGCATAAAATATTCTACAACATATGGGAAACCGAGACTGGATGCAAGACGTCTTAGTAAAGGTGCCCAAAAATTGGCCGGTATCATGTTACTGTGCATCGTTCTCAAATTCCTCTGCAACTCTGTCAGAGTGCCAATACGAACCCGTGGGGTGACATTTACAGGTTCGTTATGGCCAAGACGAGAGGTGTGATGGCTCCTACAGAGCAATCTTAAGAGATGTTGGAGGGGATCATTGGAGGACTTTTTCCTCGTCATGATCCTAGTCATTGGCCTCTTTTCGTAGGACAGCCGGGGACTGGGGCTGGCGATGAGGAGAGGGTCACCGATGTGGAACTTGCGGAGATAGCTAAGTCCCTTAGCGTAGGTATGGCCCCAGGTCCGGACGGAGTTCCGAACCTGGCCTTAAAAGTAGCTATTGCAGAGGCTCCCGAGATATTCAGGTCTGCTATGCAGAAATGCCTGGACGAGGGAGTTTTCCCAGAAGCTTGGAAGAGGCAGAGCCTGGTACTATTGCCAAAGGCGGGGAAACCACCCGGAGACCCGTCGGCATATAGACCAATATGCTTGATTGACACGGCGGGGAAGGTGCTCGAAAAGATCATTCTCAATAGAATGTTGAGGTTCACTGAGGGCGAAAATGGTCTTTCGAGCAACCAGTACGGCTTCCGGAAGAGGAGGTCCACCGTAGACTCTATCTTGTCGGTTACAAAAACCGCCGAGAAAGCACTCGAGCCTAAGAGGAGGGGAATTCGCTTTTGCGCGGTAGTGACTCTGGATGTAAGGAATGCGTTTAATAGCGCCAGCTGGTCGCCAGCAAGGTCGCAAGGTTCCATCCTGGGTCCGGTGTTATGGAATGTCATGTACGACGAGGTGTTGAGGTTAGAGTACCCAGTGGGAGTGGAGATTGTCGGATTTACCGACGACATTACGCTCGAAGTCTACGGTGAAACGATCGAGGAGGTGAAGTTGACTACCGACCACTCGATCAAGGTTGTGGAGGCGTGGATGCGATCCAGGAAACTGGAGCTGGCTCACCACAAGACAGAGGTGACGGTTGTTAGCAACCGGAAGTCGGAGCATCAGACGGAGATCAGTGTAGGAGAGTGCGCTATTCTGTCAAAGCGCTCCGTCAAACACTTGGGCGTGATGATCGACGATAAGCTTACCTTCGGTAGCCACGTCGATTATGCCTGTAAAAGAGCCTCCACAGCTATTGCGACACTGTCCCGGAAAATGTCCAATAGCTCTGCGGTGTACGCCAGTAAGCGCAAGCTTCTGGCTAGTGTTGCTACGTCCATACTTAGGTATGGCGGCCCGGCGTGGGGCACCGCGCTAAGTACTGAATGCTACCGACGGAAGCTGGAAAGCACTTACAGGCTTATGTGCCTGAGGGTTGCGAGCGCGTACCGTACCGTGTCACACGACGCTCTCTGCGTTATTACTGGTATGGTGCCTATCAGCATTCTTATCAGTGAGGACATGGAGTGCTTCGAAATGCGCGGCACAAGAGTCATACACAGGACTGCCAGGATGGCCTCTATGGTCAAATGGCAGCGCGTGTGGGACAGTTCCACCAAAGGAAGGTGGACCCATAGGTTGATACCGAGGGTAGATAGTTGGATTAATAGGCGCCATGGGGAAGTTACATTCCACCTGACACAGGTCCTTACAGGTCATGGTTGCTTCCGACAGTATCTACACCGTTTCGGGCATTCGGATTCTCCCGAATGCCCAGTGTGCAATGGTTTAGAGGAAACGGCTGAACACGTTTTGTTCGTGTGTCCGCGTTTTCGCACAATGCGTGACCGCATGCTTGCCACATGCGGGGAGGACACAAACCCGGACAACTTGGTCCAGAGGATGTGTAGGGATGAGTGTGGCTGGAACGCCGTTTCAACAGCTATTACCCATATCGTCTGGGAGCTACAGAGGAGGTGGCGCGTGGACTCGGAGAATGGCTAGTCCAGATGCAGTACAAGAGGTGGTCCAGGGGTTTGGAGTCGGCTTCGTAGGTCATACCGGTGCCCTGCGGTCGAGATCGACCCTTACAGCGATTAAGTGGCCGCGGAGAGGAAGTCCCGGTAGCGGTGCTGTCGTGGCGTCGCCAACTTCTGGTGCAGCTGATAGGGCCTGAAGGGTAGTGGTACCCTTGCCTTCAGCAGGTCAGATCGGGTTGCACGTGGGCATCAGTTCTTGATGCCTGCAAAACAGTTGGGTGCGAGCGGGGTTGACCCTGCCCGCCTTCCGAGGACAAAGCGAGTGGCGAGGACAACTCGGGAAACATGACTAAGCGCCAGCATGTTACCGTGATGCACTCTCCAGAGCAAGTCATCTAACCTTGAGGGTGCGATGTGCGCTAGCCCCTCTCTGAAGCAATACCTTCTTGGTGGTTCCGGAGAGACGTAGGGTTTGGCGACCATAGGAATGGTTTAGTGGGTACGAGGAGAGAGTAGTCCTGGCATTTACTTTTGTTGTAGAAGACGGCCTCATCCCCACACTACCCTAACCTTCCTGTTAGGGCGTCTGTTGAGCAGATTATCCCCATATGGTTTAGAAGGAAAAAAGAAAAAAAAAGTCCTCTGCAAAGTGATCCTTAACCGGATACAGGAGATGATTGACGCAACTCTCCGGCGGCAACAAGCAGGATTCGGTGCCGAACGATCCTGTGTGGACCATACTGTCACGCTCCGCATCATCTTGGAGCAAATCAATGAATTCCAAGAATCTCTCTACCTGGTGTTCATCGATTACGAAAAAGCTTTCGACCGTCTAAATCACGAAAACATGTGGGAAGCCCTCAGGCACAAGGGTGTTCCTGAGAAAATTATCGGCCTCATTGAAGCACAGTACATGGCATTTTCGTGTAGAGTACTGCACAACGGTGTCTTGTCCGATCCCATCCGGGCCGTTGCTGGTGTGAGGCAAGGATGTACCCTATCACCGCTACTGTTCCTCATCGTAATCGACGAGATCCTCGTAGGTGTGATTGATCTTGAACCAAATCGTGGATTACTGTGGCAGCCATGAAGCACCTAAATGACTTCGAACTGGCTGATGACGTTACTCTCTTAGCTGAACGGCGCTCTTACGTGCAGAGTAAGGTCGATGATCTTGCCGATCGCTCCTCGGCGGCAGGTCTCATCATCAACGTCAACAAGACCAAATCGTTGGATGTTAACCATTCCTGCTTCATGGCAGCTGGGCAAGCAGTGAAGAATGTTGAAAGCTTCCAATATCTTGGTAGCCAAATGGCGGCCGATGACGGCACCAAGATCGACATGGGTACATGGATCAAGAAGGCGAGGGCTGCTTTTGCGAGTTTAAGACATGTATGGAAAAACAACCAGATTAGTCGACGCACCAAATCCGAATTTTCAACTGGAACGTGATATCTGTGCTGACATACGCCAGTGAAATCTGGTGTGTATCAGAGGAGAGCACTCGACGGCTGCAGGTCTTCATCAATAGATGCCTGCGGTATATAATTCGTGCATGGTGGCTTTCATCGTCGATGTCATCAAAAGCCAATAGCGACAGAAATTCGTGAGCGAAAGTGGAGGTGAATTGGCCTCACTCTACGCAAGGGCGGAAACGAAATCTGCAAACAAGTGTCAGTGTCAGATTGGAACCCAGCAGGACATCGCAGAAGATATACGAATTTGTGCGACTTGCTTAATGCTAATGCTAACTGTTAGGTCGTTTTCAGTGTCTCGTACTTGTGCATGATTTGACTGCATGCTTAGAATGTCCTAAGCATAAGGTAGGTACGTACCAAAATGTTATTAGTTCTGAGTTGAGATACTGTTTGATTCGCAGATTGGCAAACCTAAAGTGGCACGCTGGCTGCTACTGGTCACTAACCTGCGCGATCGATGATCGTGTCACCGCAAGCTATGGGCTAACATATACTGCCTCTCTCCAGCACCTGAAGCGTAAATCCGCAAACACATTGCCGCTCTCGCATTCGCAGCATGCTGTTGTTCCTAACTGTGTGGCAGCGTACCTCGCGGCGAAGTCATGCTGCTTCATCCAGAACAGGTAGACCGATTAAATAGTGCAACACGCGTATAATTTCAATCTGGTCTCGTAAAGCATTCTGTTTGGTGACAATATTTTTTGCTTGCCCCGACCATAGAACTTTTTCATCAACGAGCGTGAAATACGACAAGCTATTTTGAATAGAATATTGTCGACTTTTCCCTAGCCGAGTGTACATACAGTACCGATTATAAATGTGGATTCATAGAATAAATTTTGAGTATAATTAAAAATACAAAAAGTTTATCTTCATGGAGAATTTTCAGGAAACGTGTTCTACAAATGTGCCGTCTATAACAATGCCTTTTCTTTGTAGAACACGTAATTATTATTAAGCTTTCAGTACACGCTTTGCCAATATGCGCACATATTTGGCTATTTGACGTATCAGACGTTAGCAGACGTTTGCCGTTTGGCTATTATTTGTCAATGGTCAGTACACGTATGACAAACAATTGGCAAACTCACATTTGTACATGTTTGCCACTCGAGTACTGATCGAAGTTGCAAACATGACCAAATATTTGCTATATTGCCTTACTTGAAAAGTGCTCAATTTGAAACATCAGCAAATATTCGCCGTGACAAAGTTAGGCAAATATTTGCACAACAATGTTATTGCAAATTTATTTGGTCAGTACACGCATGACAAATAAATTTGTCAAATTTTGCCAAATATTTGCACATTTGGCAAAGCGTGTACTGAAAGCTTTAGAACGTCATCATGATTTTGAGTATTCTGTAATACTTTGCTTTATGAATTCATATACTTATGACGGGTAGTGTTTATACATATATCTATACGATTCATCCTATTTGAACATACTATTCATTACCGAGTCATCGACATAAATTCTATTTTATTTCATACTGATGTCGTCAGGTAGATACAGACATCTAGGCAAAAGCGGCAAAACAGTTCCATTTTTTCGATGCGTCGTGGGCGGAAAAATGCAAATGCGTGAACGTTGCAACTGCAACCTGACTATCTGCGCATTCGGAAGCTCCCTGTGGTGATGACGTCGTGTCGGATGGTCGATGTGACGATGTTTTGCATAAAATTAATGGGGCGAAACCAGAACGGCAGTGCATAGCGCAGGTCAGTCCATTGTTTCGTAAACTAGGTGTTACAGCAACGCTGTTGTATGGGCGCGATGTGTGATGTCCACCTGGTTATACAGACACCATTGAGAGTGAAAGCATTCGGCACTACCTATTCACTTCATTTCAATGTTTGGTTTGATTGCAGCTATGGTTTGACACTATAAAAGTAAGAGTATGATTTAGAAACTTTGTCCAGTTAGAAACCTATCGAAACGGATCAATTTATTGCTTAACGCACAATAGGTAGAGAGTGAGTCGATAATTATTGTGCCATTTTCAAACTAACGTAACTTTTTTCCTACTTCACCTTAATCAACCAAATTTTGCACAGTTTCTCCTTATAGTCTTTATAGTCTCATCTGTGTAATTGGGCAGTTGTCAGTAAGATTCTGGTTGATTTAGAATTAATTAGGTTAATAGATTGCAAAAAGATGTTGTACAATCACATGCTGTTATCGCACCGACGAACCGACGTGACAGCTAGAACAAATAAATTCAAATTTGATGTCCCCGACGCCATGATGAAAAATAGCTGAACACTACCGCCTCCTCTATAACGGTACGCGTTGTTTTGATAGCTTGACTTCAAACCCCCGTGTATTCATATAGGAAAAGGTTCGCGCCTGAGCTGATTTGACAGAAGCGTTCGCTCGCTTTGATGGTCGACCGTTAAATTTAGGGGGGACACTTTTGAAACACCACTGTCACGTCGGTTCGTCGGTGGTTTCATCGCATTGCCATGTTAAAAGCTTTATGGCAATTAATAATGCAATGCAATAATGCAATGCAATGTGCAATGATTGCACCGAAAAGCTAGTTTTTAGGCCACATTTGGCTTTCACGAATTTTAGTAATTTTTGCTCAACTCCTACAGCATTGATGTCGAAGAAGCAAATAACCAAAAAACATTGGAGAATATGATGGCTTTTCAAAAAATCCAACTTATTACGTTTATTAGGGTGTTCCAGAACAAAATCTATCAAAAATTTAACTTTTTAACCCTTTTCCGCCCATGGTGTCTGTAGAGCACCATAACACAGACAAACAGACGTAACACCTTGAACGATTTTCATGGAAAGCCATCGCGCAGTTTACACTACCATCACCTGGTGGAAAAGTTGCACGAATCACTGTGTTGTGCAATATCGTCAACAGAAGGCGCTAGTGTGAAACGTCAAACGCATAGAAAAACGATGCGTGCGCCTGTGGTTGTGAAAGCCACAACTATGAAAATTTATATTGATCGTTAAAAGCGTGGGCGATGGAAATTTCGCAAGTGTTACGTCTGTTTGTCTGTGACCATAACTTTCAACCCTTGTATCTCTGAGACTAATGAAGTTTTTTGAATGTTTTTAATTGTAAATCATGATTTCACATGTTGTTCTCTATCTAAAGGCATTACACTAAGTATGCGCATTAGCGTGGGTCATCGGAACCGTTTTATCAGATCAAAACTTTTTTGGCTCCGTTTCGGGTCCTGAGTATCTGTGAAAAATTTGAGCACGATCGGTTGCGTCTACACTTTGCGCATTGCAATTGAAATTTGTATGGGATTTTGTATGGGAAAACATACTTTTTTGCATTTTTGTCATAAGTTGAAAAAGTTTGTCTGGAACTTTTTAACCGGTACTGTAAAATGATAGCCTAGCATGTTCTGAAAAACTTTGTTGAAGACCGCAAAACGATCCGATGTTTGTGAAAATAGTTATAACCAACGAACCACATGCATGTGTTTATGTTTTAACATGTAAAGGAATAACAATAGCAACAAAATCATGCTGTTTCGGCAAGCAATGCCAACGCTATAACTTTTTTCATCAGCTTCAGATCACTTCGCGGTCTTCGACAAAGTTTTTCAGGACACCCTAGCCTATGTTTTCACTTTATCGGTTACATAGTTTTAGAAAAGTTCGAGCTTGCCATGAGAGAAATGCAAAAAAGTGTGTTTTCCCATGTAAAACCCCATTCAAACTTCAAACGCGATGCGCAAAACGGAGACATAACCGATCGTGCTCAAATTTTCCACACTTATTTGGGTCCTGAAATGGGATCAAAAAAGCTTTGATCTGATGGGATACCATTGAATTTTCCATTTTTCCATATAAACGATGACTCTAATGCGCATACAAATTCAATGTTTTTGTCAAAAAAAGTTTTCACGAAGAGCTATTTTTTCGACAAAATGACAAACTTTGACGTCTCAATTAATGGGATAGTTATCCTCATGGGTTAAAATAAAAATAGTTCTCTAACAGATTTACCATTTAATTTTGTAGTCATACGTTGAAAAGAACTGAAATGTGTATTTAAACCCTTAATTTGATACAATATGAATGGTGCATATATGCACCAATGGGTACATGGCGTGCAAAAAATAAGCAATTTTCCAATGTAATCATTGTTTGCATCCCATTCTAGAATTCTGGTGGCATTAAAGTTCGAAGTTTCTGAGAACAACTTTTTTCGAATTGTAATGAATTTGTATAAAACTGGTTCGGAAAGTGATTTTCTTGGATTGTCAAATAAAGCATCCTGTGATTTGACCATTTTTAACGAGAAAAATCATGAAATAAAGTTCTCCAAATGCCTGGTGGTGCTCCAGAGCACCACCTCACATTTGAGTTGTAATAGCCTTAAACGATAATTTTGGCATAGAAAATATGATTTTGTTCTACCATTTTTAGCAAAAATAATAAAAACCATTTTTAAACACTAAAAGAAGTCATGGGCGGGATAGGGTTAAGGTTTTTCTGATTAAGGTACCCCGGGGCAAGTGGGACCTAAAAAAATGCTAGTTTGGTTTTGTCAAGCCAAAAAATTCTAAACATAAATAATTTTATAATTCCAATGGTTCTGAAAGACATTGTTGGTGTATTTCTTCTTATTAACGGGCATTAAAACTGTTTCAAAATTCTTAAATTCTGTATATTATGCATAAGATGAAAAGTGGAGCAGAGCTCCATTTACACCGTATCACGGGGCAAGTGGGACCTATTCGGAATTTTTGTACAAATGGCTGCATATATGTAATGTAGCATAAATGCATATATGTAATGTAGCATAAATTATAGATATATTATGCGAATAAATATGTTTAGCGATTTATGTTGGAAAAGTGTTGTGGTATCGTGCATAAATTACGTAACACATATAATAACGAATCACCGTGAAAAAAAAAATGATTAAACTCTAGCAGCTCGTGCAAAACAAATTGATTTTATTTATACAAAAAGCGCCCTAAGGTTAAATGCCGAAAGATTTCCAAACTTGCTTTTTATATTACGTAGTTGATGAAACTCGCCAAAAGATTTTTCAGAATTTACAGATGTTATGTTTACCCTAACATAATTTTACGATCATTAAGTAAAGATTTGCAAATCGTGAACTTTGAATAAGTCGTTTTCCAATTTTTTCAAACTCTATGACCGGTTCCTTAATATTCAGAAAAACTCATTATGCAGCAAAAAAACGAAAAAAATAATATAATTTGAAAAAAAATATGAAAAATAGATGATTTCGGTTCTACCCAAGATTTTACCATTTTAAACAATAGCTTAATCATCAGAATAGAAGTAATTAAGTATAATTCAACGATTGTTTACTTAAGACGCCGATTTTTACGTCACTTTTGGGCTTCGTGGCCGAGCGGTTAGCGGCGTCAGTTGTTTAGGTGTCTCGTAAGCCTCGGAGTGTGGGTTCGATTCCCGCTCCAGTCGGGGAAAACTTTTCGTCAAACGGGAAATTCTCCACTGGGCCACTGGATGTTATATGTGTTGTCCGTTGTCAAATGTTAGTATTGTTCAGTCTGTAGAGGCCGCAAGGTCGAAGACGGTGTAATTGTCTTTTTTTTGGTATAAATTTCGACTTAGGCTGAAGAAAGCGAGATCAAACTATGAAGTTGTGTTTGTTTACTCTCATAGGTCACACTTGCCCCAGATGCTGAAATGCACTGGGGCAAGTGAGAGCAGTTAACTAAAGGTAATAAATAAAAATAAATTACAGCTTTTTCGCTTAAAATAATTTGCAAGTACTCTAAAGATTATCCTGAAACCGAAAAAGTTTTACTTAATTTGTTATTTTATTTTTAAACGACGAATGTAGTAGAGTACAGTAATCTCACTTAGTGTATTGAAAATTATATATGATCAACAATAACATATATGATCTCTTTATGGTGAGAACAATAGCAATTTTTGAATTCAAAGTATCCGTTGGTGTGATACCTATGTTTTCTATGAAGAATGTTTGCCTTAAAACTAAAAAATAAAAAAATATAGCTGTAATTTTTGCGAATATAACGATTTTGCGGACACATGAGTGTGATTTTGGCGGCAAAGTGAAGAGACCGCTTTTTTCATTCGGGCCGGCCGCGTCGTCGTCGTCAATTTGAATGTGCACATCGTCGTACCCGTGTATAGTTGTAGCGATTCAGTGTGATTTCGGAAAAGAGGCCAGTTAGTGGAAGATGCTGCAGCACATACGCACTGGACACTTCGAAGGATGTTTATTGGTGAGCTCGTTCCATTCTATCATAATAATTAATGCTCAAGGATGTTTAATATTCTGCTCTGGTTTTTGTGTTTTTATCTAACAAATATTGAAAAGTTCGTCACGTCATGTGTCGGCGCTAGTTTTCAATGCACATTCAGTTGATAATAAATATTTTTCTTTAATTTTTTGCATTTACACAAAAAATTGAATGGTTCGTCATCTTCGGTGTCGACGTTTGTAATATTTTAGTCAAAATGAATAAATGTTTTGACTCAAATAAAGGTTGCATGAATCACATCTCTTACCAAAGTGAATCCAAATCATGTGACTCTCCCCCTCCCCACTAACAAAAACTCCTTCCCGTGACAGTCGTGGAGAAGATGAGGTGATCTCGGTCTCTAGTAGCAACGTACGTCACACTAACATTCCTTTCCTTCCTCGATGACCGTAAGGACGTGGCCAGCGCCGTTATTGACTAATAAAGTCTGGAATTCTCGAACTGTGCACATTGAGAGCGGTAGCTACTCCCAAGCTCCGTTTGTTGGTTCCTTGTGCAATTTCGATTGTTCTGGTCAATCACGGAGTAGCAACTACGAATTGTACGGTCTAATTTCTGTAAAAAGCAGTTGAAAGCTAATAGAAAATGGGTTATATTACCGCTCTCATCTTAAAATTTGGTCAACCCAATTTCCAGCGACACTGCCGTAAGTTTATATTCATTTTTTAGAAAATTTGACAACTTTAAGTTAAGTTTACATACAACATTTTTTGAAAAAAAAATCTTTTAAATCATGTTCAAAGTTTCTTTGACTTATTATCTTTTGAATGAAACCTAGGGTTTTGAAATCGGACGCAAATTGGCGAATATATGGGCCTAAAAAAATTACATGTTTTTGAGGGGGTGACCCCAAACTTTTGATCGGGAGTGTATATGGAAGGTCCAAAAACTAGTGCTACTACTACTGTCAAAACCAGGCCGAACTGTTCGATATGCTCGGAAAACTTCTAGAGAGTATCATCCTTAACAGGCAGACCGAGTGTGAGGTTCGCAGATGACGGCATCATAGTGGTAGGTATCTGGCAAAACAATCGAAGAGGTGGAAATACTTGTGACGGAGTCAATCGACACCGATGAAAGATGGATGAGTGGCGTGAAGCTGTAGATATCCCATCACAAGACAGAATTGCTCGTTATCTTTAATCTCAAAGCAATCCAAAGGATGGAGATCGCGAATGAAGAGCAGAGAATTCCATCGCAACATGCTTAGAAGCACCTGAGCGTGGTGGTCGACGACCGTCTGAATTTTAACTTCATGGTTATATTCGTGGCATGTTTAGCTGTGAAATGAGGCGGGGAAGATATCAAATTTGTTTTAAATGACCTCGTGAGTGATAAAACTGATTCGCACTAGAAACGATATGGGACTGATATGCGAAGAAAGGCAGTATAAACCGCAATAGGTGAAATATCGTGCTAATGGTTACTTGGGTAGCTCCGGTCAGTGGAAGCGAAGTTTTCTTATATCTGTAAAGGTTCATGTACACTGCCCCTATTCGCATAACAGTCCCATGTTTGCTGGGTTTTTTATTCACATGGGACTGATGTGCGAATGGGGGCAGTATAGGTCCTACGGGGAATTAAACCGCAAAAAAAAAAACTGGAACCATAATTTCTTTTTAATATAACCGAATTTCAGCTACTGAATACATCGAATCATGAAACGACTGGTGCTGAAAAGAATAAATAAAAAAAAGCATTTCGAATCCGTTTAAAAGATACGTATAATGTTCGCACATAGTTTATTCAACTCTTGATTCTTTCGTTTGTTTGGTTCTCCTGTACATACAGTAGGTAGGTACTTTCGTACGATCGTAAAGCAATTTTCTGGTGGTGTGTCGGATAATCGCTTCTGGAACGCACCACGCCTATCTACCTAGAGCTGCACCATTGTATTCACCTAGCTAGGTTAACCCCAACGAAATAAAAACACCAATTCTAAACTGAATCAAATAACAGTACAGTGGATGCGGTTCGATAGATATATAGCTGGGTGACTAATCAACTAAGTGCGCTTACGACTAGTAGGTTTAAAAATATTCAGAGTATGTGTATGTACCCTAGATACTAAGAAGTTTTGGATCCCAATAATACAACTTTTCCACATTCATGATCATAGATTAACTTCTTCAGCAGAAAAAAAAGCAAATGCTCTGCGGGATGCCAAACTGCTGAACATCTCTGTCGATTGGAAATAGCGTATAATAAATTACAAAAAAAAGTTTATTTGCAACGACAGATACACTTGAAACTGGTTCGATACCCAGGTTAAAATAAGCCTTAATCATCTAACACAATGACCTCCTCGCCGGGTTCGGTCGCTCGACCGCCGTGGTTCCCATTCGCGACCGGAGGATCAACCTCCATCGCTTCCGATGCATTACTCTTCTTCTTCTTCGTGCTGCTATCACTAGTCTCACTGCTGCTGCTGCCGCCAGTGTTGCCAGTCTTGGCCAGAAACTGACTGATTAGATTGCTCTTGGTGGTCTGATTGATGGTCTGCCCCCGTGGAACCGACATCAGCAGCGAGACGCGCTTCTTTGCCGTGGCTGGTTTCGTCTCAGCGCTGCTGGGAGATGCCACAACGGGCGATGCGGCAGTGTTGGCAGGTTTTTTGCTGACGCTGCCGGGTGATGCTGCGCTGGATTTCCGCGCCTTGGCAAACTGTTTTCGCTTGTCGTCCTCGGAGAGTTTCTTCGTGAACTTGGTGATGCTGGCGGCGGGAGCGGCGGGGGGTTTCGATTTCGATGCCGAACTCGGCGTCGATTGCAGTCTGTTGGTGAAAAGGAATAATAGTTAGATATTAATTTCAATTCAATCCGCTTTATTTTAGAGACTTTCAGTAGTTAGATATTAGGACGAAAGGATTAAAATACCGTCTGAGGAATTTAATGGAAATTGAACATTGGCCATCTAACCTCTACGCTCTACCTACAAGTTCATTGAATAAATCACAAATAAGACTGGTCGGAGTTGATCATAGTCGACAAAGTATTTTTCATTTTCATTTTGCAGCATTTGGTGGGGCAATGAGAGCGCAAGTCAGTCCAAAGCCGATGGTAAGGGGTATGTGTCATTTGGCATAAGGTTTGGCATAATGGACACTCGGGATAACAAAGAAGGGTGTAAATCCAGCATGCCAAATGTCCATTATGCCAAATAACCGTTATGCCAAATGTCTTTATGCCAAATGACCTTATGTCAAACGACCTTATGCCAAATGACTTTATGCCAAATGTCCTGCTCCTTATATTTTAGGATAAGTAGAATTACAGTTATCGGACAAGCTTGCACTAACCTGTCATTTTTCTCCTTATCCTTGGGAGACTCCTTTTTCGTTTCCGGCTTCTTCTCGCCTTCGTCCTCCCCATTGGCTTCCTCCCCGTTTTTCGGCTTTTTCTCCTTTTTGCTTTTGGTGATCGGTTTCAGGATGAACTCCCATCCGGTGGGGACCTTCAGATCGGTCAGCCCGTACTTGATCAGCGCTTCCTTATTGACGTACCAGCACATTTTGTTCTGCATCTGGCCTTCGTCCGGGCAGGGCCTCCAGCTGGCTACTTCCAGAATCTTTGTCCTTATACTATCCTGACCGTACTGCGGGACATTGGCTTCGCCCTCGTCCCTCCGCTTGGCCCAGTACGCCAGGAATTCCTTGATCAGGAACTTACGGCTCAGGGCACTGCCATGGATGAGCGTGATCAATTCCTTAACCCCTTCGTCCACCAGTTTGACCTGCTTGGGCTTCCGCTCGATTGCTTCTTTTTCCTTCGAGGGTGACGAGTTTGTCGATTCGGGTTCTGATTTCTGCACCATAAACGAAATGGGTTCCTCCGGGTCATACAGCATGGCTCGAGCTTTGAGAATTTCCCAAATAATCGGCGAACATTCTGGGGCTTCGCCGGGTCCATTTTCCCACAGGCAACCGATCAGACGGGGCTTGATTTTCTCCGTTTTCTTCTTCATTTCGGCGGCAAACTCCTGCTGCAGGATCTTCAGCTTGGCCTTTTGCGTTTCTGGACTGTTGTCCTCCATGACATCGTCCTCGGCTTGCATCTCTTCGTCGCTCAAGTGTCCATGCGGCACGAAGAAATCGTTGTCCACTTCGTAGTCCTCCTCCGGATCGACATCCTTCTCGTCGTCACTGCCGTGGAGCGATTCACCCGGTTCCTCTTCCTCCCACTCGTCATCGGAGTCAACTTCGTAGTCAAAGAATTTCTAGAAGAGGGGAAAAATTGATTAAAATTCCGAGTCAAAGTGACCGCTTATAATATTATTGTACTCACGGTATCCTGGACGAAGGGACGCCTAGCTTTGATCTGAGCGCTGCGCTTTCGCCACGTTCCTCGATATGGAGGCCGACGGTTCTCCTCAAATAGGAAGAACTTTGCCCGGTAGCGACGGGACGGAGCAGCTGCCGGATCCACTTCGATCTGATGGCAAACGTTATCGTCTGAATCATGAGGAAAAGAAGAGTGACTTTAGTGATTAAACTTCTCAGAAGTAGTTCTCCAAAAATTCTTTCAGTAGTTTCTCGTATTTTTTTTTCGGGAGCTTCTTGGAAATTCCCCAGGAGTAGTTCGGAAATTTCTTCATGTTTTTCTCGAGAACTCCTCTAGGAGTTCCTCCTGAACTCCTGCAAGAAGTTCCTGGAATTCCTTTAGGAGAGGATGGGGAGTGTAGAAGTTCTTTGGGAAATGCTGCAGGAGTTCCTTTCTTCAAGAGATCCTCTCCAGAAGTTCTTCGGAAATACATCCAAGAGTTTCACGAGAATTCACCCAGGAGTTCCTCGGGTATATCTTCAAAAGTTCTTGGAAGATTTTTTACAGAAGTTCCTCGGGAAATCCTCCAGGAGTAAATCGACCATTTCTCCAGGAATTACTCGGAAATCTCTCTAGGAATTTCTAGGAAATTTCTTCAGCAGCACCTCGGTAATTCCTCTAGAAGTTCTTTGGGAATTGCTGCTGGAGTTTCCCGAAAATTTCATCAGGAGTTCCCCATTTTTTTCCCAGAGAACTTTGGGAATTTCTACAGGACTTCTCCTGAAATTATTCAAGGAGTTTCTCGGAAACTCCTCGAGAAGTTTCTCAGGAATTCGACCAGGAGTTCCACACACGGGAATCCCTTCAGAAGTTCCTCGAGACTTTCGGAGGAATTCCCGACGAAGCTCCTGGAGAAATTTTCGAGGAACCCCTGAAGGAAGTCCTAATGAACTGCTTGGGAACTTATTGAGAAACTCCTCGAAGAATTTCCGAGGAATTTTCGAGGAACTCCTTGAGGAAATTCACGACAAACTCCTGGGAAAATTCTCAAGGATCTTCTAGAAGAATTTCCGAGGAACTCCTGGAAAATTCCTCAGAAATTCCTGGATGAATTACATACCACGGAACTCCTGGAGGAGTTCTCGAGCAAGTTCTTGAAGGTATTTTTGAGGATTTCCTAGAGAAACTTCCGTAGAAGTCCTGAAGGAAATTTTGAGAAACTCTTGAAAGAATTCTAGAGAAGCTCTTGAGGTAATTCTCCTGGAACCAGAAGTGGTGAACTCCTGGAATAATTCCCGAGGATATCCTGGATGAATTCCCGTTGAATTCTTGAAGACATTTCCGAGAAACTCGGTATTCCCAACATCTGGATGAATTTCTTAAGAAATCCTACAAAATTTCCTGAGGAACTCTTGAAGGAATTCCCAAGTAACTGCTGGAGGAATTCCCGAGAAACTCCTGAAGAAGTTCTCGATTCACTCCTGGAGAAATTCCTGGAAACGTTCCTGAGGATCTCCTGAGGAAAATTCGTTCAGGAGTATCCCGCAATTTTTTAAGGGAGCGACTTGGAAATTCCTCCAGAAGTTGTTTGGAAATTTCTGCAGCAGTTCCTCGAGAATTCCTCTAGGACTTCCTTGTAAACTCCAACAAGAAGTTCCTGGAATTCCTGGAAGAGGGTGTATCTCATCCAGTTCGTCGGGAATTGCTGCAGAAGTTATTTCCTTCTCAAGAATTTCTCAAAGAGATCCTCTCCTGAAGTTTCTCTGAAATACCACCAGAAGTTCCTCGAGAATTTGCCCTGTAGTTCCTTGGGTATTTCATTAGACGTTGTTGGAAGACTTTTTTACAGGAGTTCCTCGGAAAATCCTCCAGGAGTTAGTTGGCCATTTCTCCAGGAGTTCCTCGAAAATCCCTCCAGGAATTTCTAGGACAGTTCTTCAGCAGCTCCTCGAGAATTCCTCCAGGAGTTCTCCGGATATTTCTTCAGGAGTTCCTCGGGAATTGCTGCTGGAGTTTCTCGAAAATTTCTTAGGAGTTCCTCAAGATTTTTTCTAAGAAAACCTCTTCAATTTATACAGGCACTGTTTCTGAAAATCTTCAAGGACTTAATCGGGAATTACTCGAGAAGTTCGTCAGGAATTGCCAAGAAGTTTCTGGAGGAATTCCCGAGGAACTCCCAAGGAAATTCGAGAGGAATTCCTGAAGTACTTCTGAAGGAACTTTTGAGGAACTATTGAAGGAATTCCTGAGTAACTATTGGAGGAATTTTTCAGGAACTCTTGGAAGTATTCCAGAGGAACTCTTGAATGAGTTTTCGAGGATCTCCTGGAGGAACTTCCGTAAAAGTCCTGAAGGAACTTTTGAGGAATTCCTCAAAAAATTCCTGAACATTATGAATTTCTTAAGAACGCCTACAAAATTTCCTGAGGAATTCCTGAAAAAATTCCCGAGGAACTTCTGGAGGAATTTCCGAGGCACTCCCGGATGCGTTCCTGAGGAACTCCTAGAAGAGTTGCGGAGAAACTTTTGAGAAAATTCACGAAAAATTTCTTGAGGAAATCCTGAGGAACTCCTGGGGTAATTCTAAAGGAACTCTTTGAAAAATTTTCGAGGAAATCCTTGATGAATACCGAAGGAACTCCTGGAGAAAGTCCCAAAAAACTCTTGGAGGAGTCCTTATCCTAGTTATTGAGGAACTACTGGGAAAATTCTCGGCGAACTTCTTGAGGAAATCCAGAGAAACTCCTGGGGAAGTTCTTGAGGAACGCCTGAGAAAATTCCCGAGGAACTCCTGGAAGAATTATCGACAAACTCCTGGAGATATTCCAGAAAAACTGCTGGGGAAATTCACGATAAACTCCTTGAGAAATTTCAGAGGAGCTCCAGGAGTAATTCATATGAAACTCCTTGAAGAATACCCGAGGAACTTCTTGGAGAATTCCCGAAGAACTCCTTGAGAAATCCCGTGAAACTCCTGGAGGAATTCCACGAGGATCTCCTGAGGAAGTTCTTCAGGAACTCCTAGAATAATTTTCGATGACCTCCTAGAGGAATTTCAAAAGAACTCCTAGAAGTATTCATGAGGAACTCCTAGACTAATTCCCAATAAACTTCTAGATAAATTCACAAAGAACTCCTGGAGGAATCCCTGAGGATCTCCTGAAGAATTTCTGTTGAACTCCTGGAAGTATTCATGAGGAACTCCTGGAGAAATTCCCGAGGAACTCCTGGAGGAATTCCATGAGGACCTCCTGGGGAAATTTTCGAGGAACTCCTGGAGGAATTTCTTTGTAACTCCTGGAAGTATTCATGAGGAACTTCTCCTAGATAAATTCACGATGAGCTCCTTGAGGAATTCTTGAGAAACTCCTGGCAGTATAACTGAGAAACTCCTGGGGAAAATCACGATGGATTCCTTGAAGATTCCTGAGGAACTACAGGGGTAATTCATAAGAAACTCCTTGAAGAATTCCTGAGGAACTCCTTGAGAAATTCCCGGTAAGCTCCTGGAACAATTCTCGAGGAACTCCTGAAGAATTTCTCGAGGAACGCCTGAGGAAATTCTCAAGGAACTCCAGGAAGAATTTTTGAGGACATCCTGGAAAAACCCTTAGGAATTCCTCGAAGTATCCATGAGGAACTCCTGGACTATTTCCCGAGAAACTTCTAGATGAATTCACGATGAACTCCTTGGCGGAATTCCCTAGAATTCCTGGCAAAATTTCCAAGGAATTTATGGAGCAATCCCCGAGGATCTCCTGGAAAAATTCTCGAGGATCTCGTGAGGAAATTACCGAGGAACTACTGGAATAATCTCCTAGGAACTCTTGAAGGAATTCCTGAGGAACTCCTGGAAATATTCCTGAGGAACTCCTGGAGGAGATTCCGAGAAACTCCTGAGGAAAATCACGATGAAATCCTTGGGCAAATCCTGAGGAACTTCAGGAGTAATCCATGAGAAATTCCTTGAAGAATTCCCGAGGAACTCCTGGAAAAATTCTCAAGAAACTCTTGGAGGAATCCTCGACGATCTCCTGGAAAAATTCTCGAGGAACTCCTGGGAGAATTCCCAGAGAACTTCTGGAAGAATTCTTGAGAAACTCCTGGAGAAGTTCTTGAGGAACGCCAGAGAAAATTCTCGAGAAACTCCTCGAGAAAGAATTTTCGAGAACCTACTGGAGAAATTCCATAGGAACTCCTGGAAGTATTCATGAGAAACTCCTGAAGGAGTTCCCGAGAAAGTTTTAGATGAATTCAGGATGAACTCATTGAGGAAATTCTGGGAAAATTCCCGAAGAACTCTTGGAGGAATCCCCGAGGATCTTCTGGGGAAATTCTCGAGAAACTTCTGGAAGAATTCCCGGGGAACTCCAGGAAGAATTCTCGAGAAACTCCTGGAGAAGTTCTCGAGGAATGCCTAAGGAAATTCTCGAGAAACTCCTAAAAGAATACCCACCCGGAATTCTCCGGATGAATTTCTGAGGGATTTTTTGGAGGAATTCCTTAAGGAAGTCTTGGGTGAACTCCCGAGGAACTCGAGGTATTTCCGGAGGAACTCATGGAGATGTTCCCAAGAACCTCGTGAAGAAATCTCCGAGTAACTCCTGCAGCATATTCTGTAGAACTTCTAAAGGAATCTCCGAGGAACTCCGGGAGGAATTTCCGAGGAATTCTTGGAGAAATTCTCCTGGAGGAATTTACGAATAATTCTTGCAGATACACCCCAGGAACTCTTGAATAAAATTCCGAGAAACTTTTGCAGAATTTTCCGAGGAACTTCTAGAGGGATTTCCTTGGAACTCCTGGAGAACAGAAAAGGGCTTCCAAGAGGAATCCAAGAACTCCTACATAAATCTTGAAATGATCTGCGAGAATACGAATATATTGTAGAAAACCATGTGTCCAACTGAATATTTTCTCGATAGAGCCCTAAGGTTCATTTCTATGTCGTGGAAATATAAATTGATTTCACAAGAATCACACGGAGCATAAACGGCTAAGACATATCTTAAGATCAACTTACCCACAATCATCACATCATCTTCATCTCCCTCGTCGTCCTGCGCCGTCCACGTTCGCTCGCACTTGCCCACCACGTAATCCTTGCTCTTCAGTTGCTGCAGATACAAACACTGTCTGCTGTCATCCTTAGCTGAACCTTCCTCCGTTAGCACCTTTTCCAATCGCTTTTTGCGATCCTCCTCTAGGACAGCCCTGCACACGGGAGCCAACCGCATATCGCCCTTGACACAGAATGGCATGAATGCCAGCCGGGGAATCGCCTCGCTTCCATCACCTACCGACTGCTGATCCATGGAGTTCTCGTCGTCCGATTGTTTCACCTCCCTCTGCGCCGGTTTCTTCACGAAGAAGCTTTGGAAAGCTTGCGCCGTCTTTTGCTTACGCTTTTCTTCGGCTTCTTTTTCCTCTTCCTTCTTCTTTCGTTCCTCCTCCTTCTGCTCTTCTTTCTTGCGCTTTTCCTCGTTCTTCGCTTCTACCTCAGCCAGTCTCTTGCGTTCCTTCTCTTCTCGTTCCTTGCGCTTTTGCTCCTCCTTTTCTTCCTTCTCTTTGCGCTTCTGTTCTTCCTTCTCTTCTTTTTCCTTGCGCTTTTGCTCTTCTTTCTCTTCCCGTTCCTTGCGCTTCTGTTCCTCCTTTTCCTCTCGCTCCTTCTTCTTCATCAGCTCTTGTTCTTCTTTCTCGCGTTGCTTTGCTTCCTTTTCCTCCTGCTTCCGTTTCTTCTTCTCTTCCAACTCCTGCTGCTTGGCGGCATGTCGCTGTTCGGCTTCCTTACGGCGGGCAATCTGCTTGGGAGTGAGTTTCTTCTCCTTACCATCCGCCGCCAGCAGGGATCGATCTTTCGAGTTAGGCGTGCACAGCATGTAAGCGTTTTCCTCGTCGTCTCCGTTTGCACCATCGTCATTGGAATCGTCCAGACAAATGCTTACACTGATGGCGTTGGTGGGGACATTGTCAGCGGTAGCTTCTTCCTCCGACTGGTCAACTTCCATGACGTCATCTTCCAATTTGGGTGGTTTTTTCTCCGGAGTCTTCTGACTTTCGATGATCGTTTCGCTAGGTTTCTTCTTGCTCTCGGTTTGAATCTTGGCAAACATCTTGTCCAAAGCGCCGGCCGTTGGTTTGCTCGCCTTGTCTGTCGTTTCGTTCGCCGGTTGGACTTTTGGGGTGGTTTTAGACGCTGATGAGGCTTCTTTCGTCGGTTTCTGATTTTTCGGTGTTTTAGTTTCCGAATTCTTATCCGTTACTGTTTTCTTCGCTGATCGACTGCGTTTAGGTGTGACTTCGTCTTTCTTCTGTTCAGATTCAGCAGGCTTCTGGGAAGCTGTTCTGGGAAGACGCGTTCGACGAGGCGTGACAGCTTCACCGTCCACTTCCTTCTTGGTTTCCTTTGCTTGCTCATCAGGTTTATTCTCATTAGAAGCATTCTCAACGCCTGTCTCTTCTTCGGTTGACGCTGTTTCAGCAGGTTGTTCTACTTTGAGTTCTTTGTTGTTTTCAACTTCCGTTGATTGATCATCCCGTTCCTCTTGTGCTTCAACCTCTCCTTTATCAACAGGTTTTTCGTCTGCGGATTCATTACTGTTGTTCTCAGATTTGCCTGCCTGTTCTTTTTTGCCTTGTTCTTGAACCTTTTCCTCGGTGTTCTTCAATTCCTTCGTGACATCGGAAGCTTCAACTATCTCCTTCACAACTGCTTGCTTTTCATCCTCTTTCTTGGTGTTTTCCTGTTCAACTCCCTCAGCCTTTTCTGTATCTGATAAATCGCTCTCATCAAGCACAATCGATTCCTCCGCCTGCTGAGGGTCTTGATCGTTTGTTTTGTTCTTTTTGTTTACCTTACGTTGCTTCTTTTTCTCCTTTGGCGCTTTCTTTTTAGCAGATCCTTCTTCCCCGGCGCTGTTCTTGCGAGTCTTCTTCTTCCCTAACGGAAACTTTATCATAATCCTGTCTTCCGTGTCCTTGCCAGCCGGATCACCGCTGGTTTCACCCACAGTTTTGGTAGGCGTTTGAGACAACTCGTCCTCTGGAACCTCAACCACTGCCGACTCATTTCCAGTTGGTGATGCTTCTGTACTCTCCTCGTCCAGTACAATGACTTCTGCAGAGTCTTTCACGTTTTCCTTCGCTTCTGAAATTCTGCCAATCTTAGAAGCTCTGTTGTTATCCGCTTCGATCGAGGGCTTCCTTTTACGGTTGGGAGTGGTCTTTGCTGCTTCTGGTGAGGCCACCGGTGATCCACTTAGAATCTGTAAGCCAAAACAATTTACTCACATGATTCCCTATGATTTCTATTAGGACACTTACCTGGAAGGGAAGTCTCGTCTGTTTCAACTTTTTCGCAGACGCAGAAGGCGACAGCTTGCAATCGCCTTTGGCGACCGATTCCATCCTACCCTCGCAAGACTATGCTTTTCTCACTTAATTGTTGTTCGGTTCAATTTTTCTTCTTCTTCTCGTCGCACTACTTCGAGCGCATTAATCCTTCCCAGTGATCAGGGAGATCTAGCGCTACCGATCGATGTGCTATCGAAACCCCTTCGTTGTGAGCCACAGCCTATCGCGATACAAACCAAAAATGTTCGAAATCCACCCACCTAACCCGACCAAAGTTCATCAAATAACAAGGCACAGTCCACAGCACTAATTATTCCCGGAATGAGTCACAATCTGCACAGAAAATTCCGGATTTTCCACGTATTTTCCCCTTTGCACGGACAGCACGACCGAACCGATTGTTGGGCGGCAGAAGAAAACCGCGTTTGACGTTTCAAAAAGAGCGCGGTTTTCAAAATAAACACCCCGTGGAAGGATGCACTCGCGCCGCGCGGATGAACGCGGCCCGTGACGTTTTCCAGTCGCACCAACGCAAATGAACGCACTTCCAGCGCGTTACGATGTGTTATGTTTCGTGCACGAAAAAAACAGATTACTCAAAAATATGTCAAAAGAACGCAAAAATAACTGGCGTTCGATTTGAATAGGTCGAATGTGCGCATGGGAATCACAGCCGAGATCACAGCAAACATACGACCTGTGCAAATCAAACGCATAGTCGACTCTTCATAGAAGTCCACGAAGTCATGTGCTTTTCCAATTGAAACTATGCGATTTCCTCATACTTTTCATATACCCTCTTGATTTCATGTGATATTTCCAAAGAAAATTTAATCTGGAAATCCAATAACAATTAATTGGGTTGTTTAGTGAATAAAATATTGTTATATTCTATAGCCTAATCGAAAGAGCTCATTTTTCTGAGTATAACGTGATTTTATTGGAATCCAATACCTTTGTTTTGATGGTTAAATTAACAAAACAGTTTTAATTTTCGTGGATAGAATGACAGTTCAATCGATAAAGTGACAGTTCGACCCGAACAAAAAAATTTCCCCATACAAACTTTGAACGAATTTTAAAAATAGTTCCCAAACTCCAAAAATTATGAAATTTTGGATTTCGACTAATTTTTGGGCGGAGAATCCGATTATGAAATAATCCTGATACCCCTAGAGAACCCAATTGGGTTGTTTAGTGAATAAAATATTGCTATTTTCTATAGCCTAATCGAAAGAGCTCATTTTTCTGAGTATAACGTGATTTTATTGGATTTCAATACATTTGTTTTGATGGTTAAATTAACAAAACAGTTTTAATTTTCGTGGATAGAATGACAGTTCAATCGTTAAAATGACAGTTCGACCCGAACAAAAAAATTTTCCCATACAAACTTTAAATGCATTTTAAAAATAGTTCCCGGACTCCAAAAATTATGAAATTTTGGATTTCGACTAACTTTTGGGCGGAGAATCTGATTCTGAAATAATCTGGATACCCCTAAAGAACCCAATTGCCAATCTAATGGACATTTTATATTGGATATAGGGCACTGCATGAAGCGGTTGCTAAGTCCTAAAGTACACAGGGTCAAACATTTGACAAGAAAAGAACTCAAGAAACAACATCTGTTTGACACTCGACAAGATGCGTGAGCATTTTGTTTTCTTTTTGGACAAATATGTGACGCTGTGTTGTGTACTAACCCGGATAAAAAATCACCATTCATTACATGGTAAATATTATTAACATATGACTGGTTTTATTGTTCACAATAAAACACATAGTAGATTTATTGTTACTTTTTACAATAGAAATCAAGCCCATATAGTTCGTACAATAAGTTAACATTAGCTTTATTAGTGACTAATTGATTCGATTGTTTTTCAATAGTTCTATAATAATTTAAAGTTACTATCAGTAAAAATTAATTTAAGTTGTTTTTATATAGTTGCAAAAGTGCCTGCAAAGTTCTCATGGACTTTTTATTAAAAAAGAGTTTATTTCTCAATTACACTTAAAAACAATTCGTAACAAATAAATAACAATAAACATTATTGTTGCTTGGATCATGTTTGTATAATCAAATACAAAATCACTTGACATATTTTTTTATAGTTTTCGTTTTAAATTTGAGTACAGTAGATGTTTCGGTTATCGAATGTTATTCGCTAAAACTTCAACGACTGACAGATGTCAAGCCGTGTTGGCAGAGGAAGCTCTCAATGAATAACTGAGGAAGTAGTTATAGAAAACTAGCTGAAAAGCAGGTTTTAGCCAAGCGAGGACGTTACGACAAGGAAAAGATGAACAATGTTTTTTCTAATGTTTTCCAATAAATTAAAGGAATCTAGAAAATAGTAAACTACCATTGATAACAATACAAATACAATTTGTTTAATGGGGTCAATTGAACCGATGTTAAAATAAACATGCAATAATATTTGTTGTTATGTAAACAGATTTCGCCTTTGAAAAACCAAAGAATTCATATTTCTCGGTAACATTTTTCTTCAGCATTTACAGATTCTAATGGCCACATGAATTGTGAACGATTTATGGTATGAATCATACGACCTGAGGTCTGACTTGTGATATTTGGCAGTTATTTGAAAAGATTGATGATAGATCTTATCAACAGCTGCCAAGCAACACATACCAGACAGACATCAGAGTGTTTGACTCTTATCATAAAATGTGCATATCATTCTGGCGGCTGTTAGTGCTCGTAAATGCTGGATATAAATGTTAGCGGGAAATATAAATACTATGAATTTTCAAAAGCGAAAACTGCTTACAAATAACAACAAATATTATTGTATTTTTATTGCAACAAGGATTTATTTGACGCCATTCAATTAATTGTATTTGTATTGTAAGAACAATGAAAAACATTAAGATATATGGTTTTCTTTTGAAAATTGCCCTAAAAATGTCTCATAAAAACACAATACATGCTATTGTTTTTCGCGAAAAAGTGTATGAAAATTTTCTCAAAATTTTATGGTTAAGATACATAACGACCACCATTTTTTATTGTAAAAGTGCCATTTACCATTCGCCGGATGGTATAGAACAATAGGGGTGATGGTGAGTGTGCTGTTTTAATTACAATACGTTTAATGGTGAATATTTTTCGAAAAAATGGTGTTGTAACAATAAAATTTATCGTATTTTTATGATATTTTTTATCAGGGAACAGCTTAAAGCGATTCTCTATAGAACTCTATAGAGAAATAGCGAGATAGAGGGGGGAGTGGGGTCTAGAAATCCCGAAGCTTCATAACACCGCTACCAAAGTGAGCCGAAAACTATTCTCGTGTTACATTTGAAAAGGGCCTATCCCTAAAATGTGAACAATAATCGATTTTGATACCCTTCCATGGCATCCCCCAACAGTAACCTACTGTGCAAAGACCACCCACCTAATTGTTATCCTTATCCCAAGAAACAGAACTAGCTGAATAATAGTTTCTTAAGCTAAAGTTTGCTTAAGAGTGGTTTGTTCCACTCTTGTGCAGCAAAAATGTTTGTTGGGATTAGAATAAACCCCACTTTCAAAACAGCCAATCCCTGCTTTTTTCTTCAATCAATAATAAGCCCGTGCTCCAAATGGGCCAGTAACGATAAAGTTTTGTTTACATTGGCAGGCCTTCTCGTGTAAAGGGCCGACAACCGACAATTTTCCGAACGGCTCCCGGCCCGAGCGCCGAGAGAGAAAATTCTCTCTCTCAAAAAGAGCCGAGCCTTGGTTTTATGTCAACAACGGACTCACTCGGGAGGCCTAACCACCCTAAGAAAATTTAAGAAAGACTCACAAAAGACCGACACCGGGTGAAACATTTCAAATTAGCTTAACATGTTTATCAATCATTTTCTATTCTATTCTACTCTAGTGCTTGCACACCCAGTATTGAAAAGCACCCTGGAAATATCAAAATTTCTTTCGATATTTTCTTGTCAGCATTAATATTTGCAGCATGTCAGAGACGTGTCACATATATTAAGATGGCCAGGCCCACTGTGCAGACTAATGGGTTTGGAGATAATTCAAAAAATTAAGGCAATCACGAGGGGCGGATCACTACCAAAACAACTGAATTGAAAATGCGTTAGAAAATTTGATATTTGGCCTAATGCGTTGAAAAATGCATGGAAAATGCACCAAAAAATTCAATGCGTTGAAAAATGCATAAAATACTCACGTATTTTTGAACCCTAATACACTAATGCGCAACAAAATGCACCAATGCGTAATGTCAATACGAAAGACTGAATCGAAAATGCACTAGTGATTCGCCCCTCGGGCAATCAGATTATCCACTTATGAATAACTTGATTAAGTACGAACGGGACGATCGAGGAATATCCGCCATTGCTCTGTTGCTACTATGATGGTAATCTCTGATTCTACTTCATATTATGGAACAAAAACTTATCATTGTGTATGCTCACTTGTAGTGCATATGCTGATTGTTTTTCAGCCTCTTCTACACTCAGCCAAATAAACTTAAGATTTCCATAAGGCCCAACTTATGAAACGGCTTTTAAATAATTCATAATGATTCGGATGAATTTCATAAGGTCACTCTATGACGTAAAATCGTCTCACAGCTTGGCTTTTATTCATGTTTAGCAACATGATATACCCAAGCGTCGGTAGCCGTGTGGATAAAACACGGGCTCGGTGATCCCGACGTTTATGGATCAAATCCACCCGCATAGAAAAATACCACTTGACATGAAGTCCAAACAGTAAATTGGTCCTAGCTGAAAATGTTAGTTTTTCTCAAAAACTTACTTTATTGTTGAACAGTGTGAAACCTGAAGCTATTGACTATGAACGACAGTTTGGTAAAACCATGCCTGACAGTTATACTATATTTTATTATCCACGCATTGTTGAACAATATGGTGATAAAAACTCGTTTAATATTGTGGCAATATGAGATCACCTTATTTCAGACTGTTAGCCTTCATATTTGCGCAACACACCTACACCAGTGCATTTAACAATATATCACTTTTTTTCAACACTTTGTCAAATGGTTACACACTTTTGTGTTAGTGAGCGACAAAATTGGTGAAAAAATAAACACTTTCTAAGTTGCAAAATCAACAACACCGTGTCGAGCTGGCCGATTACGCTCCCGGGGAGGTTTTTTTCACTGCTGCCGCAGGGAACCTTGGGGATAAACAACAGTCGAACCATGAGCAGGAATACACGGAACCATGGAGCTTGTTTTGAAGGTAAGTTTTTTTCTGAGTTATGGATTTTTATCAATATTTCTACATATAAAGGATCCTTAACCAATTTTGCTCCCATGGATGTTGTTGCAGGTCGGATGTACCGCCGGAGCTGCTGGAGAAAGCCAAGACAGATTCCGCGCATGGTAATCACAGGTTATCACCAGATAGTGCATTATTTGGTTGGTTTTTGGATGTGTATTGTCGAATCCGAGGTCGAATCGTAGGCGAGACATATACTTCGACTGGAATCGATTTGGATGTTAAACAGGGGATCAAACGGAGGATACAATAGACACCGGAAACCAAGCAGGGATCGATCAGCCCAGCTCCAGGACTCGGAAGCTTTTCATTCTCGCAGCTCGGAAAGCTGATATACGGAGTGTTAGCGGCGGCAGAAAACAATTTGAATAGATACGGATAGTTCATCAAGATTCGGGGCAGTTAAGAATAATTTCTATGACCGTCGCCGAAATCAAATATTGTATTTACTTAGATTTTACGAAATTTACTTATCAAAGGTACATAGGTTAATAAAAATGTAAAGTTTCCTAATTGTTTTTATTATTATTCCACCACCAATACTGCAGAAGCTAACATTACCACTGTATGAGAACAATATACTATAGGACCATGGAACCGTAATGTACAGTAAAGCAATGGTTACACATATATTTCACATTTTACTCCAAATTTACTGTTCAATTGTACTAGAACTGTTTGCTTAACAGTAAATATTGCCAAAAATGGATAGTATATTGACCTTTTGTCAAACTGTAATCGAAAAATTTTGTTCGAGAAAATGGGCGTTTTTTTATTGTAACATAACTTAACCGCCTATTCCCCATATTGTAATTTGGTCGATAACCATCTGCCACACTGTTGAAACCGTTTACGGTACTGTTCGTTTATTGTTACTTTGAGTGTTATGTGATACTGTTGAGATATAGTAGTAAATAGTTGTGAACAGTATAATTAACAGTCGTAGTATGGTTCATGATTATGCGGGCAGTCTGCACCATTTTAAGATTTTTTTTGTTCTTTTCATAAGTCTATGTTATGAGATTTGTCATAGCAAGCACGATCAATTTTCATATGGTAATCTTATGGCATCCATAAGAATTAATTATAGCAAATTTTCATAATGTGTTTCGATGAATTTCGCTAGTTTTTTTCGCTGAGTGTATGCGATAGAAATCGAGATTACCATCCTCAAAATCGCGAGGCCAATTTGTTAGAAAGAGAGGGAAGATAGGAAAATTAACATGGCGTCCCGTATCATCTTAACAAACCTTTTTGAATTGAGTGAAGACAACTGTAGCAACCGTTTCGTTTTAGGGAAATGGTGTTTGAACATAAAATCGTTGGGAGTGGTGCTGCTAAGAAGGTTAATGCACACTCCGTTTAAGTTGGCGTCTTTTCTCATTATCTATCATTTTTCATACTGTTTTGATGAATTTATTTTAAGGCTTTTTACGGCATCATCAGCATCGGCAGCCATGTTGGATATGAGCCTCAAAATTTCAAAGTGATAATTATCTGCCACCAAAACGAATATTCGTATGAATAAGTATCATCCTATATGCTCACTTGTGTCATCAGAATGGAAAGCATGTTGGAAAATCCTCAAACTGAGAATAATACGAATAGTTAACGTAATGGAAAATGTTTGCATCGATTTTTCTCAATGTTTACGTTCTGGGGATAGGCCTTTTTCAAATGTCTCGCGAGTATTCACTTTTGAGTAGTTTTCAACGAGCGTGTGTCAATTTTGGCGTTACATTGCGTTACTTTCCAAGAACTTTTGTGTTTTTTTGTTTTCATGTCCCGGCGATTGGCAACACTCCCGCATTCGGTTGAGCGTCGCGACGTCAACGAGAAACGTCAAAACAAAATCAATCTCAATCGGGAAAATTCTAATTAGAATTGTGTGATTTTTGCCGTCAGTCTGTGTCAGTCGGTGTGAAAGCATCATCAAGGAGGAAAAAAGGATTAAACATCCCCGAAAAACGTCCAATTTGTGTTAAATAAGTGAAATTTTAGTTGTGCTACGGGTCTCGGAAGTGTGCTGAGTTTGTGTAGCTGTGTTTAACGATATTGGCCGTTCTCCCTTCCAGCCCAAATGTAAGTGTTCCCATGATTGGATTATCGGAGATTGAGCCATCGAACTAATGCCGAGTTTTGCACGGGTTTCAGTATAGCTTCATTGGAGATTACAATGAGTAAAATGACGAAAAACAAATTAAATCTAACGTTGCCTCCGGGCTCGGTAGACGTTACGGCCAGTCAGCAAACGACCCCGACGCCCTCGTTCAAGACCCCCTCGGGGACGGAGTATGTAATCGGGAAGCACAATCTGCTGGGGAAGCCCAAGAACAGTATCGATGCGCTGACCGAGACGCTGGAGGAGCTCGAGATCGACGAGAACGCCCGAAAGCGGATAAAAGTGTTCCTGAGTCAGAAGGAGAAGATCGGTGAACTGAGCGATGAGGATCTGGAAAAGCTCGGTGAGTTGGGTTCCGGAAACGGCGGAGTGGTCATGAAGGTACGACACATTCCGACCGAGCTGATAATGGCTAGGAAGTTGATTCACCTGGAAGTGAAACCGGCCATCAAGAAACAGATTATCCGGGAGTTGAAGGTGCTGCATGATTGCAACTTCCCGCACATTGTCGGATTCTACGGGGCTTTCTACAGCGACGGGGAGATTAGCATCTGCATGGAGTACATGGATGGGGGTTCGTTGGATTTGATCCTGAAGCGGGCCGGGCGCATTCCGGAACCGATTCTGGCCAAAATCACGTGCGCCGTACTGAAGGGGTTGAGCTACTTGAGGGACAAGCATGCCATCATGCACCGGGATGTGAAGCCGAGCAATATACTGGTTAATAGCAGTGGAGAGATTAAGATCTGCGATTTTGGAGTGTCCGGGCAGCTGATCGACTCGATGGCGAACTCGTTCGTGGGCACCAGGAGTTACATGTCGGTGAGTAGATGTTTGGACTTCATTTAGTTTTTATTATGTCGAAATTTTATAAGACAAACGTATGGCCTTCTTAAGATCAGTTTTCTCATGTTCCAAGTTGAACATAATATGATAGAGATCGTACATTGCGATCTGAGAATTGCGACATTGCGCGTTTAGAGATGATAAGCCCTCGTTGTCACCGGTTCATGTGCTTAAACACTAGCAGTACTATACACACAAAAGCAATCACAGTTCCTACGACTACGACCAACAGTAATACACTTCGCAAGGGAAATTCCATAGGTAATACTTCTTGATGCCATTTCGTGCAAGATCCATATACCATATGCCGCCATATGCCATCCTCGTCGGACTCACAGCTTTCATATAGGGTTTTGAAACTAACATTGTTTTCCGTTAGCTCAGCGTAAATCTTACGCATAAGTTCTTCGTCTATGTCGCTGTTGTGAAGATGAGCTTCCTTGAGATTGGGGGCAGCTCGTAGTAGCTCTATTACTTTAAACGTTGTAAGCGCGTTATTCCGAACGTTCAGATATTCCAACGACGGGAAACTGATGTTGGTCAAGACTACCTCAATGATGTTATCCCCGTAGAAATCCAAGTGAATTATGCTGCGTGGTATGTGGCCCCAGGGAATCAAGGTAATATAATGATTGTGCTGGAGATACAAATATTTGAGTTTCGTCAGTGTACTCAGTGCGGAATCTGGGATAACTTCAATGAAGTTGTGCCCCAAGTGCAGTATTTCAAGATTCACTAAAGGACTGACAAACTCCATGTTTCGTATACTATTAAACGATAGATCCAGATATGTAATGTGAAAATTCTCTCCGCTTGTAGTATTCACTGTATCGATGTGATTGTCGTTAAAGTCTCCTAGAAGCAGTTCAGTTGGTAGGCTTAGCTCCTTCAATCCTGCGCTGATCATTTCGACACCCGTTGGTCGGTGCATAGCTTCGTAGAGCTGTTGGTCGAAGATTGTTACATTGGAAATGGCCTTTCTCATGGATTTCGGCAGGTTGATGTGGTATCGCTGATAGCCCGCAGGAAACGAGATTTGGTCGCCAGGATGGTAGGACATGTATTCAATTCGGCACATGGATTTAACCGGATACGGTAGACACTCATAATGAACCGCAACTGCAGTCGCAAACGGAAGGAATAACCTAATGAAATAATTGTTACCTCAATAGTAGATTGTGTGAGACAGCTTAACATTGAACTATACTCACCAAATGTATGTTCGCCAGCACAGCATCTCAAATCAACTGCACGCTGGAAAGCAGTCAAAATTCGACTGATTACATTGAACTTCAAAAATTCGCGATAAGCTTTGTTCTATACCTAACGAAGTGAGTCATTTGAATCGGATTATGCTAGACTGAAGGAGGCATTCATTTTTCGTCAGGTTTGATTCGATGCTTTACAAAATCTTTGTATGTCTTCAAACTGGTTAACCCTTTGGAATCGGAAACGGAGTAGTCATATACATGGGCGTAGCCAGATGAGGGGGGGTAATTATTTCAGACATGGATTTCTTCAGATTTCTCTAGGTAATTTTACAGAAATTCTTCCAGGAATTTGTTAAGAAAGCTATCTTTGTATTTCCTAAGGAATTCCTCATTGGTTTTCTTCAGGAATTCCTTGAGGTGTTCCTCCAAAAATTCCTCCAGGGACTAAACCGGGAATTCCTTCTGTGATTCTTCTTTCAAGAACAACTTCATGGATTAATTAAAAAAAAAAACTCCAAGGGTTCCCCCAGTAACACTTTCGAGAATTCCTTATGGAATTCCTACTGGTTGAGGATTCCCTGAGGTATTTCCCTTGATATTGCTTCTTCAGCAATTCCTCCAGGCATTTCTTCAGGGACTGCTACAGGGATTATTCTAGGAGTTCCTCCACGAGTTCTTCTTAGGATTCCTTCAGGATTTCTCAAAGAATTGCATTTGCGATTTCTTCAAGAATTCTTTCCTGGATTCCTCCAGAAACTCCTTCAGGAAATCCTCCAGCAATTCTGCCAGGGATTGCTCTGGGAATTTCTACAGGAATTTATCCAGGAATCCTTCAAGGCATTAGAAGCAACTAGAGATTCCTCTAGGAATTCCTCCAGAATGTCCTCCAAGGATTCTTCTACAGATTCCTCCAGAAGGTTGCTCTAGAGATTCCTCCGGGAATCCACAGGCGTTTCACTAGAATATCTTCCAAGGATTTCTTCAGGGATTCCTCCAGTAATTTGTCCATTCACTCGGGAATTCATTCTGTGATTCTTTCAGGAACAACTTCATGAACTATTTTAAAAATTCCTCCAAAGATTCCACAAGAAACTCTTTTTAGAATTCCGTCAGGAATTCCTCCTCGTATTCCTTAATGAATTTCTCCAGGAACTAATCCAGTACTTTCTCTAGGAACTGTTTAGGGATTCCCATAGGAATTCCTTTTAAATTGCTTCCGGGAATCCTTCTGAGGTTTTTTCAGGAATTGCTTTAGGAATTTCTTCAGGAACTACTACAGGGATTCCTCAAGGAGCTCCTCCACGAACTCTTCTAAAGTTTCCTTCAGGTTTCTCCAAGAGTTCCATCTGTGATTTTTTCAAGAATTCTTTCCTGGATTTCTCCAGGAATTCCTCCAGCAATTCTGCCAAGGATTGCTCTGGGAATTTCTCCAGGAATTCTCCAAGGCATTAGAAGCATCTAGAGATTTCTCTAGGAATTCCTCCAGAATTTTCTCCAAGGATTCTTCTAGAGATTCCTCCAGAAGTTTCTCTAGAGATTCTTCCGGAAATCCACAGATATTTCACTAGAATATCTTCCAGGGATTCCTCCAGAATTTTTTGTCCATGCACTCGGGAATTCATTCTGTGATTCTTTCAGGAACAACTTTATGAACTATTTTAAAAATTCATCTAGATATTCCACTAAAAACTTCTTAGAATTCCTTCAGGAATTCCTCCTCGTATTACTTAATGAATTCCTCCAAGAACTAATCCAGTACTTTCTCTAGGAACTGTTATGGGATTCCCTTAGGAATTCCTCTTAAATTGCTTCCGTGAATCCTTCTGAGGTTTTTTTTTTCAGGAATTGCTTTAGGGATTTCTTCAGGAACTACTATAGGGATTCCTCAAGGAGTTCCTCCACGAACTCTTCTAAAGATTGCTTCAGGATTTCTCCAAGAATTCCATCTGTGATTTCTGGATCTGGAATTATTCCTCCATCAGGAATTCCTCTAGATTTTTTTCCAGGGATTCCTCTGTGATTTTTTTTGTCTGTATTAACGAGATTTTTAACCCTAGGCTAGTTCATCTCGGGTCCTCTGGGAATTGCTGCAGGGATTCCTCTAAAAACTCCTCCAGGAATTCATCTAGAGATTTTTCCAGAAGTTCCTTTGAAGTTTCCTCCAGGAATTACTACAGACTTTATTCTGGATTCCTCCAAGAATTCCTCCAGGGTTTCCTCCAAGAATTCCTCCAGGGTTTTCTCCAAGAATTCCTCCAGGAATTCCTCTAGAGATTTTTCCATCAGTTCTTTTGGAGATTCCTCCAGGAATTACTACAGACATTTTTCTGGATTCCTCCAAGAATTCCTCCATAAATTCCTTCAGCACTTCCTCCAGGTATTCCTCTAGGAATTCTTCCAGGAATTCCTCCTGAAGAAATTGTTTTAGGTATTCCACCAGGAGGAATTCACCTGGGCATTCTTCCAGGCATTCCTTCTTGGATTCTTGCAGGGATTCCTCCAGGAGTTCATTCAGCGATTCCTTCAGGAATTCCTCCAGGAAATCCGTCAGGGATTCCTTGAGAAATTATTCCAAGATTTTCGCTGGGAATTCCTTCTGGAATTTGTCTAGCATCCCTCCAGGTGTTCCCTCAGATTTTCCACCAGGAATTGCTGCAGAGATTCCTTCAGGAATCTCCCTAACAATACCTCCAGAAACTGCTTCAGGAATTCCTCCAGGGATTTCTCCACGAATTTTTCCAAGGATTCCCCCAGGGATTCCTCCAGGAAATATTTCGAGGATCCCTCCAGAAATTTGTCCAGGCATTTTTCCAAGAATTTTTCAAAGGGATTTTTTGAGGAATTTCTCCCAGAATTTATCTAGAGATTCCTCCAGGAATTGCTTCAGGGATTCCTCCAGTAATTCCCACAAGAATACCTACAGGAACTTCACTAGGATTTTATCCAGGAATTGCCACAGGATTTTTTTTTAGGAATTCCTCTTGGAATTTTTCCAGGAGTTGATCCAGGACATCCTTCAGAAGTTATGTCAGCAGTTCTTCCAGGAATTTCTTCAGGAATACCTTCAGGAATTTTAAAGCGATTCCTCCAGGCATTCTTCTAGAGATTCCTCCAGGAATTACTTCAGGAATTCATCCAGGGATTACTCCACGAATTTCTATAGGGTTTACCCCAGGGATTTCTCCAGGAAATTCTTCGAAGATTCCTCCAGGACTTCCTCCAGGGGTTTTTTCAGGAGATTCTCCTGGAATTTACCAAGGGATTTTTTCATAATTTTCTCCGAGGATTCTTCCCAGAATACCTGTGGAGATTTCTTTAGGAATTACTCTAGGATTTTTTTGGAAACTCTTCCAAGAATTGATCCAGGACATCTTTCAGAAATTATGCCAGCAATTCTTCTAGAAATTCCTTCAAAACTTCTTCCAGGAATTTCTCCAGGAATACCTTCAGGAATTTTTCAGAGATTCCACCGAAATTCTTCCAGAAGTTACTTCTAGGAATTACTTCAAGAATTCCTCAAAGGATTTCTCCATGATTTTTTTCAGGAATTTCCTCAGGGATTCCTCCAGGAAATCCTTCGAAGATTCCTCTAGAAAGTCATTCGAAGATTCCTCCAGGGCATCCTTCGAAGATTCCTTCAAGAAATCCTTCGAAGATTGCTCCAGGAAATCCTTCGAAGATGCTTCCAGGAATTCCTTCGAAGATTCCTCCAGGAAATCCTTCGAAGATTCCTCCAGAAAATCCTTCGAAGATTCATCCAGGAAAACCTTCAAAGATTCCTCCAGGAAATCATTCGAAGATTCCTCCAGGAAATCCTTCGAAGATTCCTCCAGGAAATCCTTCGAAGATTCCTTCAGGAAATCCTTCGAAGATTCCTCCAGGAAATCCTTCGAAGATTCCTCCAGGAAATTCTTCGAAGATTTTTCCAGGAAATCCTTCGAAGATTCCTCCTGGAAATCCTTCGAAGATTCCTCCAGGAAATCCTTCGAAAATTCTTCCAGGAAATCCTTCGAAAATTCCTTCAGGAAATCCTTCGAAGATTCCTCCAGGAAATCCTTCGAAGATTCCTCCAGGAAATCCTTCGAAAATTCCTTCTGGAAATCCTTCGAAGATTCCTCCATGAAATCCTTCGAAGATTCCTTCAGGAAATCCTTCGAAGATTCCTCCAGGAAATCCTTCGAAGTTTCCTTCAGGAAATCCTTCGAAGATTTCTCCAGAATTCCTCTGGAGATTTCTCCAGGAATTGCTCCAATAATTCATCCAGGAATTTGTCCAGAATTTCCCCCAGGCATTCCTCCAGGATTCTCTTTGAATTTTCTGCTGGCATTCCTGGAGTCAGGGATTTATCCAGGAATTCTTCCAGGGATTGCTTCAAGGAATTCTTCCAACGATTGCTTCAGAAATTCCTCACAGGTTCTCAACAAAAAACCATTAAGAAAATCCTTCAATCATCTTTTCCAGGGATGTACCCAGTAATTTCTCCAGGAGTATCTGAAGATTTTGTTTTTTGAACTACTTCAACAATTTCTAGAGGAGTTCTTCCAGTGAACTGTATTGGAAGATAATTTTAAAAGGATGCCTACAGGAACCAGGAAATTTTCCAGGAATTCTTTGAGGAATCTCTCCAGCAGTTTCTTCAGAAGTTAACTCAGGGATTCCATTAGGAATTCTCACAATAAGCGAGAATTAAGTTCTCCAGGGATTCCTCCAAGCAGCACGCATGTCACAAAATAGTCACGGCGGCCCAAGTTTTGGTGGCGCAGAAGTCACTGTGACTTGCTTTAACACTCATGTGATGTTAAGCTAGGCACACCACGATAGCGTAGTGCACGCTCAGCGAGTCTGTCTGGGTCATATTCCTCATCCTACTTGGGTTCAACATATAAGTACTTACATGCTAAAAGTGATTCCAGACATTTCTCCAGGGAATCCTTCAGGAATTCACCCAGGAAAGTTTCTTTCGGAATTCTCTCAAGGTATCTCGAGGTTTTCCTCCAGGGCTTTTGCGAGAATACCTTCAAAAATTCTTCCAAGGATCCTTCCGGGAATACGTCAATTTACATGATTATGCTCTGAGTATACCCTACTAACATTTATTGTGAATGTAAACGTCAACAAAGCGTCCTCAATACGGCTTGATGCTGAGTTACTGTGTTGTACATATGGACGGAAGCTTCTATGCAAGCCCTCTATACCAATGAATCGGGCGAACTTAATCCACATGTATATGCTGTGCGAGCAGCTTCTATGCTACGGAGTCATAGCTCTTTTCTCGGCACCTATGTATCCATTAACTGAATAACATCTAAAGAAGGCGCTTTTTCAGCCTTTTCGCAGTTGTTAAATAATAGTTTTACGGCATCGATTAAGGGTTCATTCAAATATTACGTAACGCAAAATTTTACAATTTTAGACCCCCACGTAACGACTTTTGTATGGGATATTTTGAAATTTTGTATGAAGCGTAACACAGCGCTAGACCCCCCTCCCTCTCCCATTAGCGTTACGTAATATTTGAACGAACCCTAAACATAATTAGGTTATGGATACCGTGACGCAATACATGTGGAACTGGGATTATCGCTTTTAAAATTGAATAATTAAAGTTCTTGTCGCTACTTGGAACCGAACTCCCGATCTTCGTATCCACTGGTCCCGATGATGTCCTCGCTGCCACAATGCTATATATCAGGGGTTTTCAGACATTTCGGCTCGCGGTGCACCTTTTGGAAATAAATCGCTCCGCGGTGCACATGGTCAATATTGTAAAAAAAAAAACAATTCCAAATTCGTAAAAAAAGCTTTCGTATTTTCCATATCAATTCCAAGTGCATACATTCGTCATTAGTTTTTCTCCCACCAATTATGACACTGTTTTACGTTTTTTCATCACTTATCGGAGCATTATGAAGTGACACAGTTTAACTTAACTAAGCAAGAAATATTCCAAGTCGAATAATATTTATTCGACTTGGAATATTTCTTGCTCAGAATGTTTCTGGAAACTTTCAGACAAGATCTATATAAATACTGAATGAAAAAGTAAGAACGTCGGTGAAGTCCTTCCAAGAATACTGACTTATTTCTAGCAGTAGCGTTTCGTAACCTCACTTTTTACATGTTCAACGACTCTAAAACTGGAATTTTCGGAGAATTCAAGATCAGAATCAAATTGAATATGGACGTAATCGTCAATTCTCGTGATTTTCTTTAAACTACGAGCTAATTTGATGACAAAATTCAAGAATTAACGTTCGTTGGACAGGTAGGTTTGAGGTTAGGAAATCGCCACTAAAATTTTTTTAATGGTAATTTTTCCAAGATTTTTACTGGATTTCTAAAAAAATCTAGCAAGACACTTGGCAGCTTTATTTTCAGAACTTTGGGTTGTAATGACAATATTTGTGATAAATTTCTTCCAGGTACTCTTGTAAATTCGGAAGGAGATGTGTGTTCACCTGATCTCGAGATCAGAGATAGATTCTTTCTCTGGTATTGAGCAAAGCCACAGAAATATTAGTTTCTTTAGCGCATTCATTGAAGATACATTGCGAATGCCTTGTAGGGTAGGTACTTGTGAACATCCATTACGAGCTCTTGAAAAAATATGGTTTTTATTAGGAGAGATTCGGCAGACTTGTTCCATGATTCTTCGCGAATATCTGAGACGGTTTTTGCTGGATTCAAGGTTAACTCACCGACTGGAATAACGGAAATTTTACTCTCAATTCCTTGGAGCACCTCACAATAATTCAGTTGTTCTAATTAAGACTTTTTTGAAGTGGTGCGGTGCACTTGTCATGACTTCGCGGTGCACCAAGTGCACCGCGGTGCACGATCTGAAAACCGCTGCTATATATAAATAGCATAGAAAATAGCCCGTTTTGTTTTACTCCAGACAAGGCTTCGTAATTGTGCCACAAAAAAAAACCTTACCAAACTTCATCTTGCTGCAAAAGCTTGTGAAACGTCAAACGCAATAATGTTTACAGTGAACAAGCTGTGTGGTTGCGCCAACAGGTTCTTCGTCACAGCTTGTAGCTGAAAGAGTGTTCTTTAGACAGCTACGAAGCGCTGCTATTATGTGTACCGTCTACACCCGTTGGTTTGACCGCATCTAATCTGAACACTTCTTAATTTGACCCCCTCTAATCTGCACATCGTTCAAACTAAAAATGGTTCAAACGTCATTCTGCTCATGAAACGGGGTGAAACGGAACGCAGAATCAAAACAAAACACCAAAGAGGGTTGCCATCAGTGTGTTTTTCGATGCCTACAGGGTTACTAGAAGTTCAAATTAAAAAATAAACCCCGTTGGTTTGCATGAGGTGTCGTTCAAACCAACGGGGGTAGACGGTATTTGGCAACATTGCAAAACGTACTGTATAAAAGCAGCTGTTGTATTGGCTGGAACTCATACTCGATTTGCACATCTTCCGACAAATCTTCCGGCATTGAATTGAAGTGCAATAAAAGCAACCCAAATAATTCCACAGCACAGAGATGGATAGCTGTAAAGAATTTGTGTAGCAGCTATATACAGGGTGTTAGGTTCCTGAGTGCAAACTTTTTTAAGGGTGATAGTGGACCATAAATGGTGAAAAAAATTGTTCTACGCATATGGCCAAATCTCAACCGTTACGTAGTTATTGAACTCCCCATGTTTTTGACTCTTATTGCCTTAACTGGCTCTAACTTTAAAATGGTCAAACTTATCGCAGTTTTTTTACCCTTATTCGAAAGATTATTGAATTTTCTATCAAATGGCATCCTTGAACCGATTGGTTTAGTTAAATCCCGCATAAACGATAACCATAAGATGTGCTTAACCACCCATTCGGGATACAATTCGAACAGTATGCGGTATTGTTGAACCGTCTACCTTACGGTCCGTGTATGGTATTGGTTTATTAGGGATAACTAAGTTTTCTTGACCAAATAGCTAAAAAGTAGTGTGTTTTAATTTGTTTTTGTCAATTATCTTTGAAAAATGCGTGGTAATTTAAAATTCTTTCTTTGGCAAAGTTGTGGCCCCTGTTCCACTCTACAATTCGTTCTTTGACATCAAACTTCTATCTCTTATCGTTTTCTTGCAATTTCGATTTAAACGTCGCATTTCAGATCATAAATTTGCAATCGTCATGGTAAACACTTTTTTGCGCACTGTGCCGCACATTTAAATGAAAATTGCAAGAAAACGATAAGAGTTTGAAGTTTGGCGTCAAAGAACGAATTCTAGTGTGGAACAGGGGCCACAACTTTGCCAAAGAAAGAATTTTAATTCATTACGCATGTTTCAAAGATAATTGACATAAACAAATTAAAACACACTATTTTTAGCTATTTTGCTCTAGAAAACTTAGTTATTTAACTAAACCAAGTGGTTCAAAGATGCCATTTGATAGAAAATTCAATAATCTTTCGAATAAGGGTAAAAAAAACTGCGATAAGTTTGACCATTTTAAAGTTATAGCCAGTTAAGGCAATAAGAGTCAAAAACATGGGGAGTTCAATAACTACGTAACGGTTGAGATTTGACCATATGCGTAGAACAATTTTTTCACCATTTATGGTCCTCTATCACCCTTTAAAAAGTTTGCACTCAGGAACCTAACACCCTGTATTCCGCTTAAAGTTTGTTTTGACAATAATGTTTACATCCGACAAGCCGTGTTGGTATACCAACAGTTTCTTTATTGCAGCTTCTAGCTGTAATCAAATCGCATAACGGCCTTCAAAGCGCTGCTGGTTTGGAGATTTGTCAGTATAACGAACTGTACTGTATAGTAGCAGCTGTTTTGTTAGTGGGGACTCCTATTCGATTTGTTCAAGTTTTCACATCTTCCGGGGAATCTCCCGGAGTTGGAATAGAGTGGAAAAAAGGCAACCCCAGTGACAAGTGATGGATTTCTGAAAACCGAGTTTGGTAGCTGTATGGTGCTTGTTTTGCAGTCGTGTATTAGCTTATGATTTATATTTGACTAGCTTACTTTTTATTCAGCGTTGACTGCTTTTATTCGATGGTTACACAACAGAAAGCCAATGACTGAATCTTATAGCACTGCCACTATAGTTGGATATACAACAATCTTCAGGGAGATTTTGACAAGGATGTACTCGGAAAAATACATCTGAATGTGTATTTTCAGAGGACTAGAGATACAGGACATTCCCGGCTTGATTCCAAGATAGTTAATAAGTATAGACAAACTGGATGATTAATTACTGAGAGAACTCATGGAAAGATATTATGTAGACATTTCAAAAATCTTCGGACTTGTTTTCATTATGTTCTACTGAAACAAAATGTTGAGGAAAATCATGATAAAAATTCTCGGTTAGTCCTCAAAAGAGTTTTTAATCTCCTAAAGAGTTCAGCTGCTATTATTTCATACGCATGTTTTCTAGATAATAAAAAATCGGAGATGAAATAATGCACGAATACCTAAATAAAAATCCTAAATCTTCCAGAATTGGTCCATCGCTGCCAGCATCACGTTTATTTGTGTAGAACGAGCGAGCTTTTTCTACAGCTTTTCAACGTTTAGCTTTTAGAATATAGTTAATATAGCTAATATATTCAATTTCATTATGTTGTGTTTAGTTATAAAAGCTAGTAGGGGGTCGTCCATAAATGACGTAGCTTTTTTGGGGGGAGGGGGGTTGTTTGTGATTTTGTGACGAAGTGTGACGATAGGGGGGTAGGGGATTATGATATGTTACGTAGCTTTCTACTAAGCCTATTGGAAACAATATTTCATAATTAATAAAATTTTTACTTGCATTAAGTATCATTATCCAGTAACTAAATGTTGGGAACACTGGCAACTCTGACCCAGAACCTACCACAGTGCTCACCGTTGACAGGCGACTGTCATCCGGATCGACGTCACATGTGTCATGACTACGCTTTTGTAATTAGAATGAGATTGTCATAATATCATTGTATTGTTCCAATTCTCGACAATGAAGAACATGTTTTAAAGTGTCCCGCGAAATATACTATTTTATTAAATCGTAACGTATTTATATGCTTAATTTATTTAAGTCTATTCACCGCCTCGTCACGTTACGACACTAAAAAAAATATTGCATGATTTTTTTTCCATTCACAATAATGTAAATAACAAATAATTGATGAACAAAAATAATTTCGGGTTCATTTCATAAGGCATGCAGCTATCGGACGCAACAACTGTATCTGAGAAAGTGGTTTTGAAATCCTGCGTAAAGAATAATGTATTGTGTTTGCAGACAAAAATCAATTTCGCTTAAATGCTTCTCAATACCAATAGTTTGCTGCTTGCTATAGGGCACTGCACGCTGCTAAAGTTGCAAAGGATTTTTTTCTAAGTTTTTGGCATTATTCCAGGAATTCCTTATATAGTTTCTACAGGACTTCCTCGAAGAATTCATCCAATAATATCTTAAGGAGCTCCTCTAGCAACTTTGTAAGGAATTTCTCATTATGTTCTTTATAGGTTTCCCCAACAGGGGAAGGATAACATTTTCACAGGAATTCCTACTGGGAATCCAAGAAAAAAACTTCTGAAAACATTCCAAAAGGATCTGGAGGGATTTCAGAAGGAATCCCTGAAGGAACTTCCAGAAGAATTCCAGAAGGAACTCCTGCAACAATCTTGAAAGGAAATAGAGAAATTTCAAAAGATATTCCGTGAGGAGTACCTGGAGCAATTCTAGATGAAGCTTTCGGAGAAATCTTGAATAAACTTCTGGAAGAATCTTAGAAGGAGATATTTGTTGATTGTCAAAAGGAACTCCTGGTTTAATTTCTAAAGAAAGCACAAAAGAAAAAAATGAAAGAATTCCGTTAAGAATTCCTGAAGGAATCCCGGTAATAACTCCTGATGAAATCTAATGTCGTTTGCGTTTTTGCGGTGGAGCTACACCGGTGTAGCACTTTTGCACCGAAAGTGTTCGTTTTTGGTTTTCGTGCTGCACCGGTGTAGCACTTTTTCTGCACCGCTCCAGATAGTGCAGCACTCAAAATTTCGAGAGTGTAGCGGGTGTACAACGCGTCCACCAATCAACGTTTGTAAAGTTGTAAATATTTTGGTTTTTATTCACGCACACCAATGCAACTGCACCGAAAATGTTCGTTTTTGTAGTGAAAAGTGTAGCACGAAGCGGTGTAGCACCGCCACAAAAACGAAAACGACATAAGAAAGAAAATCCTGGAGGAATTCCAGAAGCAACTATGGGAGGAATCCGTAAAGGGATTCCTCGCAGAATTCTAAGATATCCTGGAGGAATCCTGGATGAAGTGAAAAGAGGGATGCCGGAAAAGTTACTGGAGGAGTCCAGAAAAAAAAAACATCCTGGATAAATCATAGAAGGAAGTCCTCGAGGAATCCCAGAAGAATCCAGGAAATAATTCTTGTCGGAATCCAAAAAAGAACACCTGGAGGAATCCCAGAAGCGACTCCTGAAAGGGTTTTGAAAGAATGCCGGAGGGGTACCTGCCGAGGTCTTGGAATGAATATCTGAGTGAATTCCTGAAGGAAACCAAGTAGGAACTCCTGGAGGAATTCCCAAAGAATCTTTTTTAGGAGACACAGAAAGAAGTTCTGATGGAGTCTCAAAAGACATTCCGGTTATTGTCCCTGTAAAGATGTCCAAATAAACTGCTGGTGGAAGAGAGGAGATGAAAACCTTGAAAAAACTCCTGAAGGAAACCATGGATAATCTTTTAGAAAAATCTTACAAGAAAAAAACTCCTGGAGAAATCTCAGAAGGAGCTTTTGGGAGAATCTAAGAAGGAACTCCGGAATTAACTATTGAAGGGATCTTTGAAGGAGATATCCTGAAGGAATACAATAAGGAGGAATTCTCTAATGGAATCCCAAAGAAAATTCACGGAGAATTCCCAGAAGGAAATGCTGGAGGAATTAAAAAGGGAGACATTTTCAAAAATGGAACTTCTCGAGGAATTCCAAAATGAACTGCTGTAAAAATTTTAGAAGAAACTCCTGCAGGGTCCATCGAACGTCGTGGTGAATGTTATTCAAATGAAACCAATTTGATAATCTTAATAGATTTATTAGTGAGCAAACTAATATCTCCGGAAGAGCTTCTATGGTATATTGGGAACATCAATATCTGGTTCTTCGGCATCAAGCAGAACGATGGGCGGTTTATTGAGTCAATAGCTTTGGTGATAATCTCCACTGGTCCACTGGCGTGAACCTGGCAGTCGGCAATGTTTTCTTGCTATTGTTTTTTTTTTCATAATAGTTAAAATTGAAATCAGAACTAAGTTCGAGTTTTTTTTACATGAAAATTTTGTTTAGGGGGGGGGGGGGTGTTTAACAAGCTACGTCATTTATAGAGGGGGGTACCTGAATTTGTGACGAAATGCTACGAGGAGGGAGGAGGGTATCAAAAATCGCATTGAAAAAGCTACGTTATTTATGGACGCCCCCTAGGTATAAATATGCTTAGGGAGTTTGGAAAAGATCGAGCCATTCTACACGAAGTTATGAAGAATTTAGAAAAAGGTATTATTATCCGATAGCCAACTTTGAGCTGTTATATCTCCGGATTTAATGAACCGGATTCATTGAACCGAATGCAATGAAATTTTGATCATTTATGACTAATATAATGAACTTTGAAAAACAATTGACTTTATTTGAAATTAAAAATAAGAAAAAAAGTAAAAGCGATTTAATTTATTTTATGTTTTTTAGTAAATTTATTAATTTTCCATATGCATCCCATTACCTTTTCAATTCAATGCCGGCCATTTGGTTGCATTCCTTTGAAACATAAATATATTCAAGTCAATTAGAGGGAATTAAATGAACTATAATTACTATCTCGAATTTTTGAAACGAAGTTTTGGATAAACTGGTGTTATATTAGAAAAATAATCTAATCGTTATAATTTTCTTTCGTGTAAAGTACTTTAAGTTTAGTCAAAAGTTTTTAATAGCTCATTATGTAAGTCATAAATGATCAAAATTTCATTGCATTCGGCTCATTGAATCCGGAGATATAACAGCTCAAAGTTGGCTATCGAATAATTATACCTTTTACTAGAACCTTTACATATAACTTCGTGTAGAATGGCCCGATCTTTTCCCAATTTTGACCACTGATACACAACTAGTTGATGAACTTACAGTAAAAATTCGTGAATATTTGATGCCCTTTTCGAAAAGTTACAGCTACCTAGTTGAACATTTTTTGAAAAGTGATAATTTTACCTGTCCCAGTTATTTTGAGTATCCCCTGTATGCCAATTTGTATTTTTCATTACATTTTATTATTGTTGACAAGCACTAACGACTATTCAACGGTTCATGTGTCTGAAAACTAGCCAAGTAAGATACATAAGCAGCACCGCAACTACGATGACTACCGAAGTAAGCAGCACAGCTTTCCTAATACTTATGGGAACATTGTAAACTTGAATGCATTTCCCGTCCTCATACTTATAATCTTCTTGGTAATAGCAATACTCGCGTTCGTAATTTTCGACAAAGGTAACATTGTTCGCCGCTAGCTCGGCTTTAATTTCATGCATTCGTGACTGATTGATGTTGCTGTTGTACAAATAGACAAGTTTTAGGCTAGGAGCTGCCCGTAATAGGGCCGTTACATTGATCGTAGAAAAGCTGTTGAACTGGATGTTAAGATATTCTAATGACGGAAGACTTACGTTGGTGAATTCAATCGTTTCAGCAATGCAAAAAGAATAGTCCAAGTGGATTAAGCTGGCTGGCAAACTGTTCCAGGAAATTACTGCGAAAGAGTTACGTATGAGATACAGGTATTTAAGCTTCGTCAGTGGACTCAGGGTGGAACCTGGAATGATTCCTATTCTATTATATTCTAAATGCAGAATTTCCAAGTTTACAAGACTGCTCACAAAGTCGATATTGGTCAGACTGTTTTGTGCCAAATCGAGGTAGGTGATTTGGTAATTCATCTTCCTAGATACATTCACCGAACGCACTTGATTTGCTGCGAAATTTCCCATCATCAGTTCCGCAGGCAATGTCAATTCAGTCAGAAAAACTCTTTCCATTTCAATCCTCAATGGACGATGCATCGATTCGTAGAGAGTTTCATCGAAAATTGTCACATTGGAGTAGTATTCTTTTCTGGAACGTGGATGTCTAATATGATACTGCTTATAGCCTGTGGGGAAAGTGACCAGATCACCGCTATGATAGGAAATGTGCTCAAGTATGCACACGGAATCAATCGGATATGGAAGGCACTGGTAGTGCGAGGCTGAGGCTAATGTGATTGCGAACAGCAGTTGGAACCTAAATGGAGGATCATTGATCAGTTTTTACGATAGTCGAATATTGAACACAAAATCTTACCAAATAAGTTTTCCCAGCATTATACTGTTCCGTTGCTTCCCGTACGTCGCTGTAGCTTGAATATGAATGAATAAATTGGAGCTTGTCAGTGCTGATAAGGGGAAAGGTCACGACATATAGACTGTTTCACAAATTATAAATACACTTCGTTTATTTAATAAAATGAACTGTTCTGATGATTTCTACCAACTTCTTTCAAAGTACAGCATATTATGATCCACATTTTTGTAATTTCTTTCAATTTTCATGATATTTTGAAGAATAGCCGAGTTCTCTAACAATCAACTTCATTCTCCAAATTTGCTTTTGCACAGAGGTGTTTTTTAATGATTTAACTACATATATGAGCGAATCCAAAGATGGCCGTCACAATGGCTGGCTTGCAAATACCGAAAGCACGGATCTCGTCATCCAAGCAACAAATAGAGCAGAAAAAGCAATGAGTATCCTTGCTCACTCGTGATAAACATTGAGTAGCATTTTCGTTTTCGAGCTTTTGTTGGTTGACGAGAACGGTGCTCTCAAAATCGCCAGTCAAAAATGCTCCTGGACGCGTTCCCATTTCACCTTAAACATTAGTTATCATTAAATACCAAATTTTATCTAACTGTTTATCATATTCGCTTTCTCAACAAGTTGGCCAAGAAATGCCTTCATAAAAACCTGGGAAAAATCGATAAAGGCATTTGCGCAACATTTTTTATGACATCAAGTTTCTTATTTTTTAAGGTTTTCTACCGAACATAGGAACGACCACACAGTGTCTTAGCTTTTTTGAGCACATTTCATTTAAGCACAAACGTCTTGAAATCCCGCTTCAACAGTGCCATCAGAACTTCAGACGCACAAATCTCAAGAAGTAAGCTTCAAACAACAGTGCATTTTATTATTCTATTCTTGCTCACTTATAATAAGCTTAAAATAAGAAGAACAATAGCGCTGATTTTTTTTTACGAAGAGATTTGTGCGCTCAAAATCGTGAGTAGGTGCCAAAGTCGGCCATTTTGGGATTCTAACAAGTCTGTCCTTAAACTAGTTTATTTTTTCAGCTCATTCGATCCTTCAGATGGCACGAATGCAATAAGCAGCAAATAAGACATTCGTTTGCTTAACGTTTGTTGTGAAAATTCCTTTGACCATTCGACATATCTTTTCTTATCAATGCAGTAACTTCATTGTTTTTGGAAATTTAATGTTTTATTTGTGAGAATATTTTATTTTCTATTATGCTACATTTTTTGACCACTTTTTGCAACTTCAAAATTTAATCATTTATTTTACAGATCCCTATTTCATAACTTTTACAAGAAACATCAACAAGGTTGGTATTATTTGCGTCTTTAAAATGTTTACTTTGAGAGCTAGAAGAAACTTTTTTTGGATTGTTGCGACAAAATCCTGTCCCACGGCAACACTGTCTACGTTGGTTCTATTGTCAACTCTGACGTGAGATTCGACAAAACGTCACCGGAGATGACTAGCTAGAAAGATGATAGAACAAGAAAACCCAAAGTGAATACCAGTTGTGCTATGCTATATCCAACTATTCTACGGTGAAATAATTGATTTATCTCTTAATTATTATAGTTATACTAAAGTTATATTTACAGCTATTTACAGTTTCAAAAACCTAATCCTAAACTACTTTGCGATATTCAGTTTCATTCGTTGAACTATTACTATTGTAAGTACGAATAAAGTAGAAGTGAATTGTAGCTAATGATATTGTGTTCTCAGGCCTACGTTTATCCTATTGGAAGGCTGCGCTAATCCTATTCCACTTCCAGATAAAAAAAACCAAATTTGTAAGTTGAATTGAACTTCTACTGTAAAAATCTAAAACTAAAATAAACATTATTTGCAGCTTAAAGCACACTAACATAAAAAGGTGTTTGCTAAACGGAGTTGGGAAATGGATATTGTGCTCAAATTGAAAAGGCAGTCAATCGTTAGTGTATTTATAATTCAGAAACAGTCTAAAATTGCTGTTTCTGATGTGACCAAACACCATGCATTCAAGCATTGTCAGGCATTTCGTATTTTTTATTGCAAGGCGTGAAGAGTTAAAGGCGTGGTAGGACGAGTTCTTCAGATGCTTCCTACTTAGAAAGGACCATCAATGCAGACCGTTCAATTTTAAGGGGCTACATTCCTTGTATTGTAGATTTAACCCTTTGGAGCCGGAGGGGTCATATATAACCCCAACATTGGAACGGCTGTATAAATTTACCCATACATTTATTTAGTTAACATCAAATTCATGATAATACTGAATCAACAATTTGCCGCCATAATACTCGATTTGCAGCTGCAGCTCTCCAACGTCGGTCACGCCCAACACTCGTCAGATCACGCTCCACCTGGTCCGCCCATCGTGCTCTCTGCGCTCCACGCCTTCTTGTACCAACCGGATGGTTAGCAAACACCAACTTTGCAGGGTTGTTGTCCGGCATTCTTGCAACATGCCCTGCCCACCGTATCCTTCCGGCTTTGGCCACCTTCTGGATGCTGGGTTCGCCGTAAAGTGCAGCGAGCTCGTGGTTCATCCTTCTCCGCCACACACCGTTCTCCTGCACGCCGCCGAAGATCGTCCTTAGCACCCGTCGCTCGAAAACTCCGAGTGCTTGCAGGTCCTCCTCGAGCATCGTCCATGTCTCGTGTCCGTAGAGAACCACCGGTCTTATTAACGTCTTGTACATGGTACATTTGGTGCGGGGGTGAATCTTTTTTGACCGCAGTTTCTTCTGGAGCCCATAGTAGGCACGACTTCCACTGATGATGCGCCTTCGTATTTCACGGCTCACGTTATTGTCAGCCGTTAGCAAGGAACCGAGGTAGACGAATTCTTCTACCACCTCGAAAGTATCCCCGTCTATCGTAACATTGCTGCCAAGGCTTGTCCTGTCTCGCTCAGTCCCACCTACCAGCATGTACTTTGTCTTAGCCGCATTCACCACCAGTCCGACCTTTGCTGCTTCACGTTTCAGGCGGGTGTACTGTTCTGCGACCGTTCCAAATGTTCTAGCAATAATATCCATGTCATCCGCAAAACAGACAAATTGGCTGGATTTCGTGAAGATCGTACCCCGGCTGTTGAGCTCGGCTCGTCGCATAACACCTTCCAGGGCGATGTTGAATAGTAGGCAGGAAAGTCCATCACCTTGTAGTCCCCGTCGAGATTCAAATGAACTGGATAGTTCACCCGAAATCCTTACGCTGTTCTGCACACCGTCCATCGTTGCTCTTATCAGTCTAGTCAGCTTCCCGGGAAAGCTGTTCTCGTCCATATTTACTCATACAATAATACAGAATACTGTGTTCGGCAAAGTTGTTGCAAATTGAGTCCTCTATTAAGGAAAACTGGGAATATTTGTATTTGAGACTTTATTGACAACCTAGAACATCCTGAACACCATGAAATTTGGAAAAACGAAATAATTGACATACCAGTTGTTCTAAAAGCTGAATTTGGATATGAGTTACGTTCATATGTATTCATTTAACCTTCGTCGAGAATTTCAAAAGGGGGCATCCATAAAGTACGTCACGCCTATAGGGGGGAGGGGGGGCTTCGGAAAGTGTGACAAGCAATGTATTAAGTATACGAAAAATCCGTACGAAGGGGGAGGGAGGGGGGTCAAAAATTCCCAAATTTTGCGTGACGTACCAAATGGATGCCCCCAAAGGTGTTTTATATTCTGGGATTTTCTAGGTGTTTTCATCATACATAATAGCATTGCATTATCTACTGGGATCCGTGAAGCTTTCGGCATCTACAATGTCATTTATAGACATAATAGGGATATTCCAGGTCAGCCAAACTACCTTGGAGTTCAGAACTTCAGATCTACGCGCATAACAACAGCCATATCAAACATATTGAGTAACGTTGCATAATCAACCGCAGTTTCTGGAGCAATCTAAAGTTTGCTTGTCTATTATAAACCTTAGGGACATTCAGGGTCGTCCAATCTGTTCTATAATAAAGTCCTTCCATTCTACAAGAATAACCTTATGTGTTTTCATCATAAATAATAGCTTTGCATAATCTGCTGGAATCCGTGAAGCTATTGAAATCTCAAATGTCATTAAAAAAACACTGCAGGAATATTCCAGGTCAGCCAAACTACCTTGGAGTTTAGAACTTCAGATCTACACTCGTAACAACAGGCATATCTGTTATACTGAGTGTCGTTGCATAATCAACCGCTGGAGCAATCTGAAGTCTACTTGTCTATTATAAACCTTCGGGACATTCAGGGTCATCCAAACTGTTCTATAATAAAGTTCTTGCTGATTCAGTTTAATTATATTTGTAATCAACGCTAAATAAATGAAATAGATACAATCATAACGATTGGTAACGTTGTGTAACTCAAAACATCAAAAAACATATTATTCCGGCTGTACACTCCATGTAATATATTGTAGGGCAGTGTGTACGATTCTAAATATCCCGATGTTATATCATAGTCTCTGATTGTATTCTGTGAGCTTCAGTAAGTATAGTAGATTATACAACATATCTCTATACAGCCACAACAGAAACTTCAATTGCTAGTGTAGATGCTAGATTTTGAATATCATGATAGTTTGGATGACCCCAGTTGATCTGACGATGTCCATTGAACATTCAGAAGATTTACTGGACATAATAGACTATGCTTTGGATGACCTAGGATATCCCGACTTATCTGATACTGTCTATTGAACTTTCAGAATACTTATTGGACATGACTGTTACACCCGTAGACTTTAGGATCTAAATTCAAGCACAGTTTAGATGACCTAGGTTATCCAGAAAATATATTTTGCATCATATCCTACCCTTTTTATGCTATTGAGTACCAAAACTAACAAATACGTTGAAAAAAAATCTATAATAACGCTTGGAAAATTCCGGCTTCAAAGGGTTAATTGTATAGGGTAAGTGTGCCCATCGTTGTGGTATTAAGGTAAATTCATTTTAAAAACAATGATCGTACCATCTAATAAAGGGTTGCAAAACGTTAGTTGGTAGTTTTATATCCAAATTTGCTTGGAAAAATATAAAAACTATCGTTTCTCTCTGTTTTCGATCATAAATCGCTTACCACAACATTAGGCACACTGTTCCTATTATGGAGGTAAAATTTAATTTTGGTTCCTATTGTTGCGGTATCGCATTGAAATCATATGGGATACCGCAACAATAGGAACACAGCAGCAAAAAAATTAAGAAAAATATGTTTTTAAAATAGGTTTTTGGGCAAATCTTAAGCACACAAATGGTGCAATCTCATAATTTAAGCATAATACATCTATTAAAAATGCCTTTTGGTAACATTTCAGTCGAAAAAGTGCACAATTGCCACTACCGCAACATTAGGTACTACCACAACGAAGGGAACAATTACCCTAATCTGAAAGTAGACTAGACTAGACTAGACACATTCCAAATTTAATAACGATTGGAGCAAACATAAAAAAATATCCCTTGCCAAACAAAAGTTGTAGCCCATTATAGCGCGCATAAAGGCTTCTGAATAACTTTGCTGAAGACAGCATCTTTGTAAGTCCTAAGGTTTTGGAGGTATCGAGGCTTAGTCGAAGTAATGCAATATTGTTGCAATACTTTTTGTGAGTCTATACTTATGACGGTTAGGGTAAGAAATCAAAATTTGAACTCAAAATGTAATCTTAATTTGAACTACATATTTTGAAATTCTTTGAAATGACGTACTTTTTGGGCAAATATTAACCCGAAAAAGATTTTAAACGGCTTTCCGTAATATAATCTAATAACAGAAACTTTAGGAACATTGAAAAAAGCGTTTTTGTCATGCAAATAAGCAATTGAAAAGTCACTGTGATTTAAAGTATTTCCCCCCAGAGAAAGCACATTATCGGTGCTCATGCATTGCAACACACGCTATAAGTGAATACGTCAAATGAAAGCTTATTTATCGTAGAAACGACCAAAATAGTTATTGTGGCATGAAAAATTTTATGCAATTATTTTTTTCATAATGCAACTCATTTGAGTTGTATAATGTTCATAATGCAACTCAAATGAGTTGCATTATGAACCTTATACAATTATTTTCAATTATGCAACTCGTGTCTCCATGCATGTTCTAGAGGAATTGAATAATGTTTACATTTCAAAATGATCTTGCACCGACCAGGTTCGAACCCAGCATTCTCAGCATGATATTGATGAATGCCCGCTCGTTCCGGCTAAGTATACTCTCTGAGAGCTGATGGCATTATTAATTTTATTTCTCATTCATCGCTTCATACGATTTAGTTCGTCATTTCGATTTTATTTCACAAGATGCTAATAAACAGTATGGGAATTATTAGTGCATTTTCCGCACAGCTATAATCCCTTATCATCGATTCATATGCCTGAAGACAAGGTATGCGAGGTAAACAATCAGCGTAGCTACTCCGAGGCTAGGATAGGATACGACAACTAGTCAGCCCAAAAGAGACCAATTTGGGGACCAATAATCTTAGCAACGCGGAAAAACAAGACAGCAAGCTGTGAAATTAGACAGAGAAGTTGCAGGTGTCACATCCTATCCTAGCTCCGAGGACTACTAACGAAAGGGCCACAGCCTTACCGGTGCCAACTGGAAGATGGGCTAACAGGACGCATTTTCCATCCACAAATTCATGTCCGTCATCACCGTAAAAACACGACGAATAATCCTCATATACTTCCACGAAGGTAATGTTCTTCGCTGTTAATTCAACTTTTATATTCAATCGGAATTCGTCGATTTTAGCGTTGTAAAGATAGACATCCTTCAGATTAGGAGCAGCCTGCACCAAGGCCGTTACATTGATCGCAGAGAAGTCGTTGTGTCGCAAATTTAAATATTCCAACGACGGTAGATTAACATTGGTGAAATCGACAGTTTCCACCACTCCTAGGTAGCTATCCAGATGAATCAAGCTGCAGGGCAAATCTTTCCAAGGAATCGTTGTAAAATGGTTGCCCGAGAGGTAAAGGTAACTGAGCTTTGTCAATGGGCGCAGTGCGGAACCTGGAATACTACGAATATTATTCGACCCCAGATGTAGCATTTCCAAGTTTACCAAACTGCTTACAAAGCCGATATCAGTCAGGCTGTTGGATTCCAAATCAAGATAGGTGATTCGATAGTACTTTCCACTGGATACACTCACTGAACGCACTTGATTGTTGGCGAAATTCCCCAAGAGTAGTGTTGGAGGCAATGTCAGGCCTTTCATTTGAACTATTTCCATTTCAACTCTGGACGGTTGATGCATCGCTTCATAGAGTGCTTCATCGAGAATGGTCACTTTTGAGCCGGATTCCTTCAAGGATCGCGGTTGTTGGATGTGATACTCTTGGTAGCCTGTCGGAAAAGTGACCACATCACCAGGGCGATAGAATATGTAGTCAAGTATGCACACGGAATCGATTGGATACGGTAAACACTGGTGGTCGTAGGTCGAAGCAAGTGTGATAGCTAGTAGCTGAAACCTAAGAAGGAGTCGTTTAGTTCAGCCTTACGATGTTCGAACAAGTCCAACAAATCTTACCAAACAATCTTTAGTAGCATTTTGCTGCACTGCTTGAAGCCTCTGCGTCTTAAAACGAAATAAATAAATTGGAACTTGAGAGTGGTGATAAGACGGACCAGCATGACACAATATGATTATTTATAACACAAAAGAGAATAGTTAACGCTTCTTCTTCTCTTCTTTATGGCTCTACGTCCCCACTGGGATTTGGCCTGCTTCGCTTCAACTTAGTGCTCTTTGGGCTTCCTTTGCCTGCCATTGTATGAATTTGTATATTGTGAGGCAGCACAATGATATACTATGTCCAGAGAATCAAGAAAATTTTCCCAACTGGAACGGGAATCGAACCCGCCGTCTCCGGATTGGCGATCCATAGCCTTAACAACAAGCCTAATCGAAGATCCCAGTTACCGCTTCTACAGCTACATGAATGATGAAAACAGATTCTAGAGTCAGTCGGAGATGAATGCAAGCTTGGTCGACAAAAGAATCAGGCATGTATCGAAAGCATGTGTAACATGTACAAGTCGGGCAGCTTATTGATTTGTATTGCATCTTAAATATTGATAAGCACCGCGCCTATTCGATGATTTCTCTGAGCTGCTGCTCTACTTAACTTCAACCGTCAACGTTGCATATGCCTATAAACCAACACTAGAATATACACAAATAGCGCTGCCGATCCGACAGCTGTGATTGAAAGCAAAATTTGACGAATAGGGATTTTCACCAATGATTCCTCTTGCCGCTGGATGCATGTGTCGAAATCCCAGTTGAATTCCTCGTCCGCAGTACACCAGTTGTGTAGGTCCACAAAACTTATATTGTTCGAAGTTAGCTCAGTCATAATCTTCCTCAACTGGATTCTGTCTATTTGGTTGTTGTAAAGATGCACTTCCTTGAGGTTGGGAGCGGTCCGTAGCAACTCTGTTACGTTTATCGCCGAGAGCTCGTTGTACTGAAGGTTCAAGTATTCCAGGAACGGGAGATCGATGTCGGTAAAGTTTGCATCAGTGACAGAATTTAGATAGCAATCCAAGTGAATCATGCTGCGAGGTATGTCTGACCAAGGAATCCATGTAATGGAATTAAACTGAAGATACAAATATTTGAGTTTAGTGAGCAGACTCAGCTGGGAACCGGGGACATGTCCTATAGCGTTCCTCTCCAAATGCAGTATTTCCAAGTTTACCAAACGACCGACAAAGTCCATGTGGTGTAACCTATTGAACGATACATCCAGATATGTAATTTGGTATGTCTCTTCTTGTAATGCATCCACAGAAGCGAGGTTATTGTCGCTAAAATCTCCCACAAGCAGTTCGGCAGGCAACATTAGTTCATCCATTTCCGTGTTGGTCATTTCAATGCTCGTTGGTTTGTGCATGGCTTCGTAGAGTTTGTCATTGAATACGGTCACTTTGGAACTGCGTGCTTTCAAGGACCTCGACACTTTGATGTGGTATTGCTGGTAGCCCGTAGGGAACGAGATTTGATCGCCAGATTGGTAGGAAATGCGTTCAATTCTGCACACGGAGTCTACTGGATACGGAAGACACTCATATTGAACTGCAATTGCAGTTAGAATCTGAAGGAAGAAACTAATGAAGTATTGTTTTCTGATTAGTGCTGTATTTTTGTGATTACAGAATTGAACAACTCACCAAGTTAATGTTGACCACCCTCGCTTCATCTCGATCTAGAAGCTCTCTAAAAGGCGACTCGTATTCGATTGGGTTTACATACTGAAGCGAGATAAGACTGCGTTTATGTTTTATGACGTGAATGCCGTACATCTCGGTGCAAGCCATATACTACCCGACTAGAGTAGGGTACGGGGCCATTTCTGCCGCAATTCTGCAAAGTGACGTAAGCGACATTGATAGTGTTCGCTCATTTTTTGGTTATTATGCATACAACTCTTGCTCATCCTTTAAGTTTCTTTCCACAGTGATAGATTATGACTAGATCTTGCATTCTAATGCAGCAGGAATTCCACAGTGTCATTTTTACACCAGATATTATGTATAATATACCAAAAAATATCGAAATTTTGAATGGCGCTTACGTCACTTTGCAGAATTGCGGCAGATTTGGACAGATGGGCCTATTTTGGGCATTTTACGCTGTAACTCAATCAATTCTCTACCAACTAAGTTCGTTTTTGTATGGGGTGAAATTCGCACGTTATCCAGGACTTCATCGTTGATGCGCAAACAAACTTAAAAATTTCTTCATCCGGAAGAACAACGTTGACAACTTGCGTTTTCGTCACTGACAAAGGGTTTCACGACATCATAATAGTCGACCAACTTTTACGTCATCGTCTTTATTCCTTGTAAACGAACGACGACAGCTCAAGCGATGTCCACAGGCTATTCAATTAAAATTCGTTTATGATATGTAGAACAATGAGTCATTGTGATATCGGAAAAAGTGGTATATAATCAGAGTTTGCATTCTTCTAAATGCATCGAAAAGCAATGAATGTCTGACTGCAAGCATTCAATACGAACGAATGTGCTACACACGGATACTCCCCGTAATGTAGATGTATAGAGATGTCCCGTTCTATAGTTATCAAGTTTTGAATTAATATATCCCTCCAGTAGTGGCATAGTAGGCCTTTCTGCTTCAATACTTGTAATGCATCTCTGATGTACTACAAATATTACTAACAAAACATATATCCATTTGTCACATTCTACTGTTTCATTGCTACAACAAAAACGTGTTACGGAGCCGACCTGGTGTGATGATGAAAGCACGTGACTATTACGCCAAGGACCTGGGATCGAATCCCACTCCCGACAAACTCGCAAAATGTGAGTTCTTCCTTCGGAAGGGAAGTACAGTGTGGGTCCCGAGATGAATCAGCCTAGGGCTAAAAATTTTATTAATACATCATATTCTGATTTATCGACCGTATTCTATTAATAACTTCATCACCCTGCCCTTCGGTTCAGAAAGGGGTATGGGCGCGTTCTGCCAACTTGGTCGAGGCAGATTTCTTGTGAGAACAAGTTGCATACGGACATTCAAAAGTGCCTGAACGAAAGATGTTGCTTGTGAGGATCACTTGAAGATCGGATGGAAGATCATTCTTTTTTTTAGAATATTCGCGTTCGTCTATTTGTTGCTCTTCGTGTTCGTATATTTTAAGTTTCATCTTCAACTGAGTTTGATGAACGCTGCTAGTCAGCAGGGATGATCTTCGCATCTGCATCCGTTGAACCATTCTGAATGGCCGTCGTGAAAGTATCACCAAAAGCGCTACTAATATTTCTTTTATATTTTCATGTATCTGAGTATCATGAGTGATAGCAATAAGCAGGGATAGCAGTAAAAATGGAAGTAATGCAGTACGACGGTGGTGCGATGCTGGTAAAAAAATATCGCTGGAGATGAGCATTGTTTGTACTCAGCCATGTCTAAGACGTGCTCCGAAGTGTCAGGAAAGGAAGCATGCATAAAGCACTAATCTACAAAATCCCGGGAAAAAAGTTGAAAGACCTTATTTCACGTGGAAATCCAGCGGTAGACAAGAGGTGGATATGGACGAATGTTCGTTGAAATTGGAAGGACATTGGTAATGACAGAGCCGAATTTAAGAAAGCGACGAAGCAATTGTAGCAGAAGATGGTGAAGTTGGACTACGAAGACGATTTGCTAGAAACCGCAGACAGCAAATGACATAGGCTTATCGTATTTCAATGGAGATGGCGATGAGGAAGAAGCAGCATTTCAAGAACATAACCAAAATAACTACCTACCACAAAAAACATTACGATCGAACGAAAATAGGAAAGAGCAACTCAGCAAAACCAGTATGTTCAAAACGCTTACCCCAAACAAGCGACCCAAAGGTAAATTACGTTGACCATTTAACTAACAACACATTCTCTTACAGCTCAATACACCACATCGATTTCCAACCTTTCCCAATCCTTAAGGCCACGCAAAACTTAAAAGCCGCAGAGCTAAAGAGGTTGCTATGCCTACTCCCAAATTCTAAGGTGTATTATGGACAATGCGAGTTCTCGGACTTGCATTGGAGACTTGGTCCTATGACCCCCTTGTGCATCAATAAAATAAAAGTATTCTATTAATAACTTCATCATATTATGGCTACATCGGTCTCTTTCTACTCATAGTGTAAGGGAGTAGAGATCAAAGTGGATAATGAAATGATAGATACGATAGTCAGTGGCGTCTCGTAACCTCATTTTTTACCTGTTCAAGGACCTGACAAGTAGGCCATGTATTGAACGAATACAGTGGGGTTCCGATTTTGGCAACAAAATTTTTATTTTCAGTTGCCTAAAACGGAACCATGCTAAAAACGGAATCTTTTTTCGTCAACATTTTTTTACATTTCTCTGTTTGTAAATGATTACTTAACATGCCTAGTTACCGTTATGGAACTATACAACGATCTAACCCCGGAATAATTAGTTTGATCATATTTTCGTAGAGCAGTCTGTAGCCTCATCACACTGCTACAAATGGATCTCTAGAAACAAATATTCTTATGCGTGTAACTAAGAATACTTGCTACTTTTTTGAAACATAGTATAAATTCTATGTGAACTCTTTTCATAAATGTCCTTTGTGAAATTAATAATTGCATTAGGGACCGTAAAACGCCCTAAAAGCATTAAATCTATGATTATGTTGATTTTAGATGTTACCTGCTTCTCAGAGACTTTACAGGTAGTGTTTTTTGGAACAGTCAATATTACACTATAGAAAATTTTGACGTGTAATGTTGCTTAGAAGGTGTCAAAATTAAGTTGTAAAGCAAAGAGGCAGCATTTACGTTATCGCAAAAATAGGATCATTCTTGAAAGATACAAACTTGAAAATCATGAACAAATTCACCCAGTTTACACACGATCCCATATTTTACAAAATGGGACAACAAAAAAGAAAAAAATGGCAGACGTTTAATTGGTGTATGTCCGCATATGCATCATCCCATTCAGCAATATTTTGAAACATTACGTCAGTTTGGCATTTTGAACCCAATGATAAAATATCTTAAAGGAATAACAACTTTCTTGAAATTCTAAACAAAATTTCTGATCTATTTTGTAACATATTTTCATTTTTTTAATATGTGGATGATATTCACGAAATTTAACAGGAATTGCTGAAAAATCCCATCCTATGAAAAAGCTCTGGCAAAATTTCTGCAGATATTTCTGCAAAATGAAACTTGTAGATGTATGCCCATTCGCAGCGAAATTCATGTGTAAATTCATATAAAAATCTATAGAATCCTCGAAAAGAGCCATACAGACTAAACGACTCATAACAGAACATCGAACACTAAGTCCACAGAGACCAGTAATCAACAAACATTTTGGTCGAATAAGCATCGAATAAACTGCATTTAACCCTCGAGTGATCGCGCTGCTGTATTTTGTACAACACATTGAAATAATCTCGCTTTTTGTTATTAGCATTACCGTGGTGCTGACGGTGGTGGCCAACCGCGCGAGTAACGGAAGGTTAACCTAACTTCAACTAGAAGTGGAGCGGACCTAGTGTGATGGTTAGAACACTTGACTATCACGCTAAGGACCTGGGATCGAAATGTGACTTCTTCTTTGGGAAGGGAAGTAAAGCGTGGGTCCGCAGATGAACTAGCCTAGGGCTAAAAACTTCAACTAAAGAAACTGTTGTTCAGCTACTTCTGTTTTTTAGGTATGCCTATGTACCATTTGGACATCCTGGTGAAACTTGTATTTTTTTAATCTTGTACTTATTTGAACATTTCCTTGATGAATTCTGTGAGAAATAAATATTTTTTTTTTATATGTTTCTAGATGTCTGGAGATATTAACAGAGCCAAACAATAAGCTAAAATTTATCACTTTTAGACAAATAGTGAGGTCGTACCCTTAAAGATTATGAAATGATTCTCTCAAAGCAATTTTTCAAATTCTCTATAGCAAAAGTACCCCCAGTGGACCCCTGTGCTCTCAAGGACAACACTTTCGCGTTGTAAGTAAATGGCCAGAGATTCAATTCCCAACCCTGCCACCAACAACTTTTAGATAAGCCAAAATTTTCAATCTATCGTCTATATTCTAAGCAACTGCTCTAACGAAAGGATATTTCGATAACGCCCCTGGACTACATCACTGTCTACTGGACTGACAACCAATATTGACAACAATATGAACAAAAACACCGTGCGTGCTCATCGTTCTACCGTCGTCAAAAGTAGAAAAGAAAGCAGAATCGAAGCTATGAGTGTAAGAAAAAATATCATCAAACAGCTCACGTTCTAGGCCTAGTGGACAAATGACTGACTACAAATGTGTGAGGAAGTGAATTTCAAAAACATACTTTGAACATCGAGACCACAGCTTAAAAGTCGTGGATATTCCCCATGGCCAATGGCCATTCTGAGGGTGACGGGTTCAATTTCCGGTCGGTCCAGAAACATTTTGTAAAGGAAATTACCTGAACTTTCTTAGGCATAGAGTATCTTCGTGTCTGTCGCACGATATACACATTAATATCTGTGATCATAGAACACTGAGAAGCAGGGTTCCTGATTTCCACTTTTCATCTTCTTCCACATTCGAAGACAGTCAGCAGCGAACGGTTGTCGCTTTAGTTTGTGTGTTTGCTTGTCAGCGACGACAGCAAACTTCGGCGAACGGTGGGAAGCCACACTTGGAAATTACTCATTCGTTCACATTCGCATCGCAAGCGATCGAACGGTGATGCGATTCGTGAGTGATACGAGTTATATTTGTGCATACGAATTTTTGATGTTTCCAAAAAATGTTTGTTATTTTCTTTGCTAATCTAGCATTTCAACAACAATACACTAAAAATGTATGCACTAAATGCAAAAATTCTCTTCTAGTTATGATAATAGCCGCTCCGATCACTCACCAGCATTCTTCACCATTCGCCATTAATTCATTCGCGTGCGATTCAAACTGCGACGAACGGCAACGAATATCCATGTCAAACAATTTGCCCATCGCTTCCCACTGGTGATGGGGTGAAGAGTGAATATGAATGGAGTGAGGCGAATATACCGATCCTTGCTGAGAAGTAGGCTTTGTCCTAGTTGGGACGTTATGCCAAAGAAGAAAGATCTACTCGGTTTTGTGCACCCTGCACACAAATAACAGTTGGACATAATATGAAATGATATATGGACCCATACATCACGTATTTAGGATATGTGTGGCAAATATAAATGGGTCGATTCCTTTGTTAGAATGCCGGAATAGCATAAAAGTGTTATTATTTCTTATAATATAATGCAATTTGTCTATTAGAAGAATTATTTATCGATATTTGCTATATTTTTATTAGATTTAAAAATGTTGCCAAAAACGGAATCCTTTGTTGCCAAATTCGGGGGGTGCCAAAAACGGAACATGCCAAAAATGGAGCATGCCAAAAACGGAATCCCACTGTACATCGAATGCGTGAAACTTCTGCCGTACGACCTGTGCTTTTAAACAGATCGGCTTGGTTGGTAGTTCATACCACCTTACCAAGACTGGCAAAAGTTTCAGGCACCCGACTGCCTATTTATTGTTCTGTTTTCATCACAAGTTATATCGATCGTGATTAAGTTCTTGTTAATACAGATACAAAAAAAAAACGCGTAACGTAACGAAGCGTTTAACCCAGGGCTGCCCAATCTTTTTCGCTTGTTTCTTACATTTTTGGTCCGTGCGATCCCCCGATTTGAGATTTTTTAGCATCAAACTAAAGCACGAGCTAATGGATACATATTTCGAAATTGAAATTCAACTTATCCCCTTAACTACCGTGAGAATTTGGTGAAAAAAATTGATCATCATATATCAAGATATGTAGGCAGCGCGGCCCCGGTAAAGTAGACTGCTGAAAACCTTCAAACACCAAGAAAAGTAAGAGTAAACGGATTGATTTAACGGCAACAGACCGGCAACGATTGAGAAGTCGGATCTTGGAACGTGAGAACTTTGAATGAACCCGAACGTGTTGGGCTCCTGGCGCGTGAACTGCAGAATGTCGGCGTTAATGTGGCAGCTATCCAGGAGATACGCCCGCCCAAAACTGGAAAACGCGAGTTCCAAGCGGTGGATCCCATCACCAACACTTCATTCAAGTACCAGATCTACTACAGCGGCGGCGATAAGGCAGAACGTGGAGTTGGCTTCACAGTAATCGCGAAACAGATGAAGCGAGTTATTCGGCGGAAGCGACCGAATCTGTGTGTTGAGGATAAGGTGCAAATTATTCAACTAGGGTAAGTGTACCAGTTATCGCCATAGTGGTTCCCTATTTGGCCATAGTCGAAATTTAGAAAGTTTTCAAGTTTTGATCTATTATGAAAGTTTTAGTAGCAAGGATTGAAATGTATCTTGTCATTAAAACTCTTGAAATGATGCAAAATTTTGAATTATCTTAAATAAGCACTATGGCCAAATAGGGAACCACTATGGCAATAACTGGTACACTCAGCCTACAGCCTGATCTATGCGCCAACGAACGATAAACCCAATGTCATGAAGGATGAGTTCTATGAGAGCCTTGATAAGGCCTACGGAGAGTGCCCAAAACAAGATGTCAAAATAGTTATCGGAGATGCAAATGCACAGATCAACAGAGAAAGTTTCTTTAGACCTGTAATTGGAACGGAAAGCCTTGTTACCAATAATAATGGTCTACGCCTTGTGAGTCACAAGTTGTGACATTGATTGCTGCTAGAAGGATGACAATCAGCAGTACCTACTTCGCACGTAAAAATATCCGAAAATACACCAGGTGACACCCGACACTAGCTCCAAGATAGACCACGTGCTGGTCGACGGGCGACATTTCTTCGGAGGACATAGATGTGAGGTCCTACAGAGGCCCGAACATTGACTCGGTCCGTTATCTTGTAGCTGCAAAAATCCGGGCGCGATTATCCAGCGTCGCGGGTTCAAGAAACTACAGAACGATGCGTTTTAAAGTCCAACACAGCCGAAGGGGTTGCTGCACAGGACTATCAGGAGTTGGACGAATGAATATGACCAACGGATCTGGAGATGTCAACAGTTTATGGAGGTTTATCCATGAAGCAGTGAAAAAAAAACAGCGCAAGAGGTGATAGGTTCCGCTCAGCGACGCCAATGTAATGGTTGCCGCCAGAAGACGAATGCTAGTGGCCGGTACCCGGCTCAACAGGTAGCGGTACATAGTGGCAAGAGCAGCAGAGAAACGTATCCATCGCAGTAAAAAAGCCAGCACGAAGAGAGTGTAATTGCTGAAACGCAGGAAGCATAGACAGGAACGACATGCGGTGGTTTTATGCAACTGTCAATGGTGCGCGGCACAAGATTTCGCCAGTGTCCGCCATGTGCAACGACCGGGAAGGAAATTTGCTGTCAGACAAAACAATGGTGGCAGCCAGGCGGAAGGAGTACCCAGAAAAAGGATTGCCATAATTGATGACGGCCAAGCAGTGGTACCACCAACACTGGATGAGGTTAAGAAAGCCTTTAAAGAGCTGGGAAGGACAAGATCCCGGTCGAATTTCACGGAAGCACGGAAGCGAGTAGCTACATCAATTCACCAGATTATTGTAAAGATTTGGGAGGATGAAGAATTGCCTGCCAGCTGGTTGGATGGCCTCATTTTCCCAATCTACAAGAAAGGGCACAGACTAGAGTGGGCCAATTACAGAGGTATTACCCTTTTAAATTCGGCATATAAGATACTGTCGCGTGTCCTGTTCAACAGACTAAGAACTCTTGAGGAGTCATTCGTCGGCGAATATCAGACTGGTTTTCGTGAGGGCCAATCAAAGACGGATCAAATGTTTAACCTGCGGATGATCCTAGATAAATATCGGGAATACCTATAGCTTGCGAACTCACCATCTCTTCATTGATTTTAAAGCAGCGTACGACTCTGTGAAAAGAAATGAGCTTTGGCAGATAATGTTAGAACATGGTTTTCCGACGAAACTAATTAGGCTGATAGGCGCAACGCTGGATGGATCAAAATCAATTATTCGGATTGCAGACGAAGTATCTACCTCGTTTGTGACCTTGGATGGATGAAGCAGGGTGATGCTCTTTCAAATTTGCTATTCAACATTGCACTCGAAGGAGCGATTAGGAGGAATGGCACTATCATTACACGGTCGCACATGCTCCTCGGCTTTGCGGACAATATTGATCTCATCGGCATCGATCGTGAAGGGCAGTGGAGGAAGCTTGTGCTCCACTGATGAGAGTGATACAGTGATGATTTACTCTACCAAGACGAAGTACATGATATCCGTTGAAGACAGAGGCAGGCCTAGTTGTGTTAGTGAGCCAGTAATTGATGAGGATGTGTTTCAAGTTGTTGAAGAATTTGTTTATCTTGGAACACTTGTGACATGTGACGATGACGTTTCCCGTGTAGTGTAAAGGCGTATTGCAGCTGTGAATAGGGCCTTTTACGGATTTCGTAACCAGTTTAGGTCCCGTAACTTGCGCAAACGCAAACAAAATTCGCTGATTCTTTCGGTTGCCCTCTACGGCGATGAGGCGTAGACGTTTAAACGAGGTGGACCGAAAATCTTTCGGAGTTTTTAAGCGCAAAGTGTTGCGACCAATTCTCGGTGGGACACAAGAAAATGGAGTGTGGCGTAGACGCATGAATCACGAGTTGTACCAAGTAAGTGTACAAAGATGCGGCGAATATTGTAAAACGTATAAAATACGGCAGACTTCAGTGAGCTGGACACGTAGTGCGAATGTCGGAAGAAAGAAAAGCGAAAACGATATTCAGCAGGGAACCAGGTAGAGGTCGACGACTTCGTGGGCGACCGCGAACACGCTGGCTGTACGCGGTTGAAGAAGATCTGCGATCCTTAGGGGCCGTTCATAAACCACGTAGACTTTTTGGGGGGAGGGGGGGCTCTGGCCAAAGTCTACGGTCCATACAAATTTCAATTTTTTTGTATGGACAAAAGTCTACGAGGATGGAGGGGGGGGGGTCTGAGATGGCCAAATTTTGGTCTTCGTGGTTTATGAACAGCCCCTTACACATTCGGGGAAACTGGAAGAATATCGCCCAGGACCGGCGAAAATAGTGCTCTACTATACGCTCGGCGTTGGAGTAAAGTTACTTTGTTGCCAACAAGGTATCAGTGAATCAGGATATATTACGAGTTTTATTTTTGTGTTACGTGTTCTATTTTCACCTGTTAATATTTCACCAAGTTCACCAATGCACATTTGTAATGCTCTGGCGTAGTAGAGCATCATTAGACCTTATCAGTCTCATTTTCATAGCCTACATTTAGGTCATTTCGAGCAAAAACCAACTACCAGATAAAGGAATCGCTCGCTAACAGGGACATCAAAATGTAATGGTCTTGTATTGAATCTCGAATCAGCATGCCCCCTTCGGATTAAACATTTCTAGACAAAACTCGAGCTATGAAAGCAACTAAAAGCCTGGAACACATAGCGTCCGTTCCGTCGAGGTTTGCGTTTTTTTGACAGTTTTCCCATGGGAAATGTGTCAAACTACTGTCACGCACACGCAAACGTATGCATTGTGTGGGGCACTTAATGCTGCGAACAAAAGGCAACCTACCAGAAAAAATACGACACAGAATTGATTGATGGGCGAACAACATTTAGAAAACCTCGTCATCCTGTGTTCAGAAACTGTTATCCACTAGGGTAACAGGGAAAATTTTTGTTCTGTGTTGTGTATGTCCATATGTAATGTCCTATTTTATTACGCATTTGTAGTGCTCCACAACAAGATGTTATATTTTAATATGCATTTGTAGTGCTTCATTATTTTTTCGTAATAGATATCGTCAAGGAGCTCCACGGATTCTTTCGAAAATTGCTCTATGAATTCTTTGTGTGATTCCTCCAAAAAAAAAACTGTTACAACTTTCCCAGAAATTCTTGCTAGGATTCCTCCAGGGGATTCATCCAAGCATTTCTGCTAGGATTCTTAATTCAATTCCTGTAGAGATTCTTCTAGGAATTCCTGTAAGGATTCTTTGAGGAATTCATGCTGAAATTCCTCGCTGGAAACCTTCAGGAATCTCTGCTGATATTCATCCATGAATTCTTGCTAGTTCTCAAAAAAATTCTCCTTTGATTACGCTAGCCATTTATCCATGGGAAAGGAGTTTTCCAGAAATTTGCTCCAGAAAAACATAGGAATTTTCATTATTTACTCCAGGGATTCCTTCCGGAATTGCGCAGAGGTTTCCCCCCGAGAATTCTCCAGGTGATTTCTCTAAAGAGTCCCTCATTGATTCCTCAAGAAACTTCTGTAGAAACTTTCCGGGGATTCCTCTATATTCTTCAAAAGGAAGGCAACTATTTGGAATGCGAAAGCGATCACCATTTTGAATGCTGCCTACAATGTACTATCCCAGATCATCTGCCGTCGTGTGTCATCTAAAGCGAATAAGATCGTGGGTTCAAAGCAACAACTGCTGTGAATACTTAGGCTTATTCTGCGCGGCGTGTGAGGTGAGACGAGTCGAATGAGGTGACCAAAGTCGACTCGCTCCATTTGAATTACGTTAGTCGTCTCACGTTACTTGATACGAAACCGTCCGTCTCACCTCACACGCCGCGCAGAATAAGCCTGACTAGATCCGAAATCACTACCAGTTCATGTAAAGATATGGCCGTCTGATAGTGAAGAGACGGCTGGAAGATTAGTCCGCAGAAGATGGTCGAAGGCCAGTAAAATCGACCGAAACGTCCGGACAGTCTGGCAAATAAGTTTTTAATTATTTCTCGCCGAAAACCAATCGATGAACTACCAGCACATATTGTTGATTATGTTATTCTAATTATCATGTTGTGTAGATAAATGTAATGAATTCTTGAAAAAGGATCTTGCCATTTCTGATTCGCTAGGATTTTTAAGGATCTTCCTAGAAAAACCTACGTCAAAAATATTACAATCGCACGATGATTACATTCCAATTCTTTCCAACATCCTTCCAGCCGGAACGCCTGCAGGGTACGCACTACTCGGTCCAGTCGGACATTTGGTCGCTCGGGCTGTCGCTGGTCGAGATGGCCATCGGAATGTATCCGATTCCGCCGCCAGATGCCAAAATGTTGGACTACATTTTCCAGGACAAGGGCGATGACAGTTCGCCCGGGCAGAACATAATCGAACCCAAACCGATGGCCATCTTCGAGCTGCTGGACTACATCGTCAACGAACCACCACCGAAACTGGAACACCACTCGTTCAGCGATCGGTTTAAGGACTTTGTCGATCGATGCCTCAAGAAGAACCCCGAAGAGCGGGCCGATCTCAAAACGCTAATCGTGAGTAACACTGAACACATGTTTATTTTATTGTTTGTGTTGAATTTTGATTATTTTTTCTCACAAGTTTCAATATTAATTATTTGCAAGTTCGCAAACAATTTATAGCTAGATCAAAATTTCCATCGATTTTTTTTTATTTGAAAGTTTCTTTTTTGGATTCTTATCGGTCAGAATTCATTATAAATCTCCCCCTCTATTTCGCTTCTTCCTCAATCGTCCCTGTACAGAACCACGACTGGATCAAGAATATCGAACAGGAGGACGTGGACATTGCCGGCTGGGTGTGCAAGACGATGGATTTGCTTCCCTCCACGCCGAAGCGAAACGCGTCGCCGAATTAGGCAGTTTTAAATGAGAGCAGCATGAAAATCGAAAAAAAATGAACGTCTCTATGAATGTTTAGTGAAAAAAGGTCTTAACTGTGCGTAGCTTTCTAGGCGCATAGCGGCGTATAGGTTAGGTGCACGGAATTCCGGCATCGTTCCGTGTTTGTAGTTTTTAAGTTCTAGTGATGCATTATTAGGCTTTATTTTAATTGTGTACAGTGTAACGATTTTTTTTAAATATTTCAATCTGTGGCATGCATATACTTCAGTGTATGAGTTTTACAGTGGAGCGAGATGCATCAAATGCAATAAAACTATGATTCAACATAATAAAGTACATTTACAAATACATAGTTGTCATGATACCTAGATAATACGAATGGGTATCAGAATTTAGTGAACCATGTGCAAGAACAATTAATCGAGATGAGATAGACTAGAAAAATACCTACACAAAACAAAAGGTAATGCATTCCCAATATTCTTAAACACTCTTTACACCACCACTGGTAGAAGAAACGACCCTGGAAGGAATGCATTGAAAATCTCAAGAGATTAGTAAATATTTGCAGATACGCATCCACATACTATTCAGCACTTCTACATATATATAATTACTGCACTGTGTAAGCAAGACGATCCCAAATTGATGAATCATACTCATCCAGCATACATATGCATTGAATTCTTACTACACAACGTGTCGCTGGCAACACTGACGGCTGCAGACGAAATTTGAAACATTGAACCACGTTTGCCATTTACATTCATGCAGGACAAATGTATTGAAAAAAAAACAGAATATTTTAAACTCGATTGTCGTTGTTTTCGATTTCTAAACGAAAGAAATTCTCTTAGTTACCGCCGTAGAAAGAACTACCGGTTGGTTCGAGAGTTGAACATAGAATGACAGATTTATTTTTCAATGTGTAATATAGGGTTACTATGATTAAATCCAGGTCAAGGCGCCTACTACTAACACTCCTCCTCGATTGGATCTGGTTCTATTCCGATCATCCTCCGCAATGTCTCCAAACGTACTCGTTGAAGTGGCTTTGTGAGAATGTCAGCCAGCATTGTTTCGGTTGGGCAATATTCCAGTTTGATTACTTCTTTCTGCTGCAAATCTCGTACAAAGAAATACCGCACATCAATATGTTTGCTTCTTCGTTCTATCCGGTCACCTTCTACAAGTTTTATGCAGCTTTGATTATCTTCAAATACGATGATTGGTCCTGTTTCTTCTTCAGCGATTTCTTCCAACAGTCGTTTCGTCCAGCTCAGCTCTTGACAACCTTCTGCCAGGGAAATGAATTCCGCTTCAGTTGAACTCAAAGCTACGCTTGTCTGCTTTCTCGAGCCCCAAGCGATGACACCTCCACCGTACTTGATCAAATAACCAGAATTCGACTTTCTGTTCCTGCAATCGCCAGCGTAGTCAGCATCAACGTACATGCACAGTTGCTCCCGTGACATTCCTAGCTTCAGCTTGTGGTCTCTAGTGGCATATAAGTATCGAAGAACCTTCTTTGCTTCATTCCAGTCTTGCTGACTCGGTGAACTAGATTTCTGAGCCAGTAACGAAACGCTTAGGGATACATCCGGTCTAGTTTGCACTGCTATATACAGCAGACCCCCGATAAGGCTGAGGTACTGCGAATTGTTTGATAGTGGCTCTTTCTCCTCCTTCTGTTGTAGATAGCATGGGTCCATTGGGATCTTGGAGGGCTTCGCATCTTGTAAATGGAAACGCTCAGTCAACTTGCGGATGTATGCTTGTTGGTTTAGCTTGTACCCGTCGTCATCCTTCTCGACCTCGATCCCAAGGAAACTTCGTACGTCGCCGAGATTTGTCACGGCGAAATTCTTCTCCAGTTGGTTGTAGATCGACTCGAACTCCTGTTCAGTTGTTGTAACGATAATCATGTCGTCTACGTAAATGAGAATGAATTCTGTTACTCCTCCTGCAGTCTTCCGCTTGTACAAACATTGATCCGTCCGGCATTGCTTGAATCCTAGTTTCTTGAAAACTGAATCAACCGTCCGGTTCCAGACTCTTGCGGACTGCTTCAATCCGTATAAACTCCTCCTCAATCGACAAACTTTACGCTCGGATCCAGTAACGTATCCTTCGGGTTGTCGCATATAGATTGTTTCCTCCAGTTTTCCGTTGAGATACGCCGTTTTCACGTCCACATGCTTCACGCACATCTTCCTCTGGCTTGCAATCGTCAACAATGAACGGAAGGTAACTTGCTTGGCAACCGGCGCGAAAACTTCATCGTAATCCACGCCGTACTTCTGCGTAAAGCCTTGTGCCACGATCCTTGCTTTGTATCGGACGACATTTCCCTTCTCGTCTACCTTGGTCTTGAATAACCACTTGCATCCAATCGCTTTCTTTCCGGCTGGTAGATTCACTAGGTCCCACGTGCAGTTCCTCAGTAATGCTTCGTGTTCCTCATCCATGGCAGCTCTCCACAGCTGCGCATCGTTGCTATTCAATGCTTCTGTTGGAGTTCGGGGATCTCTGATGCACCGTACTGCTTTCAAACCATGATTCGGATGGGGTCCCTCATTGATCTCGGGTTGCGGGTTCGCATGACTGTATATAGGGTACGACGACAGACCTTTGTTCGGTAAATAATAGTCATTATACTTGCCGGGGAATGCGCGCTCCCGTCCACTGCGCCTCAACACCGGTGCAACGGTGGATTTGAAGTTGTTCGTGGAGGGAGCGCCATTATAGTCACGTCACCAGAATCATCAGAACTATCTTCATGACTGCTTTCAGTTTGCGAGAAATACTGCGAAACTTCTGATTCTTGCAAATCTTCATCATCAGAATCGACTTGAATCATGTCATCATTAGGTACCTGGTGTCCGCCTTCCTCAGCATTTGGTGGCTGCACATTGTCCGAGGTAGCAACAGGAATTTCTGCCAAATAGTCCAGACTTACGAAATGGCGAGTCCTTGTTTGGTTCGAAATGCTCGGTTCCTGCTTCTGACCTTCATACATTGGTTCACGAATGAAAATGACGTCACGACTCTTGAATACGGTCTTCTTAACGGGATCATACAGCCGGTACGCTCTCGTGTCCTCTTCAAATCCAACGAAAATCGATTCTCTTGATTTGGCATCCCATTTCTTTCTCCGCTGTTTTGGAACGTGGGCCATGACCTTGGATCCGAACACGCGTATCTTGGATAGATCCGGCTTTCGACCAGACCACGCCTCTTCTGGGGTTTGATTGTGTCCCTTCGTTGGAGATCGGTTGACCAAATACACAGCGGTTGCGACCGCCTCTGCCCAGAAGGATTTGGGTAACTTCGCCTCGAATAACATACAGCGCGCTCGTTCAACGATCGTGCGGTTGACACGCTCAGCCATACCGTTCTGTTCCGGGTTGTAGTCAGCCGACGTTTGGTGTCTGATGCCATGGTTCTTCAGTAGGTTCTGAAACGCATTGTTAGTGAACTCCTTACCATTGTCAGTTCTCAGAGTCTTCAATTTTCGTCCAGTTTGGTTTTCGGCAAAACTTTTGAATTCATTGAAAGCTTGAATAACTTCGTCTTCAGATTTCCGTTCCAAAAAGTATATGAAAATTCGTCTTGTCTTGTCATCAACGAAGGACAGGTAATACCGACTTCCTCCGAGTGATCTTTCTTCCATGGGTCCGCATATATCGGAGTGTACAAGCTCCAAGACTTCATCCGCCCTGTGTCCTTTCTTCGGAAACGGCAAACGAGTTTGCTTCCCCATAGCACATACGACGCAATTTTCAAATTCTCCTTCATCGAACGTAACACCAGACGCCAAGCCAGACTTCAATTGCTTCAAACTGGATATATTGAGATGACCCATCCTACGATGCCACAGTTGTAAGCTTGATGATACACACGCCAAGGACATTCCTGCGCTCTTATCTTCGTCGAACTTGAATAGGCCTTTACGAACATCATGGACGCCAGTTGCAATTACTGCTCCGCTCGGATTGATCACCTTCACACCATTTTTGTTGAAATGTACTTCATGGCCTCTACGAACAATCTGACTTACTGATAACAGATTATTCGACATCTCCGGGATATACTTCACATTATTGACTTCGATGGGAGATTCGTCCGGACAACACCTTGCTGCTAGCTTGACGATTCCAGATGCTTCGATCCTCATCGGTGCCTTGTCTGCTGCTAGTACAGTTCCAGTTGCCGGTCGTTGATCCGTCAGTAAGTTCTTGTCCTTGGTGAAGTGGTCTGAAGCTCCTGAGTCGAAATACCAGGCATCGCTCTCTTCATCGTTGTTGGTGGACAGTACCGTGCAGAATGCATTTCCTTTCTTCTTCCTGCAATCCTTCGCGATATGGCCGAATTTGTGGCAGTGCTTGCATTTTGGTCCCTTAGGTGGCTCACGCTCAGCTGACCTCGGATTGGTTACGCCTTGCTTGCTTTGCCGATACGGGTGTGCGTACTTACCAACAAACGCCGTCTTGTCCGACGATGAACGAACTTCCTGTAGCAGTTTTGTTTTAATAACATCGGGATACCGGAGTTCTCCAGTGCCATCAGCATGGGCTTGTATTCTTCAGGTAGACCAGCTAGGAGGAGGGTCCCAATCCACTCCTCGGATATCTCAAATCCAACCCCGCGTAGTTGGTGCGCTGTAGAGATGATTTCGTTGACGTAGGAAACCATTGAATCGCATGATGAGAGACTTGTAGTGATGAGTTTCCTCAGCAAACCTACACGCCTGGTAAGCCCATTGTCTTCAAAAGCGGCTTCCAGTTTTGCCCACACTTCGCGAGCCGTCTTCGCATCTTTAACATGAACGTAGTTCACGGGATCCAGGAGCAAAATTATCTTTGCGCGAGCCTTACGGTCCTTGACTGCATCAACAACAGCGTGTCCTTCAGCTACAGGAGGGGGCTTCACAACTTCCCAGAGGTCCTCTAATTCCAGGAACGTTTCAACGGCGAATTTCCATGTTGTCCAGTTGTCCCGGCCGGTCAATCGCTCTATTGAAGGTAAACTGGAAAAGCTGTGACTGTAATGAGTTGCTTGAGGATTCTCTCTTCTTCCGACAGCTGCTTGGAAACCATCTCCCGTTCCGCTTACTCCAGGGTTTGCGGTAAACATCTTCGTTACGTGAAAGTTTTTTAATCTGGGCTCAAAACCTCTTAGTTACCGCCGTAGAAAGAACTACCGGTTGGTTCGAGAGTTGAACATAGAATGACAGTTTTATTTTTCAATGTGTAATATAGGGTTACTATGATTAAATCCAGGTCCAGGCGCCTACTACTAACAAATTCCAGTTTCTTGGAACAACATCACCTTTCGTCGTGTCAAACATATATTTTTCTCATAATATATAAGGCATCAAATTAGAGTCAAAGCTCTCATCAGCCAAAAGTTTCGCTAAACAGGAGGCAAGTAATCAGAAGGCAATCCGAAAGAATCATCAGTAACCTAAACATTCGTCAAATATCTTGAGAGAGATCCGATAGAGGAATCTTCCAATAATCGAGAAGATCTTCAACTGTCTTCGCACCCATGCCTGAAGTATCCCAAGGCAAGCAAAAGTTCGGATTCCACTCGAAAAACGAACTCAAAAGTTCAAGTTTGGTTCAATTCTGGTTTCGTTGAACTTGATTCTTTAAAAAGTTACTCATGTATTGTTTATGAACCTTAAAGTACATGTACAAGCTTTTGACTTCTCTTCAAACCAACATTAAAGTCGAAAAGAGGTACAGAAAGAATTTCCCAACTAACATTTTTAGCGCTATAAGCTTCAGTCATTTGCTTTATGTTGTGTAACCATCGAATAAAAGCAGTCAATGCTGAATAAAAGGGAACCTAGTCAAATATAAATCATAAGCTAATACACGACTGCAAAACAAGCATCATACAGCTACCAAACTCGGTCTTCAGAATCCATCACTTGTCACTGGGATTTTCCACTCTATTCCAACTCCGGGAGATTTCCCGGAAGATGTGAAAACTTGAACAAATCGAATAGGAGTCCCCACTAACAAAACAGCTGCTACTATACAGTATAGTTCGTTATACTGACAAATCCCCAAACCAGCAGCGCTTTGAAGGCTGTTATGCGATTTCATTACAGCTAGAAGCTGTAATAAAGAAACTGTTGGTATACCAACATGGCTTGTCGGATGTAAACACTATTGTCAAAATAAATTTTAAGCGGGATATACAGCAACTATACAAATTCTTTACAGCTATCCATCTCTGTGCTGTGAAATTATTTGGGTTGCTTTTATTGCACTTTAATTCAATGCCGGAAGATTTGCTGGAAGATGTGCAAATCGAGTAAGAGTCCCAGCCAATACAACAGCTGCTTTTATACAGTACGTTTTGTAATGTTGCCAAATACCCAAAACAGCAGCGCTTTGTAGCTGTTTAAAGAACACTCTTTCAGCTCGGTAGAAGCTGTGGAGAAGAATCTGTTGGCGAAACTGTTGGCGGACAGGGGGCAGAGACCACAAAACCGCAGGGAAAATACGCGAAAATAAACGAAACTCGAAGACGTACTTCTTACAACGTGGCTTTATTCTCAAACTTCTACAAAGGTACTGAATGGAAATTATCTGTCACTGTTTGTTTACTATTTCTCTTCTTCTTCGCCGTTCGCCGAACGATAACGGCCCAACGACGAACAGGGGTGTATTCGCGTTCCCACTAGGGTGGCATGTAGGGATGCCAGCACTCCTCCTCGCGAATTCAGCCCTGAGCTCCTCCTAAACCCATCGCGGTCGCGAATCTCTTCAGCTTGACCGAACCAAGCGGCTTGGTCAAGGCATCCGCTATCATCTCCTCCGATGTGCAATACTTCAACTTGATGATGCCTGCTGTACAAAGCTCTCTCGTATAATGATACCGTGTAGCGATATGCTTGGATCGCCGTTTGAGTTGATCCAAGACAACGAAGTCAAGACAGCTTTTGTTATCTTCGAAGATTATCGTCGCCACGTCCTGTTTCGCACCTAACTCCTCCAGTAATCCACGCAACCACACAACCTCCTGCACAGCTTCAGATAAGGCTACATACTCAGCCTCCATGGTTGACGTAGTTACGCAGCACTGCTTTCGGCTTGTCCAGGTTACGGTGGCTCCTCCTACGCAGAACAGGTATCCACTACATGATTTGCGGTCAGCAGTGTCCCCTGCCCAATCAGCGTCGCAATAACCAGTCAACTCCAACTCCTGTGTCGCATCTCCAAGCTTCAACACGTAGTCTTTAGTGTAAACCAGGTACCGCACGATTCTCTTCCCTTCCGTCCAGTCGACTTCCGACGGGCAGCTTACCTTTCGGCTTAGTATTCCAACACTCGCTGCTATGTCCGGACGACTGTTCGTCGCGAGATAGAGTAGAGACCCAATCAAGCTATGAAACTCGACGTTATCACTCAGCTTCTTACTGTCCGATACAATCTTGAAATAACCCGGATCAACGGGGTACTTTGATCCCTTCGATTCATCCAGTCCGAACCGCTTGGCAACCTTCATGATGAATGCACTTTGGTTGAGACTGTAGATACCGGCAGCATCACGACTGACTCGAACGCCGAGGAAGCAACTGATGGCCCCGAGTCTCGTGATCTTCAAACGTTTCTGCAGCTCCGCTTCTACGATGTGGATGGCTTCTTCCTGCTCGCACACTACCAAGATATCATCTACATATATAAGGAGGTAAATCCATTTACTCCCTCCAATCTGCTTCCTGTACAAGCAGGTGTCCGATTTTCACTGGGTGAATCCAAGGTCTGACAAGATACTGGTTATCGTTTGGTGCCAAACCCTGGCCGCCTGCTTGAGCCCGTAGATGCTCTTCAGTAGCCGGCAGACTTGCTCCTCTCTTCCCTTTTCAACGAAGCCCGGAGGTTGCCGCATATATATCTCTTCGTTGAGGGTACCGTAAAGATATGCGGTTTTAACATCTAAATGTTTGACCATCATTTTCCTGTGCCCAGCCACAGCTAGAAGCGTTCGGAGTGTGGACTGCATGGCGACCGGGGCAAAGGTCTCCTCGTAGTCAGACCCGGCACGCTGGGTGAAACCCTGTGCCACGAGCCTAGCCTTGAATCGTTCTACGTTCCCTTCTGCATCCAGCTTGGTACGAAAGACCCACTTACAGCCGACGACGTTGCGGTTTTTGGGCGGATCCACAAGCTTCCATGTGCTATTCAGCTTTAGGGAATCGTATTCTTCTTCCATTGCACGAATCCATTCCTTCTTCCGGGCACAGCTAACAGCATCCTGGTACGTTTCCGGTTCATCTTGGTTTATCGCAATCAGTCCAACTTCAAAGTCTTTGAATCTAGCCGGCAAGTTGCCTCGTGCTGCTCTACGGGGCATTTCTCGTCGGGCATTCACTTTTACATTTCCGTCAACTGCATCTTCTTGAAGTTCTTCTTCACTCACTGGTTCTTCTTCTTGGTCCAAAGGTCCTTGTCCAATTTCATTCACTTTCGGCTCCACAGAAGGTGGCAGCGCAATCGATTCTTCAGCCAAATTTGGCTCACTTTTCACATCACTATTGTTCGCCTCTCGGCTTACTGTGATTCGGTCGGTACTGGTGTCGAGGAACCGGAACGCCTTTTGCTGGCTCGCATACCCCACAAACACCAACTTCCTGGCTTTTACCTCCATCTTCTTCCGGCGTTCTGCAGGAATTTGCACCCACGCTTCGCAGCCGAATATCTTGAAGTGTTCGTATGAAGGCTTCCTACCGAACCACTTCTCATACGGACTGACACCGATCGATCTTGAGGGGACCCGGTTCTGGATGTGCGTTGCTGTTAGTACCGCTTCACCCCAGTACTTTTGCTCCAAGCCAGCTTCCAACAACATACACAACGCCATCTCTTTGAGGTAACGGATTTTCCTCTCCGCTAGGCCATTCTGTTGGGGAGAGTATGGCGCTGTAAATTGGCTCAGAATGCCCTTGCTACGAAGGAACTGCTGCAATTCTTTATTAACGTATTCTCCACCGCCATCGGACTGCAGAATACGAGGTGTCTTGCCAAACTGTGTTTTGCAGAAGCTTACGAAGTCTCGTATCTTTTCTGCAGCTTCGGATTTCTTCCGCAAGAGATACGTAAACGTCATCCGGGTATAGTCATCCACCATGGTGAGAAAATACAAGTTTCCGCTAGGCGTGGCAGTCATCGGACCACTCAAATCCGAATGAACGATGTCCAATCTCTCCTGCGAACCGCGGTCCACCTTTTTAGGAAACGGTGTCCGAGACATTTTTCCCTCGAGGCAACAGTGACAAACTGTCTTTACTCCGCAGTCGACGAGCTTCATCCCCTCCGCATGACCGTTCATGTGTATCGCTTTGACCATTTCCAGATCCCGGTGACCCAGCCGCCGGTGCCAAGTATGTTGGCAATCGGGCGAATGAGTAGGTTGGACGGAAACCATTGCTTGATCGGGAGTGCACAGCCTGTACAGACTGCCGTAACGAATCGCTGTCGCTGAAACATCACCGGATCGATTCCGGATCTCGCAGCGATTGTCGTCGAAAACAACATGGAAATTTTTCGTTGTAAGGGTACTCACCGAGATTAATCCGCTAGTGAGCCGGGGGACGAACAGAACCTCACCTAGCACAATGTCGACGGGGTTACCTGCACCGTTCAGTACGACGAGCTTTCCTTGGCCGATTCCGGCAACGTCCGCCTTCTCTCCATCAGCCAGAAGTACACTCATTCCCGTGGATTGATCCAACGACGAAAAGAACTTTCTATCGCCCGTCATATGCCTTGACGCTCCACTATCCAAGAACCAACTCGTCGGCTCTCCGTGGCCAACCATCCAGGCCAGCGGGCCCTCCGCTACGCTTGCTTGTTTTGCCTTCGCTTCATTTTGTTTCTTCGGCTGATCGTTGCCTTCCTTCTTCCCGGATCCGGACGGACCGTTCCTAGGACCGTCCCGCTGCAAGCTTCGGCAGTTCCGCTTGAGGTGTCCGGGCTTTTTACAGTGGTAGCACACGCGAGTTTCTTTCGGTGCACCCCCAGAAGTACTTCCGGAGCCACCTCCACCTCGTCGAAAATCAGTCCGCAACGCTTTTTCTCCTGACACTGAACCGATACCTGCTCTCTCTCGTCGTTTCTCAGCTTCGGCAAGCAGCTTCGATTTGACAAGGTCTAATGTCAGTTCAGCCCGAGGACGTTGCTCCAATGCTGTTGCCAGGGGATCAAAAGAATCGGGCAGCGAGCACAGCAGCATCGCCACCTGCCATTTGTCCGGTATCGGATCTCCTGTATCTGCAATCCGCTGCAACAAATCGGTGAATTGTTGAAGGTGCTGCTCCATGTCACCGTCCTCCGGCAGCTCCAGCCGGGTAAGCTTCTTCAGCAGATATACTTCGGAGCCTTTGTCGTGGTATTCCTTGAGCGCCGTCCAAGCAGCCTTCGCAGTGGCGCAGTTCCGAACCATACTCGTTTGGTTGTCATCGATGCAGAGACCGATGGTTGCACGAGCCTTCGTGTCCGCCTTCGTCCAGTCAGACGTCACGGGATTCGGGGGAGGATCGGAAATGACATGCCACAGCTCATCGCGTATGAGCATCATTTCCATTTTGAACTTCCACGCCTGGTAATTGTGGTTGTTCAGCTTCGTGAGTGGGAACCGCTGTTGCTCGGCCATCGTAACCTCACTTTTCTTCCACTCGCGGAAAACACTGTGCTTCAACCGGAGCACCTTCCGAATGCGCGATTTTCGGGGACGATAACTACTTTCCGCGTCGAGCGCGACTTGGGCCCATGACCTGTTGGCGGACAGGGGGCAGAGACCACAAAACCGCAGGGAAAATACGCAAAAATAAACGAAACTCGAAGACGTACTTCTTACAACGTGGCTTTATTCTCAAACTTCTACAAAGGTACTGAATGGAAATTATCTGTCACTGTTTGTTTACTATTTCTCTTCTTCTTCGCCGTTCGCCGAACGATAACGGCCCAACGACGAACAGGGGTGTATTCGCGTTCCCACTAGGGTGGCATGTAGGGATGCCAACAGAAACTACACAGCTTGTAAAATGTAAACATTATTGCGTTTGACGTTTCACAAGCTTTTGCAGCAAGATGAAGTTGGGTAAGGTTTCTTGTGGCACAATTATGAAGCCTTGTCTGGAGTAAAACAAATCGGGCTATTTTCTATGCTATTTATATATAGCAGTGTGGCAGCGAGGACATCATCGGGACCAGTGGATACGGAGATCGGGAGTTCGATTCCAAGTAGCGGCAGGTACTTTAATTATTCAATTTTAAAAGTGATAATTCCAGTTCCACATGTATTGCGTCACGGTATCCATAGCTTAATTATATTTAATCGATTAATTTGGGGATGCCGTAAAACTATTATTTAACAACTGCGAAAAGGCTGAAAAAGCGCCTTCTCAAGATGTTATTCAGTTAGTGGTTACATAAGAGCCGAGAAAAGAGCTATGACTAGGTGGCATAGTAGCTGATCGCACAGCATGTACAAGTGGATTCAGTTCGCCAGATTCATTGGTATAGGGCTTGCATAGAAGCTTCCGTCCATATGTACAACACAGTAACTCAGCATCAAGCCGTATTGAGGACGCTTTGTTGACGTTTACATTCACAATAAATGTTAGTTGGGAGACGTCTCACTCTGCTCACTTCCCCTCGTTTCTCTTTTTAACGGATTATTCAAATATTCCATAGTTCGCAAATCGCGCGCTCATGGCGCTCGCATAATTTTTACTCCTGTTTGACCTTTGCTCACTACCGCCATCTACTCAGTGGATTTGCGTACCACAGCGTAATTAGTATGGGGCGATTATGTTTGCGTGACGATGATTTTTATCGCATTTTGTTCCAAGTGATACGTCTGTTTGTCTGTGATATAACTCTACGTTGTTTGCGTAGAACAGACGGATTCCTGGTGGAATCATGTTGGAAGCTGGATAGATCATTCAGAAATATGGAAAACAGTAATTGTCTTAAATTAAAATGGTTCCTATGTTTCCGGTTTGATTTTGACGACTAGCTTTCGATCCGTTAGATATGATTCAAACCAACGAACAAGATCGTCAGAAACAACTAGTTTTCCCAGCCGCGCATGCAATATCCCGCGATCTACGTGATCAAAGGCAAATTTCAAGCCTGCATATACAGTTTCGACCTGCTTTTCGGAGTCCATGTGACGAAAAAAGAGGACAATTGAATGAGATTTGTGGAGGTGGAATTTCTGGGATAGAATCCGTTTTAGTCTACAGAGATGTTATGTTTGCAAGATGTTTTTTTTTTTTTAATAATGACACTTTAAACTATAAAGTGCATCCGTGTCTGGTTTGCAAGATGTGAACAACACATTGTTTATCACGATTTCAAAAATCTTTGAGCTAGGAGGAACTCCAGGGAAAAATCCACGAGGGACTCTGGAAGCGAACCGGAAAACCTTTGGAAAAAAAATTTGAATCCTGGAAGATTCTAAAGGAAGAGGCCCGGAAGGACTGCTGGAGTACAGTGAAAGCAGCCATCAATCAAAGGAGTCGTCGGAACGAATAGTTCAAAGAAGAGTTCAGAGCGATTTTGGAGAAGAACACAGCGAGGGCGGTAATGCTGCAGCAAGGGACTCGACAGAAAGTGGAACGTTATAAACAGAAGCGGAAACAGCACACTCGCCTCTTTCTAGCGGAAGAAAGAAGCGCCGTTTTCAAGAAGTAGAACTGCTGTGCCATTATCAAGAAATACAGAATTTCCATCAGAAGCTCGACGCATCCCACAACGGCTACGTGCCGCGGGCCGAAATATGCAAAGATAAGGGCTAGCGCCTCTTGACGGACGGACGTGAGGAGATTGAAAGGTGGAAGCAGCACTGCGATTAGCACCAAAATGGCGTGGAGAACGCAAGCACGGGACACCAAGGCAAGGCAGCGGAAGAAACGACTACTCCCTCGCTGAGGGAAGTTAAGGGTGCCGTTCATCAGCTCAACACCAATAAAGCAACTGGTAAGGATAGTATCGCAGTTGAGCTCGTCAAGAAGGGCTTGGAAAAGTTGGACACCTGCCAGCACCGAATGATAGTCAAGATAGGTCAAGATCTGAGAAACCGAACATCTACCAGATACAGGAATGGAAAGAAGGGGTGTTATCAAGCCACCTGCATCGACGGCCGGTCGACAACAGACCAAATTTTCCAGATATATCATGAATACCAGGTCCACACAACATCACCTGTTCATCGACTTCGTCTGCAGAATTCGATAGTATCGACTTCACAGAGCTATGGAAAATCATGGACGAAAACGGGTTTCCTGGGAAGTTGACCAGATTGATTCAAAGCAACGACGATGTGTACAACTGCGTAAGTGTTTCGAATGAACTATCCAGTTCATAATGGCTGTGGTATCTTCACTTCGACAATCATCCCACGTTCACGTATTGTTGATTCGTACATATATTTGTTCTATTATTTTCACCTAATCTTCAGCCATGTCCTGTAAACCATTGACCCTCTTACATGACCTAGTTACACCGTCCAAAGAGTTCCTATTAACCCGAAGGATCCCCTACTTCACTTGGTTTGTGTAACATTCAGCTGAGTTGATCGCAAAGCAACGTTGCCTAATACAGTAAAAAATACATCTAACAAAATAGAAAGCTCATAGACAATAGAATTCTTCTCAATAACTATACTTAGCTAACATTTGTTTTGTTTTTAACTAACACTTAAAAAAGCTCCTCATTGTCAGCTATGGAGAGATATGACGACGATATAATCTAAATCGGTCGGAAATCGATCGCAAATCTTACAAATGCGCCAATAGAAATAGAAAGAAACGAAACCGAACTATATCGCGCTTATATGGGGGAGCGGTGTATCACAAAAATTCCGTCGAAATTTCACACTGTTCAGTTATCTCAGTTCAAGAAAGATAGGCAATGCGCGCGCAGTCGTAGTAATTAAGGGTGTCTCGTCATAAGTATTGTTAATTTGATTGCGGTTGGTTGTTTTCTCGATCACCGAAAGGGTTTGCGCCATTTTGGGCAGGAACTGCCCAGTGACTAATCTCATTTGATATTTATGTTACTATATATTGGGGGGTAATTACTGTTACTGTGGTGCGATTAGAGTGGTAGTAATTAAGCTTGCCTTCTATATTACTTATAGTTTTGTTTTCGCTGTTGCAGCTTTCAGTTTCATTGTCCTATACAAGCAGGATGGATTGATTGCGCAGTAATGAGGTTGCGTAGTACGTAACCTCAAAGGTGTAGTAGGTGCCATGTGTTTTTGATGAGATGCAGTATTTTACTAAAAAAATGTAGCAATACTTTGAGTAGTTTTCGCTGAAACTTTTTCAAGCCATGAGTCCATCAACCAAAATCGATGAACTATTTTTAGACTAGCCGTAGCATATAGTCCAAAGGTTATGTTTCACTAACCTTTCCATTCCTAATAAATTTTGCGCATACAAGTTTAGATGTTCATTTGGCCCATTCTTCAATGCTTCATCTATTTTAATGAAAATTTGTCACTACTAGAATTTATTACCGATAAAACATCGGTAGACAATATCCGAAGCTCACGACAATTGAAAAAAATTCTCTCCTGTTGTGACACAGCCACACAATAGAGATGTATGTGTGTGACGTTCATCTAATCTCATTCGAAGAAAAAGAAGATTGTCAATTAGCTCCGTAGCTTGGAGGAACAGAAGCGTCCGTCTTGGCGAATTGGGAGTTGTGTGTTCGATTCTCACCGGAGCACGTGGATTTCTTTTGGCAATTTAAATCTCAATTTTTCCATCAAACACGTGTTTCTGTAGTGTAGATGATTGTCTGTCAAAGCATTATCCACATTATAATTTCCACTTGGCTTGGTTAGCCTAAGTAAAATAAAGACAACTTCTAGGCTTCTAGTGTCTGGAAGATGTTTCCAGGTGAACTCATGGAAAATACTACCTAAGATTCATGAATTTCTATGGGAATTTACTTGAGTTTCTGACTGGATGATTCTTGGACAAATACGATAAATGCAGGAGGAAGAATTCTTTGAGGAGCCCGGATGTCTGGAGGTATGTTTGGAGGAATGTTTGTAGTGATGCCTGAAAACAACAAAGCAACATTTGTAGCTGAAAGCGACCCTAGATATGCTCATCAAAAAATCTTTGATGAATGCCTGAAGACATTCTTAAAGGAATACATGAAAGACTTGCTGAGGAATGTAAGAAGAGATTCTGTAACAACTTTCTCTTGAGAAATGAGAATAACTGATTTCTTCAGCTACAATTGTATAAAAACTTACTTTTAGGAAAAAAGCAGCGATTTCTTCAAGAATTTCTCAGGAATATTATTCAGAGATTAGAACAACAAAACTCAAGATTTTCCTTCTAGACTTGGCTTGAATTGCTTCACGTAATTGCTTCAGGGATTTCTCTGAGATATTCCGGCATTATCATTTCTGTAGAAATCCTTGCTAGAACCCCTAAAGAAGTCCTACAAAAAACATATTAAGGGATTCTTGAATCCTGACACCAATAATTATATGAAATTTTTTTTCTTATTCTAATGCAAGAATTCCTCAATCAATTGTTTTCCAACTTGGCCATCCGGTGTCTTATGATTAGGTATCATTAAAACCGATTGAAATTTCAAGAATATAGAGCCAAATGAACATCAACATTTGACTGCGCAAAGCATGTCAAGAACGGAATGGTTTATGGTAGCTTGGTTTCAGCGAAAACCTCTCCTACTAGGAAAAATGGATGAGAATGTATAGTATGTTGCCTGCATTTACCTACACATAATTTATTGTTTTTCACTAACTGTTTGAATAATAATTTACACAGACGGTGAAACGATCCCTATCACGTGGTGCGTCATCACTTACCTTACTCGTCGAAGGTAGGCGACCCGATTTCTGACCGTTCGACCGGGCTAACTACCTCCAGATGGTGGCCCCATTGCGGCGGCGAGATCGGGCCGCAGTCGGTTCAGCTGCGGTCAGGGCAGCATCAGCGGTTTGAAGTACGCCCGGCAGAAAATGGCCGCCGACGAGGGCGGTAGATCCTGACTCCGGTAGTAGGTGTTGCACTCCTTTTCGGTGAGCTTGTCGAACACGGCCGCGTACTCCCGGTGGAACGAGATCAGATCGATGTTCGACCGGCCGATGGCAATGAACGCCAGGAACAGAATGTCCCGGTAGATCGAGTGCGTGCGATCAACGCCGCGGTGCTTGAGCTTGTGCCGTTCGTTGGCCAACCGCTTGACGGGGGTGAGCAGATCGTTGCAGCGGATCGAAGCTATGACCTGTTGCATGACTCTGGAATAGTGGAATTGATCACATTAGACTGTGTTTGAGGAGGAAAAATCGACTAACAGAAACTTACGCTCGATTGATGGAGGTCTGATCGGTGAGGAGAGCCTTCAGGAGCGGACTGGCCGGCTGGTTTTGCCGCCACAGCATGTACATAGCGGGCCCGGCTTCCGAGTGTAACCGCGGATTGTCCCACAGACAATGGACCGAAACGGTTTTCAGATTGCTCAACGGATCCACATTCTCTCCTTCCTGGAATGGATAAAGCACGGATAGGCTATTTAATAAGACTTGTTATATGAGACTTGATCTACTTTGTCGAAAAAAAAAACCCATAAAAGAAAAATTCGAGAAGCACAATAATGCTTCCAACAATTTTCAGCATGAATTGTGCCTGAAAGTTTCCTAGCAGATCCCCGGTAACTTTTTTCCATGTCATCTAGCTGTGATGTAAATTATATTACGGATATCACCTCTAGTTATAATTGGCCTCTGAAAATATTCAGCAATTCCTCCCAATAATTATTCATGGACTTCTTTTGGGCTCCCGGGATTCCTTTAGAGATTTTTTTTCGGAGGCCGGAGGCTCTTTCACGGATTATACCGGAGATTCCATCAGACATTCCACCAGGGATCTTCTTGGCTTTTATCCCGGGTTTCCTTCACAGATTTTTTTACTGACTCATCCTAGAATTATCTATAGAAAAATCTATAGAATTTCACCCAGGATTCCTTCATTGATACCTCCCGAAACTTCTGCATTGAAAAATCACCTCGTTTTCTTTCGGGGTCCTTCCCAAGATTCATTCAGGGACTCTTTCAAGGATTGTTCCCGAAATTTCTCCCGAGATTCTTTCGTCATTTCAACATTATTTTTCCCGGAATTCGTTTAGGGATCTCTCCCGCACTCCGGCATTCTTTCATATATTCCTTCCGAGATTCATTTAGGGATTCCGTTGGGCATTCCTCCTAGATTTTTTGCTAGGGGTTCCTTCATAGATTTTTTTTCCAGTATTCCTCTATTAACCCTCTAATACCCAACCCCGCCTTTAGACGGGGTATAGTTTGAGCATTTTTGTAATTTTTGCTTCGTGGAAAATCTTTTTTTTTTCTAATATTTTTCGCTAATATTTTGGACTGTTCTGTATATCTCAAAAAGGTATTTGGTGTATTTTAAAAAAGTATTTAATTTTTTTTAAATTTTTGAAAAATTGATGTGTTAGTCACCTTTCAGAAGTCATTGTTTATTTTGTATTAAATCGCTACAATTAACATATTTTAATATTTTCCCAAACCTTTCTATTCTAGTTCAATATGTAGTTTAAGTAAGTCAAATGCACTCTAAAATTATTTTCCTTAAAATTACTCGGAAAATAAAATTTCCCATGAAAAAAAAAATAAAATAAAAATATTTCAACAATTATCATAAAATCTCAAAATGTTTCCGTCTCAAAAAATCCGTACTCCGAATGGGCTTCCAGGAAAAATATGAAAGTGTAGGGATGTTCAAAAATAAAAATTAGAAAAATCAAAAACCGAGATTCACGAAATCGAGAAGTGAAAAGAATCATCTTCCAAAACATATTTAAATCGATTTTTGATGACGAAAAATGATAGTAGGATCAAAATAAAAAAATGGGTATTAGGGTGTTAATTTCTCGCAGGATTTCTGCAGCGATTTTTCCCGGGATTCCTTCAGGTGTTCTTTCGGAATTTTTTCAGAGATTGCTTCCGGGATTTAAAAAAAAAAGTTTTTTCGAAAATTCTTTCATTGATTTTTCTCATGATTTTTACATTGATTTTTCCCCAACTTTCCTTTAGAGATTTCTCCAGAGATTCAAGGATTCTCCCAGGATTTAGTTAGGAATTTATCCCAGGATTCCTTCTTAAATTTCTCTTAGGATTGCTTCGAGGTTTCCTTCGGATGTATCTTCGGGGTTTTTTTCAGGATTTTGTTTCCGAATTCCTCCAGGAATTTATACCGGAATTCCTACATTAACCCTTTCCTTTCTACGATTTTGAACGATTATTGATCAAATGCGTTTCCGAAAAAAGAAATTAAACAAAAGTTATTGCAATTTGGCCAAATTTTTCGAAATCAACGAAAAAGTTGTTAAGTTTTAAGTCAATAGTATTTTGACTGTCTTTCAATAGTTCCACTGTGGAAGCAAGTAGTTGGCAGTTGGCTTTGTCCAATCAGATTACAATCATATTCAGGGTGTGTACTCATAACTCAAGATAAAACTCCCTGAGTTTTCCAGATTTTTTCCAGGGGAAATTTTGAAGGTTGAGATAAAAAAAATGACCTACACACTAAGAACCGCTCGGTATTTTTTCCATTGTTGTACTGAGCTCTCAACAGCAGATTTAACTCGGTACGGTCGGTTGGTTCTTTTGCGGATATTCTGTAAATGAGTTACCGAGCTCAGATAATAAACTGTCAAAAGTTACTGATACACGGTAAATCTCGTTACCGGTGAACGGTAAATACGATAACCGAGTGTACCGAGATAAATCTGCTGTTGAACACTCAGTAGGAAGATGGAAAAATTACTGAACTCAGTGAAAAAAATAACTGAGCTGGAACATCTGAATCTTAGTGTGTAGGTTTAAAAAAATATATAGGGGGTTGTGGGGCAAGATGGCCATATGGGGCAAGATGGCCAACCTGTGTTTTAAGCATTAATTCACAACACAAAAATATTTTCTGCATGGGTTGCGATTATAAACAATGCTTCATGTTTATAATGTGCGAAAAAGTTACTATTAGTTTAAAAAATCTGCTATAAAATAGTGTTTAAAGTTAGATTGAAAACAGTGTTTTCTTATAGTATCAGGTCATCTGATTTTAAGGATTAATAATGAAATAACATCGTTTTGAAAATTATTTTTAATTTTTAATGGTGTCTATATGTGACTGTTGTTGAACCTCGACAATAAAATTTCAATGTTTTAAATTGATTATGTCATATAAAAAATCATTCGGGGCAAGATGGCCACCTGTGGTAAGGCCTATGTCGCCAACCAAAAATCAATCTAAAGCAGCCTCAAAACTGTTATTGATGTTTAGAGATACTGCAAAACCACAGAAAATTGCTTTTTCGTATTAGTTTGAGCTGTTAAAAATAACTACGTGAAAGATGATACCTCAGAAAAACTTTGAAGTTATTTGCTGTTCAACGGTGATTGGTTTCATTGTATATTTTGGCACAGAGATGGAAAATTGTAGCTAAAACGGCCATAAGAGGGTTCGTAACAAGACGATGAATTACAGTATAATGCGTGAAAAGAGTAATGCATCTGCAGATAAATCGTTTCAAGAGAAACAAGTTTGCTGAAAAAAGAGACCAAATCATAGAACATTTCCAAAGAAATTTCTATCAATTTTATTTCAAACATTATCATAAAGAAAATGTTGGCAAATACCACACCAAATATAATAAATTAAAATTATAAATTATAAATTATAAATTACTTAAAAATTAGCGTTGCGGATGATTCGACCTTGGTTTATTGAACGTTGCTTGGGGATTAAAGCACACTAATTGCGAAAATTTAGCTCTGTGGCCGTCTTGCCCCGATGGGGTGGCCATCTTGCCCCATATGGCAAAAATTCTATGTCGAAAGTAACATTTTTCAAATGAATTTATTTTGCATTCGTAGTGCAAAATAAAATGCTTTTTTGTGTTAATAAGATAGAAAAGACATGAAACAAAGGGGTTGAATGTTAAATAGCCATATTCTAAAAAAGTGTATGCTCCCAAGGCGCCTAAGCTTAGGGTGGCCATCTTGCCCCAGAACCCCTATATGTACATTTCAAAAACTACACAAGAACATCTTCGAAAATTGAGTAAACTTCTTTAAAAGTTTGTAACATTTTTTGAGTTTTGTTAATTCCTTTCCGATAACGCATTAGAGTCACATTGTCACATTTATTTTCATCTATTCCTAATCTCCTAACCATGTGATCTAATGTTATAATTTTCTTAATTATCAATCTTCGTGCACATTTTCCCTCATCTTCAGCATCGAGGAGATCCGCCGGGCACCGCGAGTCCCCCTCTCTTCTCCATCCCGTTTCACTGTCCGCGGGAACACATTAGATTCGTCGAGATCGTCGGCCTTCGATCCGCTTTTTTCATCTTCGAACGAGGTGAGCTCCGCACTCGAACATCTCTTCATCGATCCATGACCTGGCAACTACTGAACCGTAGGAAAGCTCTGGAACCGCACCCCGCTTCGACCGAAACGACTTCTGCTACACTGTCAAAGAATGAGATATTTTCTCACTAGAGAGCCGACGCCAGTCTCATCTTTCTACTTCTCTTCTCGGCGTCGTCTCCATCGCGTGCGTGGTGTGCTTCAACCGAACGCTCTCTGGCCACATCTCGATCGTGCATCTTGCTCGTGAGATAAGCTCGTCAAAGTCGGCGATAGGACTCGTGTTTATCGTTATCGCGCTGTCGTGCAGATGGTGAAGTATTGTCGTCGCGGTTGAAACCCGAAGTTTTCTCACACCCGACAATCGAATTTTCTCAAAATCCATACGTGAAACCTAACGTCGGACATAGTGCGCTGGACAGCGGACCTGGCCTTCTATCCAGCGCACTATGCCCGACGTACGTCCGACACACGGTTTAGGAGAAAAATCGATTTTCGCGTGTCAAAAATTCCGATTTTCAACTGCACGAACAATATGTGTGGCCGAACAGTCACATGTACCATACTGAGATATGCGGTGTTAGTTGAGGTTGGATGAAATTGATGAGGCCGTTGCAGGGGTTCTCAAAACGCGGTGCACGATTAATTACTTTGTTCATGCTCAAAAACAAGGTCTTTTACTGATACATATTTCAAACGTAACAAACTTCTGAGACAAGTTTTTCACGATATGCTTCCAGAATTTCTCTGTTGGATTCCTCCTGACGATCCATTCAAAATCATTCAAAATTCCTTCAAGAATGTCACTTGGTGGTTCTCCGGGATAGCTTTCCAACAGTTTATCTCAGGATGTTTACCAATGTTTCTCGTGAGTTTCCTCGTGGAATTTCTCCCATAACTGGTCCCTGGTTTACATGAGATTTTCAGAGTTCCTCCTTGGATGTCCTTAATATTTTCTCTCGAGAATACTCTTAGTACTTTTTCCCGAGATGTCTCAGTTTTCTCAGGTTTTTTTTTCCTGAAGTTCTTTTCAAGATTTTTTCAATAAGACTTTGCGGAGTTTTTCGTAAGATTTCACTTGGATTACTGCGAATGTTTCTCCGGGAATTCCTTGTTAGGAATTGTGTTAATTATCCCAGACAACATTCTGAAAAAAACCCGTGGAAAATTCCTGGAAGCACACTGGGAAAACCTATTCAAGAAATACCTAAAGAAGTATCCAGCATCACAGGACAATTTCCGGTAAAGATTCCGGGAATATCAGGTGGATGATTGCAAGAAACTCGATACAACTACGAGGAACAGCCTGCCCTGAAAGAAATCACGGGAAGTATTCAATGAGAAATATCAGCAATAGCTCCTGTAGAAATTTCAGAAGGTACCGTCTTACCCCTCTGGTTCGACACGTTTTAATACGACACTTTTTAATTCGTACGCCGCTTATACGACACATGTCGAATTAAAAAATGTCCAAATGTCACAGCGATGTACACTGTTAATGCAAAACAGTTTGATATTGCGCTTATACTCGCACCCGCAGCAACTCCTCTTGCAGCCGCAAATTCCGGAAGTTTTGAGTTGGTGCTATTCAACACCCAAACCGCCTGGAGACCAACCGCAATGAACTGAGGATGGCAACAATCGTAGAAAGAACGAGCTTTTCATTCGCGCCACCGCAATATTTCATGAAATTATGTTTCATAACAAATCCGGGAATCAAAACAAAAACAAAAATACACACCAAAAATCAATTGAGGGTTTCAGCAAAATTTTGCTGAATTTTGCCGAGCTGAAGGTTTCAGCAAACATTTTGCTGAAATTCAGCAAAATTTTGCTGATTTGTTCAGTAAACTCTGCTGATCACCAGTAACGTTTTGCTGAAATTCAGCAAATTTTGCTGAAAGTTCAGCGAAAAATTTTGCTGGACCCTTCAGCTCGGCAAAATTCAGCAAAATATTGCTGAAAGCGTTTAGTGTGTAGAGTTGCCTAATTTCAATGAGCATGATGGTGTAGGGCGACCAGTATGTCGAATTTAAAGTTTACCCCGGTTATACGACAACAGTCGGTGTCGTATTAGCGGGGTAATACGGTACTCCGAAAAAAATCTCAGGAGAAAGTCCAGGGTAAATTCAGAAAAAACTCTGAAAGACATCCCACGACCAACACCGGAAGGAATCTTCTGTGAGAAGTTCCAGGAGAAACTCAGGTAAAACTTCAAAATAAACCCCCGTGAGAACATTTAATAACAATTCCAGCTTCCTGTAGAAAACCAGGAAGGAATTCTAGAAGAAAGCTCACAGGAATTTGTTGAAGATATTACAGGAAAACATTTGGAAGAAATCTAGGGAGGAACTCCAGCAGAAAATTCGTAAAAAAAAACGAGAAATTCTTGGAAGAACTCTAGTAGAAATGCCAGGAATAACTCCTGTAGCAACTCAGAGAAATTCTAAGAATATCTCCTGGGGAAGGCCCAAGAAGAACACCGGAAGCAAACGCGCAAAACCTCCAAGAGGAATCCCGAGAGATATTCTAGGAGTAATTCTGCGACAACTTCTACGATTTATCCCGAAAGAAATTCTTATAGAGATTTAGGTTAGATTCTGTTAGAAAACATACGTAAATGTCGTGTTGTTTAAGCAGGAGTAACTCCAGGAAAATCTCACGAGGGGCTCTGAGAGTAATACCGAGAAGAAATTATGTAGCATCCCCGTGAAAAACTCCAGGAAAAACCGGTTGGAGTTCAGGAAGTTTGAGAAAAAAAATCAGGAAGGAATCCGGAATTATACCTATCCGGGAAAAATTCAAAAAACAATATCAAGTAAAGTGGCGTGAAAAATACGGAAGCAGTTTGGTGAGAAAACCTAAAAGACACTCTGGGGGGGTGGGGGGGGGGGGGGGGGGGGGTGGGGTTAATTCTAAAGAAGCTCCAGAAAAATTCATGGGAAAAAATCCTTGTAGCCTAATTTCCAGGTTCATTCACGTCCACGTGGAATTTGCAACATCTTATCGGAATCGTCGGCTTGTCGGAAATATCTGCTAGGTCTAGAAGCCCTGCTTGTGGTTCACGATTGTCCAGATTCCTTCTTGATTGAAGTTGCTTTGAGAATAATATTTCAGAAGATTTTTTAACGTCTCTACGGAACCCCTAGCTACCAGTAAGAACATGCAGCTTTACGGGAAAAGTATTTGTTTTGACAGTTTGTTTTTACTACAAACATGTAGTAAAAGCTCATGTTCGACAGATGAAAACACTGCATGTTCGAAAACTTTTTTATTCATACCAACAATTCAGAAATCTTTTCTTTTGAGTAGATCTACAAGTAGTAAAGTTGACTACTTTTTATTCATACGATCCAGTGTTTTATTTTTTTAACGGATTAAAATTTCCCTGAGTACTTAAGTTATTCCTTGAGTGTTCCAGGTTTCGCCCTGTTCAATAAAATCCCCTAAGGATTTCCAGGTTTTCCCAGGTAGTAGACAGACACTTGTTATATAAACTAGTGCATCATATTCATCTGATTCCGTTTGTTAGGAGTTCGTCGAAAATGGTGCTCTAGAGCAACCATGGGAAGTAGAGGGTTAATACCTCTAGAGATTCGTCCAGGAATTCTTTAATGATTCCATTAGGGATTTCTCCTCGCATTTTTGTATTGATTCTTCCAGAACTCTTTCACAGGTATGTTCCGGAATTCTTTCCAGATATTGTAAAGGAACTTCTTTTGCGATGACCTCAAGGAATACTTCAAGATTGTTTTAGAGATTCATTCAGGGTTTTCAACTGCGTTTCCTTCAAGGTTTTCTTCAGATATTCGGTGTTCTTCTCGGGACAACCTCGAGTATTTCCAAGCTTTATCCTGCCGTTCGTACAGAAGTTATTCCTAGAATTTCTACAGGAATTTCTCACCGGATTTCTTTAGCAATTGTTCACGAAGTTTCTTGGGAAGTTTGGGATTCCTTCCAGAAATCTCCCCGTCTTGCTACCACAATCCCTCACTGGATTCTTCCCGGAGTTTATTCTGTAAGTTCTTCTAGAATTTTTCGTGAGCTTTGACCTAGAGTTTCTCCCGGGCCATTTCTGGATAACGGTTCTCGCGGGATTTCTCTTGAATGTTCACCTGAGATGCCTTTCCGAGTTTGTCCTGGGAGTTGTATTAGCAGATTCCTTTCGGTGATTTAGGATATATTCTGGATTTTCCTTCGGTGTTGCTTTTGAGATTTCTGTCGGAGTAACTGACTATATTTCTGTACTCCTCGTGAGATTTCTCTTATGGAAAATCACAGAATTACTTCCAGAGTTCGTCCCGGAGTTCATAACGGAAATTGTACGAGATTCCTTTTGGAATTTCTCTGATAGTTACTACCGGTGTTGTCGTCGATATGTTTTCAGAAATTTTTATTGAATTTGTGAGAAATTCCTGTAGAAATATCGAGAGGAATCCTGATGAAACCTCGCTCGCTGAACTCCGCGAAGAGCTGTTGGATAAATCCCGAGAGGAACTTCAATAGAAATCCCGAGAAAACTGGGACACTCCGAGAAAAAAAAAACTTCTGGGTGTAATTCCGGGAGGAAATATTTGGAGAATTCCGGAACGAACTCTGAAAACTTATAAAGAAAATCTCGGCAGGAATACGAGAAAATTCCCGTGAGACGCTTCAAGAAAAATCCCAGAGAATTCTCTGGAAGAATACTGGAGAAACTGTTGGTAAGCTATCCTGGAAAACTGCTAAGAGACATCTCTGAAGGAGCTTTGGAAAGAAATTCCTTTGTGGAAGAAATTCCGAAGGAATCCCGCGAGAAACGAGCGATACCGGGAAAACCTATAGAAGAAATTCCGGGCAGTACTTCTGCAGAAATTCCAGGAATGAACACCGATGAAATCGTCTTTGGAACTCTGGCAACAAATCCTTGATAGCCTCTGGATCAAATATTAAGAGAACTCCGACGGAACAAAACTCCGACAAACCTGCAGTAAAAAAAAATCCCAGAAAAATTCAAACAAGAACTCTACGAGAAAAAGCGAAAGAATTCTATGAGTAACTGCAAAAGAATCGCATAAAATATGCCAGAACTAATCGCGGAAGGCAGTCAAGAGAGAATCTTTGATATATCTATAGAGTTCCGAGAGAAAATCTCAGAGAAACTTCGGAACGAATTCTGGATAGATTTCCAAGCACATTTTAAAAAACTTTCTGAAGAAATGCCTAATCCCTGTAAGCTTTTTTGAGAACACAGATCTTTCACCAAAGTTTACTAGTATCCATCGAATTACTATCTCTGCCGCCCGTTTTTATTAGAAATTGTGAATAGTCCATTGTACTTTGAAGATTTTCATCGGAAGCCCAACATTACTACAACACTACTTGTAGCATCCTCTAAGTCTGCTTTTAAAACTTTTAGTATAAACTATTTTTATTCATAGGCTTAGTTTGTATACGAATATACGAAAGTTGTAGTTTGGTGAACTCGTTATTCACACATCACACGAACATGTACAAAAAGGTAGTAAACTCAGAATTACTACTTTACATTCATATGGCCCGTACATACTGTTACACAATTCTTACCTTCTTCGGCAGACAGAGGTTCGGTAAATGCGTACTGACGTCGATTCGCTCCATGAACCACACCAAGTTCCAGTAGATGATGGGATGTTCATCGACGAAGCTAGCCTTGGCCAGCGCTAGGTCTCCCTCCTGGGCCAGAATGTTTTCCAGCTCCTTCCGAAGTACCAACGGATTCAGGTATGGCACGGTAATTACGTCCGCTTGCTGTTGCTGCTGTTTGGACAACGTCGTTTGGTTGTTGGACGACCGCTGTTCCTCCGATATGATGAACACGTTCAGGAACGGGACCGTTACTTTGGTGCAGGCGTGACACGTTGTGTTCAAATTCGAATCCTCGGCCGACCAGCCGGCCATCACATCCTCGTCGTACAGTAGCACCGAACAGTTGTGACACTGCGAGCAGGATGTGATCTGTAGGACGAAATCGGACTCGTTCGGTTCCGAAATCTGAAAGGATTGAGAAAGCAAGCTTCGAGAGCAAGTTCCGTGAAATAAATTTTAGGAAATCCTACCTCAGCTACCGCCGTGTACACGTTGTCCGGCAGCGTGGGATATGTGTTCAAACTGTTGTTGGACGTGGTGTTCTCCCCAAGAGGCACTAGGTTATTGTAACTGGACTTCCTGGACTCGCTGAACCGACCCCACAGATCGAACTCACTAGAAACTCTTCGCGATCGGTTTCCGTTGATGCCGTCTTCGTTTAGCAAATCACTCTCCGAACCGTGAACGTCACGATCCAGTCCCCCGACGCCGTTGATCGTTCCGGATCCTGTCTTAACGGGAGTTGTGTTGGCCGAAATAGCCTCCTTTATTTCATCCAGCTTCTTCGCAACGGAAGTGGCTGCGTTTTTGATACTGCTCAGACCTCCCTGGAGAATCTCGTTCGATTTCTTACCCGTCAGACTTGGACTGAAATGGGGCAAACAATCTCGGGTTAGGATAATCCTAAGTGTTAGGGGATTCTCAACATCTACGCACTCAACATGGGACAACATTGAACGAGCACGATTTGAGGGGAGAGGGATGGCGTGCACTTACCTGACGCTAGAAATGCTCTCTATCACGTTCGTCGATAGGGATTTGAAATCTTTTTTCATGGATAAACGTGCAGGTGAGTAACGGCTACCAAAAATATAAACATGATACATGAGAATGGGAAATTATAAGGCGCATCAAAGGATTGGGAGGGAGAACTTATGTATACGAGCTGGGATGTAGATTATTCTGTTCGGGTTTGAATATGGCGTGACACACATCCATTTACTCGAACATCAATCGAAACCCCCATGGATGATCGGTTGGGCATGCATCATTCCGACTAAAACTCAACTTTCCAAATGACATCGAGAGCGACAAAAATAAACCGCTTAGTTCTCATGCAACTTTCCCGTCCATACTCACCCGAAGTTGAACTTTAACGACGACCCAATACTGGCAAAACTGGAAGTAACCGAACTCGTCACGGGCATAGTTTCCGACCGGTGCATGCTCTTGTTCAGCTGCATCGAATCGTCGAACGTTGCGGATCGTTGACCCTTGAACAGGATCGGCTGATCCGTGTAGATGGTATTGTTGTGATGAATTCCGTTCTGACCGCCAGTTCCATTGGCACTCGCCAAGGACAGTTTCTCCGTAGACTGTTGCACTGCCAACAGCTCGTCGTTCCCATCATCATTCAACGCACCCAACGGATCGTCCTGGGTCACTAGTGTGCGAGGCGAGACCCTACATTCAAAAGCAAACGATCAATTCAGAAATATCAAAAACCAATCAATTACACACCAAAACTTACTTTGTTGGACTTCCCTTGGCGTTATCCTTATCGTCCGCCAGCTCCTCCTGCGAACTGTTCTCGTTTTCGTTCTGGAAATCCAATGCCCGCTTCACCTTGGTCACGGCGCTGTCCCCTATCGCACCGTTGGCCGTTACCACGGTACCGTTTGGAAAACCCTTGGCCTGCTTCTGCAGTTTGTCGATAAACTTGGAATCACCAGCGAAGCTATCGGCCCGGGCCAACATCCGGGGACTCAAATCGCACGACGAACTCGAAGAGGACGGTTTGAATGAGGATTGCTTATCTTTCGGACTGTTGCTTTTTAGGTGGCCGGCTTCGCCGCTTATGAGCAACCCGGCACTGGACAGCACGTCCGATGATTCCTGATGGGCGGAAGTTTGCCGCACGATCGCTCCCAAGCGCCCTCGCAGTTTGTCGAAGGCGGCAAAGTCAATGGCGGAGGTGGACTGGTGTTCCGCTTGGGAAATCCCCGAGTCCAAACTGGTGCGAGAAGTTCCGTCAACGGATTCCAGGGTGCAAAGGTTATTCTCCTGGGACGCGGAGAGCCTTCGACGGGCGGCGAACTTTTTGCCTGCTCGCTTGAAATGTGCAGCTCCCATCACGATGTTCCGAAGACGATTCCAGCGCATTTGACTGGAAAGGATAGAATCCGAGGGCCACTGAGCTTCCAGCACGCAACGATTGTAGAAACCGTAGGTTAAGGCATTCGGTTGGATTCCGGATCGTTTCATCAGGTAATGCAGACGCACGGCCAGGACCGGGAGATTGTGCATTCCACACAACTGCATCATTATCCTGTAGCAGACCTCATCGCACTGAATTTTCAGTTTGCAGGCTTTCGCCAGCAAGTCGTAGGCCGCCTTCAAAATGGTGTGCTCTCGACCGGAATTTTCCGAGATCAAACTCGGAAGAACCATGAAAAAAATGGAGTAACAGGCAGCCAACAAGTGTTTGGCCCACAATTCCGGATTGCCCTGGTTCTTCCGAGCCAGCTTCTGGGCCGTTTTAATTTCATGTTTTGTCCGACGGGCCATCGGAGATCCGGGAGCCAAACTACTGTGCTGCTGCAGCGCGTTGACCAGCAGGCTCCGTCGGGATTGTTTCAACAGAATGGGGTTCAAAACGAACGATCCGTACAAGAATCTCTTCTCGGTTAGCCCCGGTTGACACTCCGGAGGCAATATGAACTTTGTCCGCTCACTGCCGTGACCAGAATCCCAATCAATCAGTTTGATCTCGGTGGGAGTATCCTCGTAGGCGCTGACTTTCTCCGCACACTCATCGAAAAAGGCCAAGTTGTGATCTCCGTCGGACACGAATGAACGCTCCTCGATGAATTTGATGAACATTTGCGTTTTCATGAGCATCTGAAAGAACTTGTGATGAGCTTTATCTCGCGATCGTAGAAACGCATTCATCTGAAACAGTGCATCTGGATCGGTGGCTCGACTAGTCGGGGCTTGCGAAATCGGCACCAAGTAATCCCTGTACCCCTTCAAAATCGAAGCCATGAACTGCAGAAACGCTTCCTGTATTCGTTGTTCCAGGTTCTGCTCGCGTCGCTTTTTCTTAAAATCACGGTCCAAACTGTTGGATGATTCGTTCGAGCTGGTTTGACTCAGTTCTTCCAGGTTCCGTAGGGTCTGTTTCAGGACGCGAGCCGCTCGTTTCGGAAGAAGCTTGGTGTTCAGATGTTTCTGCGATTCGCAAAGTCCGATCGTGTTGGTATCCAGATCGACGCAGGTCACATCACTGGGTGGTTCGTACAGATCGAAAAACCTCGAGTCCACTCCGATCAGATAGGGCAGTGGCGCGTGCAGGACCTCTGCCAACCCCAGTGGACACAGCGGAATGTAGGGACACTGCCATTTAAACGGGAAGAGAAAAGACGAGACAGCCTCGGCGACGGCCGTCAGCGTGGCAGGTCGAAGAGAGTGGATGAGGATCTTCTGTTCGGTCATCACCAGGAGCAGCACGTGCAGGCAGTTCTCCGGACCCAGATTGGAGAGCAGCTGGCGGAATCCGGCTCCACTTCGCGGAAGGGGCGAGTCTTCCGGAAGGGTGAGCAGAATTCGCTCGTTGTTGAAGTTGCACAGCTGTAGCAGGATGCTCGGGGACGGGAATGGCACTTCGTCGAGCAGATGGGTAATGTAGCGTTCGATCGGAACCTCTAGCGGAGCGTCGAAGATGGAAACTTGCTGGAAGGTTGAAGAATTCTTGTAATTATCAGACCGATGTAGACGAATAACGGACTTACGTGCAAAAATTGAAGCCATTTTTCAAAAGTATCACCAAAAGGCCACCTGGACAGCAGACAGATCGATTTGTTAACATGTAGGGAATGGGTTTTGTGGGAATCCGAACCCCATTCGAGCAGTTCCCGCTGCTGTTCGTTTAGCTGTTTTTCACTGGAAACGAAAATCGACAGTTATTTTATATACCTCGGTACATTATTGTTAGATCGGCATTGGCGCAACTAGGAAATTTGTCTAAAGAGGTTGGTTGAAACGAGTTCAAGACTACGAGGATGTTAAACATGAATATTGTCCATATTCGCATAGACAATGTGAGCGCCACTGTAATTTTCAAAACAGAGATTCTCTCAGAATCCTGAGAGAGATTCATTCAGAATACTGAGAGGGATTATTTCAGAATCCTGAGAAGGATTCTCTCAGAATCCTGAGGATTTTCTCAGAACCCTAAGAGGGATTCTCTTAGAATCATGAAAGGAATTCTCTCAGAATCCCGGGAAAGATTCTCTAAGAATCCCGGGAGGGACTCTCTCATAATCCCGAGAAGCATTCTCTCAGAATCCCGAGAAGGATTCTCTCAGAATCCAGAATCCTGAGAAGGATTCTCTCAGAGTCCAGAATCCTGACAAGGATTCTCTCAGAATCCAGAATCCTGACAAGGATTCTCTCAGAGTCCTGAGAAGGATTCTCTCAGAATCCTGAGAAAGGTTCTCTCAGAATCCTGAGAAGGATTCTCTCAGAATCCTGAGAAGGATTCTCTCAGAATCCTGAGAAGGATTCTCTCAGAATCCTGAGAAGGATTCTCTCAGAATCCTGAGAAGGATTCTCTCAGAATCCTGAGAAGGATTCTCTCAGAATCCTGAGAAGGATTCTCTCAGAATCCTGAGAAGGATTCTCTCAGAATCCTGAGAAGGATTCTCTCAGAATCCTGAGAAGGATTCTCTCAGAATCCTGAGAAGGATTCTCTCAGAATCCTGAGAAGGATTCTCTCAGAATCCTGAGAAGGATTCTCTCAGAATCCTGAGAAGGATTCTCTCAAAATCCTGAGAAGGATTCTCTCAAAATCCTGAGAAGGATTCTCTCAGAATCCTGAGAAGGATTCTCTCAGAATCCTGAGAAGGATTCTCTCAGAATCCTGAGAAGGATTCTCTCAGAATCCTGAGAAGGATTCTCTCAGAATCCTGAGAAGGATTCTCTCAGAATCCTGAGAAGGATTCTCTCAGAATCCTGAGAAGGATTCTCTCAGAATCCTGAGAAGGATTCTCTCAGAATCCTGAGAAGGATTCTCGCAGAATCCTGAGAAGGATTCTCGCAGAATCCTGAGAAGGATTCTCGCAGAATCCTGAGAAGGATTCTCTTAGAGTCCAGAATCCTGACAAGGATTCTCTCAGAATCCAGAATCCTGACAAGGATTCTCTCAGAATCCAGAATCCTGACAAGGATTCTCTCAGAGTCCTGAGAAGGATTCTCTCAGAATCCTGAGAAGGGTTCTCTCAGAATCCTGAGAAGGATTCTCTCAGAATGCTGAGAAGGATTCTCTCAGAATCCTGAGAAGGATTCTCTCAGAATCCTGAGAAGGATCCTCTCAGAATCCTGAGAAGGATTTTCCCAGAATCCTGAGAAGGATTCTCCCAGAATCCTGAGAAGGATTCTCCCAGAATCCTGAGAAGGATTCTCCCAGAATCCTGAGAAGGATTCTCTCAGAATCCTGAGAAGGATTCTCGCAGAATCCTGAGAAGGATTCTCGCAGAATCCTGAGAAGGATTCTCGCAGAATCCTGAGAAGGATTCTCGCAGAATCCTGAGAAGGATTCTCTTAGAGTCCAGAATCCTGACAAGGATTCTCTCAGAATCCAGAATCCTGACAAGGATTCTCTCAGAGTCCTGAGAAGGATTCTCTCAGAACCCTGAGAAGGATTCTCTCAGAATCCTGAGAAGGATTCTCTCAGAATCCTGAGAAGGATTCTCTCAGAATCCTGAGAAGGATTCTCTCAGAATCCTGAGAAGGATTCTCTCAGAATCCTGAGAAGGATTCTCTCAGAATCCTGAGAAGGATTCTCTCAGAATCCTGAGAAGGATTCTCTCAGAATCCTGAGAAGGATTCTCTCAGAATCCTGAGAAGGATTCTCTCAGAATCCTGAGAAGGATTCTCTCAGAATCCTGAGAAGGATTCTCTCAGAATCCTGAGAAGGATTCTCTCAGAATCCTGAGAAGGATTCTCTCAGAATCCTGAGAAGGATTCTCTCAGAATCCTGAGAAGGATTCTCTCAGAATCCTGAGAAGGATTCTCTTAGAATCCTGAGAAGGATTCTCTCAGAATCCTGAGAAGGATTCTCTCAGAATCCTGAGAAGGATTCTCTCAGAATCCTGAGAAGGATTCTCTCAGAATCCTGAGAAGGATTCTCTCAGAATCCTGAGAAGGATTCTCTCAGAATCCTGAGAAGGATTCTCTCAGAATCCTGAGAAGGATTCTGTCAGAATCCTGAGAAGGATTCCCTTAGAACCCTGAGAAGGATTCTCTCCGAATCCTGAGAAGGATTCTCTCCGAATCCTGAGAAGGATTCTCTCCGAATCCTGAGAAGGATTCTCTCCGAATCCTGAGAAGGATTCTCTCCGAATCCTGAGAAGGATTCTCTCCGAATCCTGAGAAGAATTCTCTCAGAATCCTGAGAAGGATTCTCTCCGAATCCTGAGAAAGATTCTGTCCGAATCCTGAGAAAGATTCTCTCCGAATTCTGAGAAGGATTCTCTCAGAATCCTGAGAAGAATTCTCTCAGAATCCTGAGAAGGATTCTATTAGAATCCTGAGAAGGATTTTATTAGAATCCTGAGAAGGATTCTATTAGAATCCTGAGAAGGATTCTATTAGAATCCTGAGAAGGATTCTGTCAGAATCCTGAGATGGAATTCTCTCAAAATCCTGAGAAGGATTTTTTCAGAATCCTGAGAAGGATTCTCTCAGAACCTTGAGAACGATTCTCTCAAAATCCTGAGAAGGATTCTCAGAATCCTGAGAAAGATTCTCTCAGAATCCTGAGAAGCATTCTCTCAGAATCCTGAGAAGGATTCTCTCAGAATCCTGAGAAGGATTCTCTCAGAATCCCGGGAAGGATTCTCTCAGAATCCTGAGAAGGATTCTATTAGAATCCTGAGAAGGATTCTATTAGAATCCTGAGAAGAATTCTATTAGAATCCTGAGAAGGAGTTTGTCAGAATCCTGAGATGGAATTCTCTCAAAATCCTGAGAAGGATTCTTTCAGAATCCTGAGAAGGATTCTCTCAGAATCCTAAGAAGGATTCTCTCAGAACCCTGAGAACGATTCTCTCAAAATCCTGAGAAGGATTCTCTCAGAATCCTGAGAAGGATTCTCTCAGAATCCTGAGAAGGATTCTCTCAGAATCCTGAGAAGGATTCTCTCTGAATCCTGAGAAGGATTCTATTAGAATCCTGAGAAGGATTCTCTCAGAATCCCAACAAGGATTCTCTCAGAATCCTGAGAAGGATTCTCTCAGAATCCTGAGAAGGATTCTCTCAGAATCCTGTGAAGGATTCTCTCAGAATTCTGAGAAGGATTCTCTCGGAACCCTGAGAAGGATTCTCTCTGAATCCTGAGAAGGATTCTCTCTGAATCCTGAGAAGGATTCTATTAGAATCCTGAGAAGGATTCTCTCAGAATCCCAACAAGGATTCTCTCAGAATCCTGAGAAGGATTCTCTCAGAATCCTGAGAAGGATTCTCTCAGAATCCCAACAAGGATTCTCTCAGAATCCTGAGAAGGATTCTCTCAGAATCCTGAGAAGGATTCTCTCAGAATCCTGAGAAGGATTCTCTCGGAACCCTGAGAAGGATTCTCTCTGAATCCTGAGAAGGATTCTCTCTGAATCCTGAGAAGGATTCTATTAGAATCCTGAGAAGGATTCTCTCAGAATCCCAACAAGGATTCTCTCAGAATCCTGAGAAGGATTCTCTCAGAATCCTGAGAAGGATTCTCTCAGAATCCCAACAAGGATTCTCTCAGAATACTGAGAAGGATTCTCTCGGAATTCTGAGAAGGATTCTCTCAGAATCCTGAGAAGGATTCTCTCAGAATCCTGAGAAGGATTCTCTCAGAATCCTGAGAAGGATTCTCTCAGAATCCTGAGAAGGATTCTCTCAGAATCCTGAGAAGGATTCTCTCGGAACCCTGAGAAGGATTCTCTCTGAATCCTGAGAAGGATTCTCTCTGAATCCTGAGAAGGATTCTATTAGAATCCTGAGAAGGATTCTCTCAGAATCCCAACAAGGATTCTCTCAGAATCCTGAGAAGGATTCTCTCAGAATCCTGAGAAGGATTCTCTCAGAATCCCAACAAGGATTCTCTCAGAATACTGAGAAGGATTCTCTCGGAATTCTGAGAAGGATTCTCTCAGAATCCTGAGAAGGATTCTCTCAGAATCCTGAGAAGGATTCTCTCAGAATCCTGAGAAGGATTCTCTCAGAATCCTGAGAAGGATTCTCTCAGAATCCTGAGAAGGATTCTCTCAGAATCCTGAGAAGGATTCTCTCAGAATCCTGAGAAGGATTCTCTCAGAATCCTGAGAAGGATTCTCTCAGAATCCTGAGAAGGATTCTCTCAGAATCCTGAGAAGGATTCTCTCAGAATCCTGAGAAGGATTCTCTCAGAATCCTGAGAAGGATTCTCTCAGAATCCTGAGAAGGATTCTCTCAGAATCCTGAGAAGGATTCTCTCAGAATCCTGAGAAGGATTCTCTCAGAATCCTGAGAAGGATTCTCTCAGAATCCTGAGAAGGATTCTCTCAGAATCCTGAGAAGGATTCTCTCAGAATCCTGAGAAGGATTCTCTCAGAATCCTGAGAAGGATTCTCTCAGAATTCTGAGAAGGATTCTCTCAGAATCCTGAGAAGGATTCTCTCTGAATCCTGAGAAGGATTCTCTCAGAATCCTGAGAGGAATTCTCTCATAATTCTCAGTGGAATTTTCTCAGGATCCCGAGAGAGATTCTCTCAGGATCCCGAGAGAGATTCTCTCAGGATCCCGAGAGGGACTGTCTCAAGATCCCGAGAGGGATTGTCTCAAGATCCCGAGAGGGATTCTTTCAGGATCCCGAGAGGGATTCTCTCGGGATCCCGAGAGGGATTCTCTCGGGATCCCGAAAGGGATTCTCTCAGAATCCCGAGAGGGATTCTCTCAGAATCCTGAGAAGGATTCTTTCAGAATCCTGCACCCTTAAGGTGAATATATAACGAAGCCACACCTCTAATTTTCGAGAGCACACATCTGAAGAACCGAATGTCGGATTGAGCTGAAAAGTTGATCGATTGGTTACCCGCTGGTGGTGACCAATCGATCAACTTTTCAGCGCAATCCAACATTCGGTTCTTCAGATTTGTGCTTTTGAAAATTCGAGTTGTGGCTTCTGCATATATTCACCTTAAATGAAACAACACAACGCACGAGTAACTTTCACGCAGCGTGAAAATTTCACAAATCTGCGTGAAAATTCTTTTGTCTTTTCTGTCGCGTGAAAGTTACTCGTTGCTCTGTGTACATCGAGTTCTGCGTGTGAAAGAGTTTGTCTCAGAATCCTGAAAGAGTTTGTCTCAGTATCCTGAGAGGAGCGAACCCTTAAGAAACATCTAGAGGAATCTTTGAATGAACTCCAGGAAAAACCTCTGACGGGTTTTCAAAAGGAATCGCTGAATGAGTTCCTGATTAAATTGCTGATGAATTTCAAAAAAAAGTTTCTGCAAGAATCCCTGAAGGAGTTCCTATAGGAATCCCAGAAGGCGTGTATGGAGGACAAGGAATCCCTGAAGGAGTCCTTGTAGGAGTTCGTGGAAAAATCTCCCCAGAAACTCCAGGAGTAATTTATCAAAGAATGCCAGGAAAAATCCTTGTAGGTATTTATGGAGGAATTAAAAAAAACATCTAGAGGAATCCTTGAATGAACTCCAAGACAAAAACCTTCGGACTATCTAGAGGAATCTTGAAGAAGTTCCTGGAAGATTTCAAAGAGAAAATCCTGGAGATATCCCTGAAGAAAGTCTTGTAGAAATCCTTAACCCTTTCCTTCCCACGACTTAGAACGACTATTTTTATGCCAAGCAAGCATTTCTAAAAAAAAGTGCTTGAACAAAAGCTATTGCAAATTGGCCAAATTTTTCGAAATCAACAGAAAAAATAGTTGTAAATCAATAGTTTTTTGATTGTTTATCAATAGTTGCAATATTGAAACAAGTAGTTGGCAGTTGGGTTTACCTGATGACATTACAATTGTATTCTAAAAACTATGGCATCATATTCATCTAATTCCGTTTGTCTCGATTTCGTCGAAAATCGATGGTGCTCTAGAGCAACCATAGAAAGTAGAGGGTTAAAAAACTTCTTGGTGAACAAAGAGGAAACTCCTGGAGAAAACCCTGAAGGAGTTCCTGGAAGAATCTCTCCTGCAATTACAAGATAAATTTCTCCAGCAACTTCAGGAGAAATCTCTCAAAGTATACCAGGAAAAATCTCTGAAGGATTCCATGAAGAAATTCCTGAAGGAATCCCTAAAAAAATCTAGGAGAACTCACTGAAGCACTATCTGATTAATCTTGGAGAAATCCCTGAAGGAGTTCCTGGCGGATCCCCTCAAGAAATTCCAGGAAAAATTATCCATGGAAATCCAGGCGAAATCCATTAGGAATTTCTGAAACGATTCATTGAAAAATCTCTCGAGAACTCCTGGAGGAATCTCAGAAGGAGTCCCTGAAGGAGCTTCTGCGGCAATCCACGAAGGAGTTCCTGGAGAAATTCCTGAATTTCTGAGTTGGAGTTGAAGAAATCCTTGAAGGAATTTAAAAGGAAATCCCTGGAGTTCCTGAAGAAATCTCTTCAACCATTTCAGGAGAAATCCCTGAAAGAGTTCCTGGAAAAATCCCTGAAGAAATTCCTGCAGAAATCATCGAAGGAGTTCCTAGAGAAATTCCTGAAGGAGTTCATGAAGAAATCCTTCAATGATTTCCAGGAAAAATCCCACAAAGAATTGTAGGAGAAATCCCTTAACGCTTTCCTAGCCACGACTTCGAACGACTATTTCTATGCCAAGAAAGCGTTTCCGAAAAAAATGCTTGAATAAAAGTTGTTGTAAATTAATCATTTTTTTTAAAACAATTAGTTGGAAATCAATAGTAATAGTACAGTGATTGTTTATCAACAGTTCCACTAATAAAACAAGTAGTTGGCAGTTGGATTTACCTAATGAGATAACAATCATGTTCTTGATACTATTGTATCATATTCATCTAATTCCGTTTGTCTCGAGTTCGTCGAAAATCGATGGGCTCTAAGGAAACCATGGGAAGTAGAGGGTTAAGGAGTTCGTGGAGAAGTTTTTGGAGGAGTCCTTGCAAAAACCTCTGGTAGGAATTTCTGGAGAAATACCTCAAAAAGTTCCAGATGAAATCCCTCAAGAAACTCTAAAAGAAAATCCTCGGAAAAAAGCCAAGAGAAATCTCTGAAGGAAATCCTGGAGAAATTTCTGGAGGAATCCTGCTGGAGGTACTGCTGGAGGAATCCTGCTGGAGGTACTGCTGGAGGAATTGTTGATAAAATTCTCAGAGGAATCGCTGATTGAAGTCTTGAAACAATCTCTTAAGGAACTCCTCGTAATATCTCTGATGATTTTCCTGGAAGAATTTCTGAAAAAACTATCGAATCCCTGCAGAATTTCCTGGTGGAATGCCTGAAAAAAATCTGGAGAAAACCTTGGACCTTGGACCTTAGACCTTAAGAAAATCTTGGGAGGTATTCAAGAAAAAATCCTGGAGAAATTTCAGAACGAAAATCCATCGGGCAACTCCTGCCGAAAGATCTCTATAAATTCTAAGAGAAATTACTGAAGGAATTACTGTAAAAATCCTTCAAGAAGTTCATGTGGAATCTCCTGTTAATCTAGTGGTTAAGGCTATGATCGACAATCCGCAGACGGAGGGTTCGATTCCCGTTCCGGTCAGAGACGAACCAGCCAAGGGCTGAAAGTCTCTCTAATAAAGACAAATCAATCAATCAATCCCGTTCCGGTCGGGAACATTTTCTCGACTTCCTGGGCATAGTGTATTATCATTGAACTTGCCTCACTATAAACACACTCATGTAATTGCAGGCAAAGAAAGCCCTTCAATTAATAACTATGGAATTGCTCAAAGAACACTAAGTTGAAGAGAGGCAGGCCAACTCCCAATGGGGACGTAGAGGCATAAAGAAGAAGAAGAAGAAGTTCCTGTTGGATTTTCTGAGGGAGTTCTAGGAGGAGTCCCTCAAGATGTTCTTGAAAAAAAAAATCATGAAGGAGTTTCTGGAAGAGTCCTTTAATGAGAACTAACTCAAAGAATTCCAGGAAAAATCCCAGAAGAAATTCATAGAGGAATTTAAGAAGACATTTCTAGAGGAATCCCTGACGGAGTTCCTGCAATAATCCCAGTAGGAACTTGAGAGAAAATACCTAAAGGAACTGATGGAGAATCCTTTGAAGGAGTTGCTCGAGAAGTCCTTGATGGAGTTACTGAGGAAATAGCTTCAGCAATGCCAGGCGAGGTCTTTACAACATTTCCAGCACAATCCTTTAAGAAATTCCTGGAGGAACCAAGGAAGGAATTCCTAGATAAATTTCCGAAGATTCCGAGGAGAAATCACTAAAGAAGTTCATGCAGGAATCCCTGAAGGAGTTTATGACAGAATTCGTTAAGGAATTCCAGAAAAATCCCACAAATATTTCTAGGAAAAAATCCTGCCGAAATCTCTGAAGAGTTTTTGTAGAAATCCCTGGAGAAGTCCTTGGAGAAATCGCTTAAGGAGTTCCTGGAGCAGTCCCTGAAAGAGTTCCTTCAGAAACCAATGAAGGAGTTCCTTAAGATATCCATGAAAGCGTTCCTGGCGAACTCGCTGAGACAGTTACTGGAATAATCCCTGAAGGAATTTGAGAAGAAACTCCCGCAGGAATTCATGGAGAAATCTCTCCAGCAATTCCAAGAGAAAGGCCTCGCAAATTTCCAAGAAATTTTCTGAAGCAATTTCTCGAGAAACACAAGAAAAAAATCTTAAAGAAATTGCTAATGGAATCCGCGTAAAATCCATGGTGAAATCAATGAAAAAGTTTCTAGAAGAATCCATCAAGGAGTTTATGAGGAAATTTCTCAAGGAATTCCCAGAAAAATCCACCAAAAGTTCTAGGAAAAATTCCTGAAGGAATCCCTGAAGAGTTCCTAGAGAAACTTCTGGAAGAGTCCCTGGAGAAATCTATGAATGAGTTCCAGTAGAAATCCCTCAAGGAATTCCAGGAGAAATCCATCAAGGAGTTTCCTTAAAGAATTCCAGGAGAAACCTCTTGAGGAATATGAGTGTAAAATTAGCATTTAAGTTAAAATACACATTAATAAAAATGAAAAAAAATCTTGAGGAATTCCTAGAAAAATTCCTTGAAAAAATGCTAGAAGAATTTCCTAAGCAATTTCTGGAAGAAACCCTGAAAATAATCTTATATTGGATAAACTCCCTTACGAAATTCCTAGAGTTATTCAAGAAGAAATCCCTGAAGGAATCTCTGCATGAATTTCTAGAAGAATGCTTGAACCAACGCCAGGAGAAGCCTCTTACAGAACTTCTAGAAAAATGTTCGAAGGAACACTTAAATTAATTCCTGAATAAATTCCATTGAATCTCTAACGAAGTTCCTGAATCAACTTCTGATGAAATTCCTCGAGGAATCATTGCAGAAGTTTCCCAAGAAATTCCCAGAAAAATCCACCTAAAAATGCAGGAATCCCTAAAGAGTTTCTAGAGAAACTCCTGCAAGAGTCCCTGGAGAAATCTTTGGAGGGGTTTCTAGAGGAATCTTTAAAGAAGTTCCTGGAGAAATCCTTCTAGGAACTTTAAGAGAAAATCCTCAAATAATTTCAGGAGAAATCTATTGAGGAATTCGTGGAAAATTTCCTGGACGAATCTTTGAAGGAATTGCCTGAGGGATTTTTTAAGAAATTTCTTGAGGAATCCCTGAATAGTTTCAGGAATTATTATCTTATGTTGGATGAGTCCCACATAGAATTCCGGGAGGAATTTAAGAAGAAATTCCTGGAATAATCTCTGAAGGAACTTTTGGAAGAATCCTTGAATTAACATCCGGAGAAACTTCGAACAGAACATCTAAGCCACGGTTCCTAACCTTGGCTCTCGCGACCTCCCAGTCTGTCGTCACTACGCTTTTCGTAAAACAATCGAAGCGTGCCTGCAAGCGGTTGGGGGGTCGCGAAACGAAGGTTGGGAAGCTATGATCTAGAGGAATGTTCGAAGAAATTCCTGAACTAATCCCTGAATAAATTCCAATGGATCACTAAAGAAGTTCCTGAATCAAAAACTAATGGAATTCCTGGAAGAATCATTGAAGAACTTTCTGAAGAAACTTTTGAATGAACTCCAGGATAAACCCTTGACGGAGCTTTTAAAGGAATCTCCGAAGGAAAATCCTAGAGGAATCTCTGAAGAAATTCCTGGAGGAATCCAAGAGGAAAATCATAGAAAAATCTGAAGGAACTACTAGCGTAATCCTTGGATTAGCTTCAGTAAAATCTCATGATGGAACTTCTGGAGAAATTCCTAAAGAGATTCTACGGTATGAAGGAGCTTATCAATTTGGGTTTATATTGGTGGACATCGTCTTAGAAACTTGTCCTAGTTCTGATTACAGAAATTTCTAACTACGCCAATATAGATCGATGCCTCTCAAATACTCACTCGAAATCTTCGTAGAATGTTAAGGCCGAACCGTACACTTTGTAGGTTCCATCGTTGACCGTTAGCACAAACGTGCTAAAGATAGGCTGGATGGGCTTCCGCTTCAACTGAAATAAGAAATAGTCATATAATATCTTGCTAATAATAAAACCAAGTAACAACCACACGTACTTTTCCATCGCCCCCGGGCACATGCGGCCACGCTTCCAATGTGGTCCCCATCGGGAGGCAGAACAATGGTACACTGGGGCACAGATTTAGCGGGAAATCGTTGTGGTCCACCGTGGGGTACCGGTGCAGAATCTCCGGCTGGTAGCTGATCAGTTTCGGACGGTTCATTGACTTTTTGTAGCATAGGTACACGTCGCTGCCCATGATGCCCTTGTTGAGCGTCTTGTGGATCATGCAGAAGGCATGCGGTGGTTTCTCCCCCTTGGACGGTATGACCACGCAGAGATCGGTGACGACCAGCTCGTTGCAGGGCATGTCATTCTTGGCGCGGCGAAACGTGAGAAATGTTTTGGCCGACGAATTGTTCACGTTGGCCAGCCGATCGCCGGGGGTGTAGTGGACAATCTCCGCATCGGGCATGATCCGCTCGGCACCTTCGTACATGACTCCGATGTCGACCAGCGGCGGTTTATCCTTCCCCCGGCGGTAGTAGATGAAGCAGGCCACTGTCCGGACGGAGCCATAGTTGAGATCTGCCAGCAGACCGGTCGGTGTGTTCTCGAGCACCTCGTAGTCGGCGGGAATCTTCTCGCCCAGCGATGGGAAGAACACGCCGATGTCGGTGATGGGATCGATGGTGACCGCCGAGCGCAGGTGGGACGAATCGTTGAAGATGTTCTCCTTCAGCAGCTTTGGGTTCTCCGGCATGCCGGCCACCACAAAGTAATCCGCCACCCGACGCTCGTCCATCGTGGGTGCGGTGTTCTGGAAGAGATGAGAAAAAGCCGGTGTAAGAAAATTTAAAAAGCAATGAATCGTTTCTTAGAAATAGCACAATGTATGTACAACTACATCTCTTTCCCATTGATGACCTTACCACCCATCATCCAAGTTATGGCCATCACATTTTGCTCATCTCGGCACTATGTCGGCCATTCAGCGCACGTGAGTCAAGATATGAAAAAGTCACGTTTTTAACCCTCTAATGGATACCTGGGGTCCATTGGACACCAGAGCCACTTTGAAGTGGTCGCAAAAAAGTTTGGATTGACACATCGGTCCCGTTTTCACAGTACCTTCAAACTACACCACGATGAGTTATTTGTGCAAAAATAACAAATATTTCATGGCGTACTATAGATTATTTTTTATGTCAAAGTTGAACCGGGCGATTTTGGTCCCCTGGGGTCCATTGGACCCCACGACACGAATGATTATATCTTGTGATCGTCACTTCCTAGAATAATGCTGTCTTCGACAAAATTGTTCAATAGACCAAGGGCAATCTTGTGACGAGCAAATTGAATTGGAATAAGCCCAGTAGGTGGCGCTATTGTTTATTCAAATTATGGATTGAAAGTTAAATTTAGCTTGAATATCTTGAGATTCGGAATGTATAGAAAGTTTGTGTCTTCGGCAAAAGTGTTCAATACATCAAGGATTATTTGGTAATGAAAATTATTTTGAAGTTTTTCTGCAAAATGGCGCTAATTAATTCGTATATGCCCAGCATCCTAGATTACCGAGTGGCAAGCGTCCTCAAATAAGTACGCTTCTTTTGAAGTGAATATCATGAGAATAACACAATATAATTACATTCTGTTCACAATACTAATACTTTCAATTTGGTGGATAATTTACTTCAGAATTGACTCACCCGGATACCTCCAGGAATTCCTCCCAAAATTTCTGAAGGAACTCCTACCAGGATTCTTCCAGAAATTAATACAGGGATTCTTTCAGTAATTCCTCCCGAGGTTCCTCTACGATTTCATCTGGGAAATCCACTTAAAAGCCCTCCGGAAATGACTCCCAAAACTACATCTGGAATTCCACCAGGGATTCAACTAGGAATTCGTAAAAGGATTCTTCCACAAATGCTTTCCGAGATTCCTCCACGAATTCCTCCCAGAATTTCTTCAGGAATTTGTCTCCGAATTGCTCCCGGGTTTTCTCCAGAATTTCCTCCCGGGTTTCCTGCATGAGTTTCTCTAGGAAATCCACTTGAAATTCCTCCTGGGATTTCTTCAGGAATTCCTCCGGGGGTTGCTTCAGGAATTCCTCCTGAGATTTCTCCAGGAATTCTTACCGGTATTTCTCAACGAATTTCTCCCGGGATTCCTCCAAGAATTCTTCCTGGCATTCCTCCAGGAATTCCTCTCGGGATTCTTTCAGGAATTTCTCCCGGGATTCTCCAGAAATTTCTTCCGGGATTCCTCCAGGAGTTGCTCTCGAGATTCCCCTACGAATTTCTTCCAGGATTCCTCCAGGAACTCCTCACGGGATTCCTCCAGGAGTTTCTCTCCAGGATTTCCTCCCGGTTACGGGAAGGAAACGTTGAAATTTACATTCCATTTTATTCGATTTTTCATGAAAATATATTTTGTATCACAGAGAACAGACATCCAAGCCTATAGAAAATTGTCTCGAAAGCTTTGCAAGGATTCAATTTTTTTAGCGTTGACAACACTAGTCACCTATGCGGCAAGTTGCTACAATTAGTGGTGAGTACGCATATCTACATAAGTTTTATATTCACCACCGACAACAGCGTGGGAACATTGGGACAGAAGCGCCACCACGATGTTGCCACTTGTGTTGCCATTTCAAATGAATGTTTAATTCCTTACACAGTTTTGAAACTGAGCTTGGATGTCTGATCTCTGTGCTGTGGAAAATTGTGTAGATTATGATCAAAGTATAATTGTATGTATCCGGTAATCTGTACACGCAGAAAAAAATATATTGAACTCAAAAATAAAGTGCTTTGAATCAAAGAAAATAAATCATTGAACCACGGCCTAATACCTTTTTTGCTTTGAATCTAAAATATTTGGCATTAGTTTCAAAGCATTCATCACATTGTTTCTAAAATCAAGCCTCGCGGCATTGATTTTAGTTTCAAATACTTCTTCACTTTGAATCTATAACATTATTGCTTTGAAACTAAGCAATTTTGTGATTTCAAAGTCCATATTTTTTAGAAACAAATATCCATCGACTTAGATTCAAAAACAAAATATTTTTGTTTAAAAGTGGTAACGAAATGAAAAAAAGCATGCGAGAATCGAACACGGGTACTGTTATAATATGCATCACTGATAGCGAGCTATCGTTCACGACCAGATCTGCTCTTGAAAATCTCAGGGTAAAACTGAATCATCTTGCTCATTATTGGCTATGTGCATTCTCCGATATTGAAATCAAAGAAAATATTTTTTTGATTCAATAAACCCCGCGACTTAGAAATGAAGTCTCTTTGAATTTGGTTCTAATATGTGTTATTTTTCTGCGTGTAATATAGACACTATAGATTCCATATGCTTTCCAAGGTTCAGACAACTGTAAGGGGCCGTCCATAGATGAAGTGGCATTTTAGGGTGGTGGGGAGAGTCTCTGATTATGCTACGAGCCATGTATTAGGTATGGGAAAATAGGGGAATAAGGGGGGTGTCAAAAATCGTCAAAAAAAAAAATGCTACGCCATTTATGGATGGCCCCTAACCATGCGATCTGTCAATTCGTTTAGCCAAACGAGATTTACGGAACGATAACGACTGTGGGTTGTGTGACGTCATTTTCTATTAGTACACACTAAATTCACTATAAAACACTCTAAAATTGCGTAATTCAAATATTTCTCCCCAAGTCTGTAGATTCTATAGTGTCTATATTCGGTAGGTCCATGTCCTGCCAAATAACAGCTGTAGACACCATCTCTATAAATAATAAGCATCCCGCACCAGCGTCTCCCAATAGGAGAGTTCGTATCAAATGGCTCATCAACTGAACATTTTTGACCTACCCAACAACTAAGACACCATTTTTCTAAGAAATCAGGATCCTGAGATATTATGAGATAAAAAAATTTGCATGCAATCTAGCACTGCCTAGTGGTGGAATATCGAATCAAACGGTCCATAATCTATAAGTTCTTGACCAACCAAACAACTTTGCCGAAGACATCAACTATATAAGTAATCAGGATCCTGAGATATATGAGATTTAAATTTTACGAGATTTAAATTTTATGAGATTTAAATTTTACGTCTGTTTGTCTCTGATTCCTCTTGGGTTTATTCAAATATTACGAAACGCAAAATTTGACAACTTAAGGGCTCCTCCCTTCTCCGTGTAACAACTTTTGTATGGAAAATTTTGAATGAATCGTAACACAGCGCTAGACCACCTCCCACTCCTTGGCGTTACGTAATATTTGAATGACCCCTTTTGACCCGCTGGACATATATGTCTACTCCTCTACAGCAGTGCGATTTACCCTATTGTTTCGGTACGTCTTGTCCTTGTCCGCTTGTTTAGGTACGTTATATCCTGTAGATCGGGGGCATTTTTCAATGCTCACTAGCACCACCTAGCGGAAACTTCCCGAACTAAATTGTTCATCACTAGATAGGCCTTGACTTTCCTAACATCTTTGCTGAAAACATCACCCTTTCAAAAAGTAAGGATCACGAGATACGCGAGAATATATGTTGGGGTCCAATGGACCCCAGGGTCCCAAAACGGACCTTCATTTAAGGTATCCTCTTGAGGGTTAATGAGTTTGCAGTGCACTAGCATCTATCTGTTTCCATCTCCTCTGCGTTCGCTCGATTGATGGCATAATCAACGTTGGCATCTATCAAGCACCCAACATGAATCACTATTTGCTTGCTACCTTGTAGGGTACCTACATGCGACGAGCATTCCATCACTGGCCCAGCACTAGGACTAGGGTTAGTCGGTGCTGTCACTGTTAGAGCTTGTCTTTTTTTTTATGATTGAACGAATTCTTTCGAGCTCTAATCACCCGCAACCGACGACGACACGCTGATTTGTCTCTTGAAAATGTACGGAGCCACCCGAGTCCTGTCCGAGGGTTAATGAGATTTTTCTTCAATCTGACGAGAAAAACCACAAACTGCTGTTGCAACTCTTATATTGCAGTAATTAGTGATGTGTGCGGTACAATTTGTCAATCTTCCCCACAGATAGGCAACTCGAGAGGAGGTTCGTCTAAGTAAGGGTGCTTCAACCTTCCGGACTACTTCATATATGCTAGTCATAGCGTACTTATTTATACTTATTTCTCGTCGTACAAATAAGTGGCAATTCGCTGATGGACATCAGCGTCGTCGTTCGGAAGTCGAAAACTGGACGAGACTATGCAAATGCTATCAAGAGCCATTTCGATTCGTTTACACACTGCATTGAGGTCAGAGCTTGTTGGGATGGAACTTTAGAGTGGAAAATGGACTCCGGTGAATGCATAAATAACCGATAACCAGGACAGTCTGCAGTGTATTCTATCTCGTGTATATAGTGTTTCATTCCATTTATATTGCAGTTCGATGATTGGTAGAGGAACTGGAGAGAACAAACTGACCGATGAGGTATTCAAGTGGATTCAATTGTGATGAGTTTTTGCATATTTCTTGGATAAGCAGATAAACAATTCTCAATAACCGAAAAGTAATGCAAGACTACAATATTGTACTAGTTATTTCTAATTTACCTAAAGTTTGCAGAAAAGTAAAATTATAATTGAAGCGAACTTTTTCAAACATTATATAAAAAATCCCGAAGATCCACGAAGGTATCTTCTTCTGTAAAGAGAGAGGCGAACCAGCCAAGGGCTGAAAGAAAGAAATATAAATGAATCAATCAATTCTGTAAAGTTTTTTGAGCATTAAGATATTGAAGTACTTGCTGATGATTAGCACTTCAACTGTAATCTCACATTTGTTGATCGTTGAAATTAAGCGTACTTCCAAAAATAAAAGGTAATACATAATACATCAATTCCCGGAAGCTAGATGAGCCTCCTCCATAACAATAATAGACGCTAACCGGTTCATTAACCCTACTGACGTTGTTATTATGTTATATCTATATCCATAGGTGACACAGCGTAGCGTCGTTCGATGCTTCCTTTCAACAAACCCGCATCTATCGAGCATTATTTACAACACGTTTCGCCGATATTTTTGATGTGTTGTAGGAGGTAGACAGTACCATATATTTAGTGCGGTACACGCGTGGATATTCAGCAAGACCAGACTCAGGATGATGGGTGGGTTTGATTCCTGGTAGATCCAGGATCTTTGCATAACGTAAATTTGCCTGACTAAATAGCGTATCTTAATGCTTGTCACACGATATACATACACATACAAAATGGTCATTGGTAGAGGAAGCTTAAAGTTAACAACTGTGTGAGCATTCAAAAGAACACAAAGCTGAGAAGCAGGCTTCGTACCAGTTGGGACGTTACGCCTAAGAAGAGAATAGGTAGATGGATACCGCTCTATGACGTAATTGTGGAAACGCGCAAAACCAATAACCCAATAAAGTCTATTCGGCTCTTCCCCGCAAAGATCCGTCTTCGTTTGTATAACCACCTGGTTCAGTATGTTGTGTGTTGTCGTTCCGTTTGCTGTCTGCAAAGCCAGCCAGCACAGCATGCGCGCGGTTTGTCGTCGTAATTCGATAAGTTCATTTGCATACGACGGTGGCGATGATGATGGCAACGGTGACAACGACAACTCGACGAGTTCTTCCTGTCAGCATAGCGTTCAATCTGTGCATTAGCATTAGCATTAGTATCTACCTTTTACCTACAAGGTACGGAACAACATAGTTACCATTACATAAGCCAATACGCGGTCGCCATGTGCGAGCTTATGTATAGGGGTCCCTCTAGGTGTCGTTCATCAAGCACGTAGAATTTCGGGTCACTTAGACCTTCACAGAAAGAAAAAGTGAAAATTAATCGTCATGTAAACCGCAAAATAATGGAAATAATGATCATGTAATCGAGAATCCAATGTAACATTCCATCAATTATAATGCACATGATTAGCGAAATGACTGTTGATGAACATTCCAATATACTGAAATCGAAATTAGTATGACAACATTACTTTGTGCCTGCAGCATCTTGAATTTGCAAGCGGACATAATATTTCTATGAAAAAGTCGCGAACATTACATGACCGTAATGTAAAGATACGCTAGTTTAGCTGAATGCATGACAAGTGGATCAAAACAAACATGGCTACTGTGTTGGAACGGATTGCTGCTGGAGAGCTCCCGAAAAGTTGAAGTTTCCGGAGGATTTTGCCACGGGTTTCAAATTAAAGTAAGTATTTCAAATGACATCATGTACATATGTTTATAGCAAGTAAATCTTGATCTTTTTACAGCCGCTGGAGGAAAAAAAAACGGACCAGGGTGCTGTCTTCGATGGATTTTCGCTTGAACTTTTTTTCCATTACGGACTTCTGTTGCTGCTGCTGCTGCTGCTGCTACTGGTGCGGCTCACTAACAGATACACAGTTCGAAAAAATAATGTACAATTACATGATATATCATGCACATAATTGGAGCGTGATAAATAATGTACCTTTACATGAGATTCTAATCTTGTGATGTCATGTAAAGTTCGTATGGCCTCACGTAAGTTTGCATTATAACCAACTTTGCTTCAGAAAAAGAATGAAATGTGATTTCACTTTTATAAAAACTTTCAAACACTGATTTAGAAAGAATTTTTATGTTTATTTTCTTCTAATAATAACATGCTTTATGGGAAATCCACACATTATCTGGAGTGAATAATATATTATTCACTCCAGATAATGTGTGGATTTCCCATAAAGCATGTTATTATTAGAAGAAAATAAACATAAAAATTCTTTCTAAATCAGTGTTTGAAAGTTTTTATAAAAGTGAAATCACATTTCATTCTTTTTCTGAAGCAAAGTTGGTTATAATGCAAACTTACGTGAGGCCATACGAACTTTACATGACATCACAAGATTAGAATCTCATGTAAAGGTACATTATTTATCACGCTCCAATTATGTGCATGATATATCATGTAATTGTACATTATTTTTTCGAACTGTGTTGGTTTAAAGAAAATTGGTTGAGAACGTAGACTTTGGTAAGACATACCCCTGCACTTAAAGTTTACGTGGTTTATAAATAACCTGGTGTTGATTCTCAATTTTGAAGCATCATTGATGCTTTGCGTTTTACTATCGGTGCTGAATTGCAATAGCAATATGAATATCAATTCACAGGGTAACACATCCTATTGTGGTGGAGTAAGGCAAGTAAGGAACAAAAAACGGGAATAAAAAAGGAAAGGCCTATAATCTAAATTTTCAATCCCTTTAAGAACTGAACATCAGGAACAAAAGCTAAATGTAATTAAAAATATCAGGTTGATTTATAAGAAGGTATATTGATATTTGTTTTAATTCGTATAAATACTTGTATATATTTTTCTGCATCATTAGCACTGTAACTCGCTAGCTCTTCCTTTTCTTGTCACAGGGTCGTTAATCAATCAGTTCTACTCACCAAAACCGTAATCGAGTCCTTGCTTCCAGGGGAGCACCACGGTGAAGTGGTAAAACGCGACACTTGCCCACAGATGATTCCTACAAAAGAAGAATAGCAAAATAGTATCTTACAAAAGATTCACTCAAAAGCTGCAGACTAGTAGACTCTGAGGGGACCACCCTAGGCGAGGCTTGAAGACTCCTTTCGAGTCCGGCAAAGGCGGAAACAAATGCTAAGTGGTGGACTAATCTAACTGTGCCTTTCTAGGGAATGCGCTCTCATTAACTTCACAATGATTAAATACACATGCTGATTTATTTGCCAAGATCGGCTATTAGGGTAACGTCACATGACACCGGGTACTTGCGGTTCTCGGGACAATCCAATGGCACTTGAACCATTCCATGGTTACGGTCGATCCTCTTGATGTTTGAGGACAGTCCTGTGCACCAAGACGGTCTGGTCTCTAGACCGACGGACTTCTTGAAGCTACTTCTTCACCCTGGCCGATTGGGGTCGGCTGCTGGCTTCCAGCGGGTCGCCAGGCACTTCGGAGCTTGATCTCTGCCGGCGGGTTCGCCGGGCGATTTGGGACTACCAGCGAAATGCCGTACACGTGGAGGTCTACCAGCGGGTCGCCGGGCGCTTCAGGGCTACCAGCGGACTGCCGGACACTTCGGGACTACCAGCGGGTACCGGACACTTCGGGGTTACCAGCGGGTCGCCGGGCGCTTCAGGACTACCAGCGGACTGCCGGACACGTCGAGGCTTCCTATCTGCCGGCGGGTATGCCAGGAACTCTTCGGCAGGTTTGCGATACCCGAATGGCCGAACGAGGGTTCGGCGAGCGTCCTTCTTGCTTGTTGTGGTTATAGGACGTATCAGCTATGCGATGCTATCGGGGACGTCTTCCCATCGGAGGAGCCCTACGCAATGGTGGTCGTTGCGGGCGGGGCTTCACTTTCGGACCTCTTCCTTCAGATCTCTGCTCGACCTTGACGTTGTAGGGTTGCACCTTAGGAGACTTCGGTGTGAGAGTGCGCTGAATGAGGAAGGATCCGATCCTCGATCTGGGGATACAACAAACGATCGCTTTTCGCAAAACAATAAGAAAGAAAAAGGCCCACTAGGACCTGTCCACAGCCATTAGTATTGTACCCGGTGACATTTACAAAAGCTTCTTTGAGAGCAAACAATACACTATAACAATTACCTTTTTCTTACAGTTAACAATCAAACAATAGCTTTTCTTTCGGTTGACACGTGGGGAATCTAACCTATCGAACTAACAACATTGTTAATATTTACTAATGATTTGCAATTACATTCTACGCACTCTTGATCTGTAACTCTTTTCTATTGCACTTCTGCCTGGATCGGTTTATATACTTTTCCCCTATCTTCAACCTAGAACAAATTAACACCAATTAGAAAACTACACCACTTCTAATAAGACGGTTCGGCCGTACTTTTACTAAACTTTATGGGACACGACGCGCACTAATCACCCAATGATGGTCGGTAGCAGAAAGAACTAGTCTAGCCGAAAGCTGAGTATTTTAAGTGTAAGAAGGAGCACTTCGGAAACGAAGTGTTAACGAAGTATGACAGTAGCTCACTCCTATCTGGCAATCCTTTTTTAGAGTACTACATCTGTTGGCAGATGATTGAACCAAAGGCGGGCGAAGTTAGCCCGCGCTCAAACCGCTGTGAACAAAGTTATTCGATTATCGGGTGGAAAATAAAACTGATTAATCTTCGACATTGTGACTACGCAATTCGTTGGTGGAGCCAACACATTATTATTGGAACCAAGGGGTTTCAGCACTTCTAGAAATCATAAATACATTTCTAGGGTTTCGAATCGCTTCCTATTCAAAATATGTATTGCAGTTTCATTTATTACCTGAACAAAATTTTTTTTTTTAGACCCCTTCTTTCCTATGGTTTTCGGAAATCCGATGAACCCAAGACACACTTCCACAACAATGGGTCATTCTCCTCTACGCTTCCGTAAAAGTAGTGACAGCAAACGTACGAGTCCACACGAGAATCGATTAGCAATTCTGGTCACACTGAGGGAGCGGATTTGCCAAAGACTTTTATGGGTAACCACCGGTGCCGGAGAGAGGAAGAATGCCGTGATGTTGGAACTTTAGCATACCATGTGGGAAGAGCCCACTTGATTTTTGTAACCATATTTCTGATAGTGGAGTCGGTGTACGTCGTACATACATACATGGGTGGATGTAAAGAGATATTTTGTCATACGAGCGGAAGAAATGTGTATTTTTTACATAAAAATGAATTTGGAACTTTTCACATGGTATTACAGTCGACTCTCCACATGTCGATGTTCTACATCTCGATATTTCTCCCAATCTCGATGGTTTGGTCGGTCCCTTCATTCTGCATACATTTTACCTTTCTACATGTCGATATCTCCTTATCTCGATATCTCTCTATCTCGATGCAATCTCGTTCGTTTTTGTTCTAGGTTTTCTCTCCATATGTCGATATGCCCGTTTTAACAGGTTGCTTGATCTATTTACTTAGATGCAAAACATTCTAGGAAGGCGAAGTGACATCTGTTTGTTGACGGTTTTTCCTAGTTACGGACAATTTTCCAATCTAGTGTGCATAACAAATAGGTTCTTCAGTTCGGTCTCTCCCTATCTCGATGGTCCCTTGAATATCGAGATGTAGAGAGTCAACTGTATAGAAATGTATGTTGTGTAGTAAGTAGCAGTAAACCTATTACACTACGATGTCGAGGCGACTATAGACCAAGTAGGTATATGAGACTGAATATTTGAATTTCAAAGGTATTAAAAGACTGGCCTTAGTGAAAATTCCCTAGACACTGAGAAAACTGTTACGGCGAATTTCATCATTACTTTCGCTCTAAACTTTTAGGTAATTTATCACTTAACCATTTCTCGGAACAACGCCAATTTATCATCAAGGTAGTTTACCAACATCATTGATATGTAACATTACTCAGTGTTTAACGGAAGAATCAGATCAGAGAAGTGTTTCTCTGAAATTCTGATCTTCACTACGGAATCACTCTCTAATACTGCTTTAGGTATGAAAGACTATGCTATAGAACAGCTTGGGAAGGTTAGCACATTGAGAATATTCAGTTGTTTCATATTCTGAGACTGAGCATGAGCATGAGCATTGATGACCGTACAATCACGGAATAGCAACTCCGTGATTGATCTGTGCAATCGAAATTGCGCATAGAATAACGGAGCTTGATAGACCAGCTCTTGGTTTTTAGGTGTTCAAACTGTGGACTAAACTGGTCATAGGGTGGACAGATTCGTGAGATGGTGAACTAGCCCGGATTTCGTTGTCGGATTGAGTTTTCGGAACTTAACACTTGTTGTTGGTTTGGAGTTTCAGATTAGACTGCTGTTTTCATTATTTACTAGCTGTCCCGGCAAACGTCGTACTGCCTGCCTACTGTGTTTTTTGACATGCAGCTCTATAGGGACGTCTCCCGCCAGCTCCCGCCAAGTCATCTGTATGGGAACCCCTCGTTCCAGAGACCGGAGAGGTCTCACACCAAGCTAAGAACCTTCCCCGGCCCCGACAGCACCCACGTACAAAATTTCACACCGATCGGTCCAGTAGTTTCCGAACCCATAGCGGTCAGACAGACAGACAGACAGACAGACAGACAGACAGACAGACAGACAGACAGACAGACAGAAATTCATTTTTATATATATAGATTCATTTCCTCGAGTTCTTCGACTCATTCGAGCACGCTAGAGGAACGTGCGAAAGCAGAACTGTCCAGTGACAATGATCAAGGTGCTTATATCTTCAGGTATATAACATTTGTAAAAAGAAAAGTTACATGCACAAGTCTAAATGTCTATGTTGCCCTTTACTTTAATTCAGCGCTAAATTTAGGCTGCGGGTCAAAATGGAAAAATGATGTACAAAAAAAATGATTTAAAACTAGCTGTCCCGGCAAACGTCGTTCTACCTGCCTACTGTGTTTTTGACATACAGCTTCCTACAGAAGTTCCCCGCAAATCCATGTGTATGGGAGCCCCCTTTTCCAGAGATGGGAGGGGCCTCACACTGAGCTAGGAACCTTCCCCGGTCCCAAAAGTACCCACATTCCAAAGTTCATGCCGATCGGTTCAGTAGTTTCCGAATCCATAACGGTCAGACAGACAGACAGAAATTCATTTTTATATATATACTAGCTGTCCCGGCAAACGTCGTACTGCCTGCCTACTGTGTTTTTTGACATGCAGCTTCATAGGGACGTCCCCGGCGAAGTCATCTGTATGGGAGCCCCCCGTTCCAGAGACCGGAGAGGTCCCGCACCAAGCTAAGAACCTTCCCCGGCCCCATAAATACCCACATACAAAATTTCACACCGATCGGTCCAGTAGTTTCCGAATCCATAGCGGTCAGACAGACAGACAGACAGACAGACAGACAGACAGAAATTCATTTTTATATATATAGATTTTTATATAGATAGATAGATAGATAGATTTGTTAAAAAATGTCGGATTCTTGAAAGTTGTTGGAATGAGCTAAAAGCATTTTTAAAATTTTATGAAATTTTAGAAAGTACGCATAATCCACAATAAAAAAAGGTTTTGGGCAAAATTTTGCTAAATGCTACCGTTTCCGAAGTGCAGCGATTTTACTATAAAATTTAATTAATATATCCTACTTTTGGGTGTTTTCTAATGTTTTTCAAGTTATGAAGGATTTTTTGTTGGAAGACTGAGCAGCGCATGTTCGTATAGTTCCTAAAACTGAAGTTATGAACATTTTTCGGAACTTCCACGCTATGACGGAGCACCAGACCGTAAAAAGTTGAAGTCCATCCAGACCGATAATGGTAATGAATATACTAACAAAGACTTTCAATCCTTAATGCAAAAGGAATACGAATGACTACACTCCCGAGCAAAATGGCATGACGGAACGTGCCAACCAAACGATTGTAGAGAAGGCACGGTGCTTATTGTTCAAGTCTAAGGTTTCAAAACGTTTTTGGGTCGAAGCCGTGGCAACCACTGTCTAGTTGACCAATCGATCGTCAACCCCCGTGGCCACAACATGACGCCCGAGGAAGCCTGGAGTGGAAGGGAACTACCGCGACAGTGGGTATTTTTGGGACGAAGGACATGGTCCAGATTCCAAAACAGAAGTGACGCAAGTAGGATCCCCTGTTACATCAAGAGGCTGGAAGCGTGCAATACAGATTGAAATTCAGGCACTGTAGACAACAATACCTGAACTCTCAGCGAGCTGTCGAAGGGACGGAAGCCCAAAGCTGGATACGAAGGGAGGAGTTCAACGTCACAAGGCGCGACTGCCGACTGGTATTAAAAGGCTACTCTTAGCGATAGGGTGTAGATTATTACGAGACCTATGCCCCTGTCGTCCGATAAACATAATCTAGTCGTGGACCAAATGGACGCTGTTACGGCGATCCTGCAGGGCAAGGAGACTTATATGGTGCAACCACCACGCTTCATCGATGGTCGTAACAAAACGCTGGTCTGCAAACAAAATAAAGCTCTGTACGGACTCAAGCAATCAAGTTAAATCTGGAATCAAGTGCTGCTCTGAAGAAACTCGGACTGACTGCCACGAAATACGATTCCTGCGTGTACGTGAAGATCCGAGAAGAAAAAAATGTCATTGTGGCTATCTACGTGGACGATCTCATCATTATTAGCAACAATGAAGTATGAAGAACAAGCTGAAGAAGCTGCTCAGCAACCACTTCCGTATGAAAGATCTCGGATCAGTGTAGTATTGCGTTGGAATTCGGATCGAGAAGACAAACGACGGTATCGCCCTGGCCCAGGAGGCGTACGTCGAGACCGTATTGAAGCGGTTCAACATGAGCGAGTGCAAGCCCGTCAAGATTCCGATGAACGCCAGCGAGGAGCTCTCAACCGAAATGCCGCCAAAGACCGACGAAGGGGCCACGATGAAGGACGTTCCATATCAGGAAGCAGACGGATACCTCATGCATCTGGTCCAGTGCACCCGGCCGAATATTGTGTTTGCGGTCAACGTCCTTAGCAGGTTCAACCAAACCCTGGTCCGAAGCACTGGATAGCCGTGAAACACGTTCTCCGATACCTTCGGGGATCATCGAAGCAGAAGTTGCACTATAAGCGAGGAGCAATATCATGGTCCTGCAAAAAGCAACCACCAGTTGCACTTTCGACGTGTGAAGCGGAGGCGATATCGGCTGCCGTTCCAGATGCATCCTGATGGCGCGGTATCTCAAGTTTGTTTGGAGCGACGCAGGCAATCAATATAAACTGCGACTACCAAAGCTGCATCGTGATAGCGAAGAATGAATCCCCACACAAAACACATCGTCATGACCAGGCCAGGGGCTCATAGAACATGAAGCTAGGCATACAGATATTGTCTCAGTTAAAACTTCCCGCGAAGATGAAGACGATTGGCAATATCTAGTAGTTGATTTGTAGTTCACCATAGAACAAATATACTATCTATACGCATTTATGGGCAGAGTATATTTCCGTGTTCCAAACAGATCTCACAAAATACAGCTTCCGTCAAGCGCGAGCTACTACACTCCATGACAATGAGTAACAAAATTGCTACATCAGCCCGGAGCAGAGCTGAGCCGGTGATGCGTGACTCACGGAAGCTCACGACGCACAACAAGTTCTCAGTATAGCAGTGATACATACGCACATAGTAAACATCAAGGTAGAAGCTGTTAGCTGGCTAGGTGCGGCGATACAGAAAAGGCGTCATTGAACTTGAACCGAGCGCCGGAATAGGTAGCGTAGATGGACCAGCAGACTCACACAAACGTGTGCAGTTCCATCATCGACGTAACCATGTGCATGAGATGAGGATACATACACGCATCAGCTGTCGATAATTGGCGAGGCAACTAATGATTCAATCTCGTGCTATCATTATGATTCTGCAGGGGGTTTTCAGGTATGCACACACATCAACCGACCAACCGTAGTGGCAGCGCTTTTATCTACATCGAGCAGGTGTGTTTATATTTGGAAGTTGACGTAATCTACATCTGCTCTCATTTTCGAACGCTTTGCTGCTTTGCACCGAAAAGGGATTAGATTTCGTGTCTTTCGTAACAAAACTTAAACCGACCCACTTTACTGAGCAGACCCAAGTTGGACACTCGCAAATTTTACGACCAATTGTTGGAGCATCACGTCCGCAAAGACCACCCTCACCGGCCTCATTTCGTTGGCTGCTCACCAAGGTCGCGCAATGTAGAAGATACGCTGGCTGGCTGGTGTTGAATTGGCCAAGCTCACGGAAACCCATAAAAAAGGGACAATGTTTCGGTTTACGTGACGTGACTCGAACCGGTTTGTCACCTTCCAAAATGACCGGGCAGGGTAGGGAGACGATTGAAGCAATAATTTACTATGTATGAATAATTCACCTAGTGGAGGGTGTTGTAGCTGGACAAACGTCTTGAAATCCCGCTTCAACAGTGCATCAGAACTTCAGACGCACAAATCTCAAGAAGCAAGCATCAAACAACAGTAAATTTTATTATTCTGTTCTTGTTCACGTGTAATAAGCTTAAAATAAGAATATCAGATGCGCTTGTTTTGTTTACGAAGTGATTTGTGCGTTCAAAATCGTGAGCAGGTGCCAAAGTCGGCCATTGTGGCGGCCATTTTGGGATTCTAACGAGTCTGTCCTTAATGGATAGCAATTTAAACATAAGTCGTAACGTCATAACTAGAAACATTGGCGTGAAAAGTTGGTGCGAAAAATGTCGAATTTCCGATGAGGCCACCTATGCTATTAAATTAAATACAGAGTATACCATACCTATGTCCTTAAGGTATACAGTTTGAGCATGAGCATGAGCATTGGACCCTATGTCCCTAAGATATACAGTTTGTTTACAAAATAATGTTTTTTTTTTCGTTCGGGATACGAACTGAAATATTGGTACCCCCTAGAAAAGAATCGTAGCTACGCCAATGGGGAGCGATAACTTGAAAGCATCTGCTCATAAACCGACGTGATAGCTTGATGAACACAAAATGGGTAATGATGGGCAACATTTGGTACAGATTCTTAAGAGCTATTATAAACAGCACCACTAAAACATCGAAAAAGTGCTCTACAACTGGTCCGAATGCGGGTCATGGTCACCCTCCAGTCGATGTTTCGCATGGACGAACTGCTTCACCATCCACCCGCTCTCTGTCTGATGGCAATTATGCTTCATTTGTTTTCAAAATTTGCAGCATCGAAGCCGCCGCCGCGCCGGTTTACAATCATGACGCTCGAACTCGGAGGAACACACTCATTGCCATGCAACGCCCCATGCATATTAGAGTGGGTCAACGTTGTATGGAGAAACTTTAAATTTGATCGTATCAACCCGGAACAAAGCTTTTTCAATCTATATTTAGCGTCCAAAACAACTGTGCAAAATTTGGGAGCGATTGGTTTCATCCCCGTATTCCGCATTGCGATTGAAATTTGTATGGAAGTTATTGCGGAGATTCCACCTGTTTAGACTCCTGCGCGAAAATTAGTTGCGTGGATTTTTCTTGCGTGGGCCCACAGTTATAAAACCAGACCGCGTGCTGGTGAATATGTTACGCTGTGTTGTTAGGTACACATTTGGTGATAGTTTTGCATTGTAAACAAACATTTATCACGCACCTACACTGAAAATGAGCCTAACCATTTATTTGCTTCGGACTCTATAAATCTTCACAACGGGCAATAGTATGGGAAAACGTACTTTTTTGCATTTTACTCATAAGCTGAATTCTTTTGTCTAATACTATGTAACCAATGATTTTAAAGTATATCCTAGGATATTGCGTTGCGTTGCGTTGCGTGGTAACGGAGTAATTCGTAGATTGCAAACTGAAAGTTGTCATGTTAAAACTTTAATACTCCTATTCTAATTGCTTATGGAATGCTATTTGGGAAGGAACAGCTATCCAATCAGAGGTTGAAGTAAAAAAGACATGAAAACTTCCATTGCCGGCCACACCCATCTTCTCCGTTACGAGGATAGGAAAGGATGTGATGATATGAAACCTACTTTATGAAAGGCCAGCGACTCACCGGCGCCCCATAGGTGTCAAGGAGTTGGATATTTGGAATGGGTTGATTTGGGATTCACAATAAGCGAGTGATGCGACAAGATTCAAATTGTGTGAGTGTATTTGAGTAGTATATTTAGATGTATTGATGTGAGTGTAAGTGTTTAGTATATTTAAACACCAACGTTGGGAGTGACGTAGCTAAAAGGTTTTGTCACTCCTTGGGCCATTTTTCTCCAGGGATGGGGCACAGGCATTTCCACCAGTGGCGTAGCCAGAAATTGTCTCTGGGAGGGGTTTTCAACGGTCAATGATACCTTTATTGATTTGACACTTAAATTTTATAAACAGTAATGAGCAATTGTGTTCGTAGTTTAAAAATAGCGGCACAGCCGAAAAAATTTTTCGTCGCAAAGCGCTTTATGCTAAAAATTTGTTCCTCAAATTATGGCTCGTGGGGGGGGGGGGCGGTGTTTAACCCTAAACCACCCCCCCCCCGTGGCTACGCCAGTGATTTCCAATTAAGCGCCATTGCTCGCTCTCTGAAACGATAACAAATACGTTATGTTTTAAAGTATAGCCTAGGGTATGCCGAACAACTTTGCCGAAGACCGCAAAGTGATCCGACGCTTGTGAAAAAAGTTATTCGCCTGGTAACTTAGGCCAAAAATTGAGATTTTATTATTGATGTTATTCCTTTACATGTTAAATGTTAAGCACCACCGGGCAATCTGTACGTTATAACTTTTTTCACAAGTATCGGATCATTTTGCGGTCTTCGGCAAAGTTTTTCGGCATATCCTGGGCTATACTTCAACGTCATTAGTTAGATCGTTTTAGACAAAAAAATTCAATTTATTAGAAAAATGCAAAAAAGCACGTTTTCCCATACTAAATTCTATACAAATTTCAATCGCAATGCGGAATACGGGGAAGCAATCAATCGCTCCCAAATTTTGCACAGTCGTTTTGAACGCTAAAAAGAATCGAAAAAGCTTTGTTCCGAAAAATCGACTTTGTTGACCCAGTCTAATAATGTACACACAATTTGGTAACATTTACGAAGCCGGTGGTTGTTGATGGAGAGTGCTTGTGGTAACGAACGCGACGATACACACCCCATCATCGTATTCGTATGTTGGCGGCCGGCCAAATCGTAGTGTAAATAATCGATCATGTTCTACCATAACGAGGAGATGACATCAAATCATTAGTATTGGATTGTACTCTGTCGACGAGGAGTGCACTTAGTTGATATAGGATGATATTGCATTTGGGAGTGTAGGTCCCAAAAGTTTAGCCGGAGCAAACTAATAATAGACCTAATTCAGATCTGATAAATTTTGACAATTTTGCGGGTTGAAATTGAGTCTACCACAATTGCTAACTAAGAGTTTTTCCAATCGACCATTTTGCGTTCATATATCGTGTGGAAGAACCCGTCACCATCAGCATGGTCCTACTGAATAACAGCGAGTGTACCACCTTGGCATTTTTCTTCACACTAAGCTAAGAAAGATTTTTCAAATGATTGTCTCTTCATTGATCATCAGATACGATTCATCAATAATGAATAACAATCGCCGCAAAAGATTACGAACACCGGTGATGGTTGAAACAATGCCTTTAAAGGAACCGACATACGCTTTGGACCTTCATATGTATGGATTATGTGCATCAAGCGATACGCATAGTGCATACACAGCATCGTGTTCACACCGCATTCAGTCACAACAGTACAACATCATCGACGCGTTATGCAACTTGAGGTATGCGCTACTGGCAAGCTGTGCACTTCGTGCACGTGTTACAATATATGTATGCCTCAGGGAAAAAGTGTGGCCTCAGCATAAAGCATTGAATCGTGTTTATGCATTTGTCGTTATTATCATGATCAGTCGATGAAATGAATCCGAATAAAAAATTACTATTTATCCAAATATTACTAACATCTGATAGGTTTCATTGTTCATAATAAAGTACACAGTTGATGTATTGCAACTTTTTACAATAAAAATCTAGCCCATATAGTTCGTACGATAAGTGAACATTTGTTTTATTAGTGACTAATTGATTCGATTGTTTTTCATCAGTTCTTTAATAATTTAAAGTAGCTATAAGTAAAAATCAATTACGGTTGTTTTTATTCAGTTGGAAAAGTGCCTGTAAAGCTCTCATGTACTTTTAATTAAAAAAAGTTTATTTCTCAATTACACTTTGAAACAATTCGCAACAATGAAATAACAATAAATATTATTGTTGCGTGAAACATGCTATTCTATTATGTTTAATCAAGTACAATTTATTTGTTTTTTTTTTTTAGTTTTCGTTTAAGCTTTGAGTACATATGGAAGCTCTGAGTTAATAACTATGGAAGTGCTTATAGAACACTATAGGGGCCGTGCATAAACCACGTAGACTTTTTGGGGGGAGGGGGGGGGGTCTGTCTCGCCAAAGTCTACGCTCCATACAAATTTTAATTTTTTTGTATGGACAAAAGTCTACGAGGCGGAAGGGGGGGGGGGGGGGGTCTGAGATTTATCCAAGTTACGACAAGAAAAATAAAAATAAGAACAATGTTTTTTTTCCATTATTTTCCAATTAACTAGAATATCTAATAAATAGTAAACTACCATTGATAACAATAAGAATACAGTTAATTTGTTAGGGTCAATGTCTCATAAAAACACAATACATGCTATTGTTTTTCGTGAAAAAATGAATAAAAAATTTCTCAAAATTTTATGGTTAAGATACATAACGACTACCATTTTTATTGTAAAAGTGCCATTTACCATTCACCGAATGGTATTTAACAATAGTGGTGATGGTGATGAGTGTGCTGTTCAAATTACAATACGTTTAATGGTGAAAAATTTTCGAAAAAAATATGTTTTAACACTAAAATTTTTCGTATTTTTATAATATTTTTTTATCAGATGTTTTCAAAAAAAAATCATTAACAGTTTTGAAATTAACAAAACATCTGTGTACATAACATAATGTTTATTAATGGATAACCATGTCAATGTTCCGAAGGCTGCAAACGAAGACAAAACTCGCGTTGTACAAGTCTCTGATTGTCCCGGTCGCTTTATACGGTCATGAAACGTGGACGTTGAAAGAAGTTGATCGGAGAGCCTTTGGAGTCTTCGAACGTAAAGTTCTGCGAACAATACTCGGCGGTAAACTGGAGGACGGCATCTGACGGCGTCGCATGAACTACGAATTGTACCAGGTATTGTGCGTTGCAAGAAAAACACAATTATGGCGACTACTTTCTAAGGCCTTCAATGATGGACAAAATTTAATCGCAGTGCAAATGCCACGTGCAGTCACCACAGCAGTCATCATATTACCCGGCCATGTGGCGACCTTGTTTCAAGAATTATCAAAGAGCGCTATGATGGAACATTTGAAAACAGGTATGTTTTCTTAGGCGACTGTCTCGCGCGTATCTCTGACTGCGGGTAAAAGTAGTCGCGAAAGTAGATTTTATTTCGATTCGTATAATATATAAAGAGATAAATATAGTGAAGCGAATACAACACGGCAGGCTGTGGTGGGCTGGACACGTAGCTCGTATGCCGGAGGAACGACAAGCTAAAATTATATTCAGCAGAGAACCAGGAAGGGGTCGTGGGCTTCGTGGAAGGCCGCGCACACGTTGGCTTTTTGCAGTTGAGGAGGACCTAAGGACTCTAAACGTTCAGGGCGACTGGAAACGTTTGGCCCAGGACCGAGGCCAGTGGAGGCGGATACTTCATTCGGCGTAGACTCACCGCTACGAGTTGTAGCCCATCAAGTATCAAGTAAGTTTGTCAATGTCATGTAAAATGCATGACATTTATCTGCACTGCGAATAATTAATATCAAATCAATCGAAGTGAGTTCAAAACCGATGTTTGAATTACTTTTCACATTTGTCTCGATCTGTACAGATTTTCTACATTTTTGATTGAAGAAGGGCGGCCATCCTCGTGTTTAGGATAGAGACGAACCAGCCAACGGCTGAAAGTCTCTTTAATAAAGACAAATCAATCAATCGGCCATCCTCACTGATCAGTAGGGTGCTCCAATTCTCATCCTATTAATAACAATAGATTGAAACGCTGTTCCTTATTTTTATGTTTCTTGTTACAAGTAAATAACGAATCGCTTGTTTAGGAATACGAGTGTGAGTTTATCAATGTCTTCTTTTACAAGCTATGATCTTACTTATTAAAATTACTTATGGATAGATATTTGGGAGCGAAAAATAAGTTCTAAAAAATCATGTTACAATCGAAAGATCAGTGAACATTCAGCCGGCAAATATATGAAAACAATGACTTTTCCTTAAGATTTGTTAATTACAAACGAAAAACAAATTTTCCATGGCAACTTGCATGCTAGTTTGCATGATTACCATCATGCGAGAAAATATCCGATTTGTTTTTCTGCAACCAGCTCCTACTTCCGTATCTCGTAGGGTAGAAACCTACTTCGTCATATGCGCTAATTACCGTCATATCAGACGGAAAATAGACAAAACTTATGAATAACCAGCCCGTCTAGCACTAAAATCGAATAAATACGGGAAATTTCACGTTCCACTTTCACTCCACTTACTAGTTACAACATGTTTCTCGTTTTGCGAACGACGAAGGCAACCGCACCAAAGCAGCAGCTAGCCGGATTGTTCTTCATCACCGTTCAATTTTCACTTTGCCAGATTCGTTTCACTGTTTGTAGAATGCAGCAAAACTATTCATTAGATCGTATCAATCGCCTTTTCCGTCGGTAAAATGTTTGTTTACAATTGTCTTCGTCTAGGGAGGATGCAAGCAAATACGTGAGTTAATTTTTGGCACAGAGAAGGATTCCTTCGTTGCACTGTGATGGCGTAATCTGGTGGGCAAAAACATTAATTGAAATACCGTCATCGGTATTCTAAAGCTGCATCCCCCTGAATTTAGAAGATTTTTGCTCTATCGCGCATTCAACACATTATTTGGATTGCGAAGGGTTTGACCGACATTTTGAAAAAAAAAACATCTACGGTAAAGTCTTTTTGTAAAGTAACTTTTGACCATCCTGTGTACCATAGTGTCAAGTAGAAGGTGTGCCAGGAATTGAATTTAGGTTGTGCCTAAAATAGACGTGGACTAGACGGAAACAAAATTCCTGGGACAATTATTCAATGTTATTATTTTAAGGAATTTGTAGTTCTTTCACAATATATTTTACATGATATTGAAGCTTACTTATAAATTAGTAATTGATACTAACTGCACAAGAAAAAAATCGTTGCCGGATCCATGACTAAAATGTTATGAAATCATAAAACTTGTCGCTTCATGATATTGTAACTACAAGTCATGATATCGTGACGTTAACAACGATTATCATGAATAATAATAACTGATTCCATCAACAAAAGTCATGGCCGTCAAAAGCGTTATGAAAAAATTAAGCTCGTTTTCATAAATTGAATACCATAAAGCTGAGTCATGGTAGCATGGCTCTGAGTCACAAAACTATGACGCTGAGTCATCTCAACCAGACGCTCAGTCGTATAAACATAACGCAGAGTCATAAAATCATGAATCACAACAAACGAATTTGGGCACTGTAAGCGTTACGCAAACCCTCGCGCAGAATCACCTACGCCATTTTTGTCACTTCTGTCAAGGCGCCTTTTGTGAGCGACAGAGTTTTCCGGTGAGATTTTTTTTTTGGTTTTCGAAAAAGTGTAGTGAATTGTTCTTACTTAAATAGTAGTAAACTATATAATTATTGAACTACATTCCAGAAGTTTAAAGTGGAAAAACTCCATATTCCGGCACAAAACTCCGGCCAGCTTCATCAGCAGCAGAACAATCAAGCTCACGCACAATTACGGCACAAAATTTTGGCTAAATGCATGACGTAATCTATGGACGCCCCCTATGTCTATGGACCATTTTACGAGACGGTTCAGAACAACTGATCGCTCATTTTATGAATGAAAATTTGACAGTATGGAGCCAGATCATTTTGACAGATCTCACACGAGCAAGAAAAGGTCGGCAAACTGCATGAAAATTGTTCGTCTCTTTCTTGCATGTGTGTGATCTGTCAAAATGACCTGGCTAATGTCAAACATTTCGAGGTTAGGTTCCGTGGTGTAATGAAGAAAAGACTTGCGTGGTGTAATGAAGAATATACTTTGTTTTTTGCAGCCAAACAAGACAAAAGAAATCTCAAAAAGTGCAGCCAAATGGCAAATACCAGAATCATAAAAATTACTTCAATATTCAGGAACCTTGTTCATGATTTCAGAGTGCGTGCTTCACGATAACATGACCTTAAATGCCACTTTGCACCAATTAATCCGATAGTATAAATTACAAATACTAGAATCATGCATACTGCTTATGTTTTTATAACATTAGGTAATAAATTAAGAACATGCTATATGATAACATGACCAGTGCTACCATTTTTCGCAAATCGATCCAGTACCATAAATGACAAATACTTGCACCATGAGTAATGCTCAAGCTTTCATAAATTTAGTTCATAGTTTGAGTACGTACTTCATGATAATATGAACCGACTTACCAAATTTCGCTAATAAAACTGGAACCATAAATGACAACTACTAGTTCTATGAATACCGCTTCTGGTTTTATGAATCTAGTTAATAGTTCTGGTATTCATGGGCATGATATCATGACTTAACTTACAAATTTTTGTCAATAAATATGAAAAACGTAACGCCAAGGTGACGTTACGGCAACATGAGTCATGAAAGTATGACCTTTTTTTGTGGTGTATATTTATAACATGAAAACACACATTTTACGCGAAATCATGACTCATTTAGCAGGTTTCAAGCAGCGGATTTTTTCCCGTGTGGGGCTAACGAGGTGCAAGATTGAACTCGATAGTTATTGGTCGAAACTCTAGTTCAGTCATATCACCCAACTGATTCGCACACGAATTGTACGCACTAGAATCACGCATCGTGTCAAACCAAGTTACGATAGTGAAGAAACCGCACTGCAACGAAACCGACATCTCATCGTGCGCGATGATCTAAAAGTACTGATTATGAGCATATGATTAACATGCACACTATGTAATGTAATGGCCTATCGGAGAGTGTGATGTATGCAAATGTGTCATCCTTCTGTCGAGAGTAGGACGAAACGAAATCAAAAGAACGCGATATAACAGTTGCATTCTATTCGTTTGCGACTTCACTTCGAAGCTTATTTTCATTCTTGTTTGAGCATATCCAACAGGAGCACGATTATTTACGAAACGAATCGTTCATGAGCTTGCACTTAGCATTGATAGCTTATGTATTTTCTCAAAATACTGAGTTTTGTGCAAGTCTGAGGATTTTCTCTAAATTCACATTTTTGAGCTTATTAAGCTGTAGAAGATTTCAATAATCCGAGATATATTTTCAAAAATTACTAAATATTGATGTTTTATATAAATGTGTTGAACTTTGTTCCGAAAATACTCAAAACTATAATTAGTTTTACTAAAAAATGAGACTTTTATAGAATATTTATTAAATTGCGGTCGACGACTAGATTTATAGTATTCTACATATATGCTTTTCAAACAAATACTAAACAATATGCTATAATTTGCTATAATTGCTTGTGCAAATTTAGCGCAAAAATGTTCAAAAACTTTTACCTAAAATTCTATATTAAAGCAGATATTGACAGATCGCAGAATTCCGCCAAAAAAATATTTTTTGGGGTTGGACAAGACACTTTTCAAGAATATCCCCTAGCAACATTTCCTGAAAGTTCTACAAATACTGATTTAGGTAAAATTACTGAGGAAACTCTTATGATTCAGCTTAAAACGATTTTTGGCAATCTATTAAGTTTTAAGGACTTTTCTCTTAATCAGCTACAAATGCTTATATACATTTCACAGGAAACTATATCTGCAAGTTTTGAGGTAACATTTTCATCAGCTTCCTAACACGTTTTGCAAACAATAATGGCAAAAGTTCCTACAAGGGTTTCCTCAACAAATTTATAAGCTGTGGATCACTGTTGAAGAACTTGTACAAAAAAATCGGAAAAGTCTTAAACGAAAGTTTCAGGTTGCCTAAAAAGCTAGAGTAGGTATGTTAATAGCTACTCCATTCTACAGTAAACTGAGTTTTTTTTTTTCATTAAAGACGCTACATTAAGTGTACGAATGAGTTGTAGGAATTGTAAGTAAGTATTGCAAGTTGGGTAAATTTCGTAAATCAACTGTAAAAAAGTATAGTAAATCAATAGGTTTTTGATTTTTTATCAATAGTTTAGTTACACTCAGTGGCGTCTCGTAACCTCACTTTTTACCTGTTCAACGACCCTAAAAGTTGCATTTGCGGAGAATTCAGGATCCGAATCGAATTGAAAATGGGCGGAAACGGCTATTCTCGTCATTTTCTACAAATTACACGCCAATTTATTGCGAAAAATCAAGAATTTACATTCGTTGAACAGGTAGAGTTCAGGTTAGGGAATCGCCACTGTTTACACTATTGAAACAAGTAGTTTGTAGCTGGATTAACCTTATGAGATTCCAATCGTAGTATAATAGTTATTTAAGTAACGAGTTGCAAAAAGTTTATTTTTTCAGCACGAGTCGTACATTTATCCAACGAGGCTTGCCGAGTTGGATAAATACGAAGAGTGCTGAAAAAATCGAGTTTTGCAACGAGTTCCATACAACATTTTATGCAATGATTTTTTCATAATGCAACCCATTTGAGTTGCATAATGATCATAATGCAACTCAAATGAGTTGCATTATGAACATTAAACAACTATTTTTCATTATGCAACTCATTTCAGTTGCATAATGAACCAGTTCGGAAAAATTGGCTATTATGATATCAAAATGAGTTATATAAAATGTGAATTATAATACTGAATTGCATAAAAATAATTGCTCCATATTTATCTAATTCCGTTTGTCCCAAGCTCGTCGAGAATCGATGTTGCTCTAGTTCTAGTGCAATCATGAGAAGTACATACATAGATGGTTAATAAGTGAATGACTGCCGATTGTGGAGCAAGGCAAAAACTGAGCCAATTCCAGGTCGGCTGTCTCAGTTGTTGATATATCAGTTTATTGCCCACGAATTGCATAAAACATTCAGTTCCAACTCCAACCACGACCATTACCCCCAGCAAACCTACAGGGTTCAAAAACCCGCATAAAAAACCCCCGAAAATCCGAACCGCCATTCGATGAATTATTCAACCTAAAGAAACGAACCGTTGTTGGCGTTGGTTGCGCCTGTTGACCACCACGCGAAACTAATGCGAAAATGATGCGCTTCCGATTGACCGACCGTCCGACCGTCCAACCGAACCGAGAATTGAGCCAATTTATGGTCCATCCAACCGTCTGGGACGGAAGATCTTTTTTAACGATCGCACAAAGAGCCACCATTCAGGCAGTACCGTGCCAGTGATTGTCCGGCGACCCCGCCGCCGCTGCCACAGAAAGAGTAATACAAACAAGGCTACTGTACCCAATGTGTGCTTTGGATTGGGATTCGGAAGAAGAAAGGAGTAAAAAACCGGAATCAGTGCAGCATTGGGTATTAGCGTGGGACACAAAAAGACATTTTACTCCTGTACACTTTTTGCGTTCCATTTTGGCCCCTTATCAACTGTGCAAAATTTCAGCTCGATCGGAGAAACTATATTTTAGCGCCAGCCATTCTAAGTTTTCATACGATTTAGTATGGGGAAAATCACTTTTTCGAAGAAAAATCGCCACAGGTTGCTCCTTAACCCCTAAAAATAAATCAATGAATGATTTCTGTTGGAAATTTTACGAGGAACCAACCCTCCGAAGACCGCAAAGCGATCTAAGGCATGTGGAAAAAGTTATTAACTGAAAACCGAATGGCATGCAAACGCTGTTTAACGTGTAAGGAATAACAATAAATAATAAAATCTCGTCATTTTATCGATCGGGTGAGGCCTAATAAGTTTTTCCACGAACGTCGCATCGGTTTGCTGTCTTCAGAGGTCTGATTCCTAGTGAAGTTTTCTACAGAAATCATTCATCGACTTATTTTTAGGGATCTAGGGGTGACTCCTAGCGATTTTTCTTTGCAGGAGTAAAACTTCTCCATAGTAAATCGTATGAAAAACTAAGAATAGCGGGCGCTAAAATATAGTTTTTCCGATCGATCTGAAATTTTGCACAGTTGATATGGGACCAAAGTGGAACTCAAAAAGTATACAGGAACTTGAGTTTTTTTCCATTTTTTGTATTTTCCCATATAAACCGTGTACCAGGCTATTGGGTATACATCAAGTAGGCAGACGGGGGAGAACAACATGTGGTCGCGGGCGATCTCCAACCGGTTAAGTCGCGGGCACTCTGCTGGGAGTACAATAAAAACGAAGTCGCGCTATGATTTGCTCTTTATTTGCACGGTCTTGCTGTCTGTCTCGAGTTGTGGTGACGAAGAGGCTCTCTCGTCTGCCTGTTGATTCTGTACAAGCACGTACCTATTTACAACAGTTTTTCTTCGTAGACCGGAGCGGACCATGAACTTTTGCTGCACTATAGGTATTGGATGGTAGACGATGACTCATCCGATGTCTGGTCGGTGCCTACCAACATCAAGGTGAAAACAGCGATGGATAGTTGGTTTATGGAATCGAAAGCGACCAGATTGAAGCGAAGATGTTTTATGGATACATTGAATAGTGTCTATAAGATGAATCAAGACTATTATCATATGACAGAATATTCCAAGCAGAGTGATTTAAGATGAATATTTGCTTGGTTCAACCTGGATGAAAGCATAGGTAGTGGACTGCCGTTCTACGTCCGATTGTCCCATGTTATATGGTAATCCCATATAACATGGAACAATTATGCGTAGAACGGCAGTGGAGGACTGGTACTTGGACCATCTGCTTTGACGCCAACGAAGGAGAATGATTTTCTTTCCCGATCTAATCCTAAACTGTGCCAACTGCCGCCAAACCTCTCTAGGTGCTCCATTTGGAATTCTACAGTCATTCCATCCGGATTTTATCCAAAAACCAGGACTTCTCCAGGAGTTTCTTATGGGATTCTTAAGAGGGGATTATTTAAAATTCCTTCAGAAGTTCCCTCTGGGACTTTTAAAAGGATTTATTCTGAGATTCTTAAACAGGTTCCATCTGGGATTCTTCCAGGAAGTTCTCCCGGGAGTGATCCAAAGAATTCTTCCGGAATTTAATAAGGAATCCCCTTTTGAGATGCCTTCCAAGATTCCCCAAGGTGTCCTCTTGCAAATTCTTTCCATTGTTCTTTCTGGAAATCCACAAGAATTTTCTCCAACAGTTTCACCAGAGATTTTTTCCTTCCAAATCCTTCCAACAATCCTCCAAAAACATATTCCGGGATCCCTGCCAGGATTCCTCCAGGAACTCCTTTCAGCATTATTTTAGGAACTACAGGGGATAGACAAAATGATCGGGACAGGCAAAATTTTAACTTTTCAAAAAGTGTTCAACTAGCTGTAACTTTTCGAAAAGTGCATCAAATATTCTCAATTTTTTACTGGAGGTTCATCAAGAAGATGTGTATCAGTGGTCCAAAATTATGAAACACCGAGCCATTCTCCACGAAGTTATAAAGATTCTTGAAAAAGGTAAAATTATCCGATAGCCAACTTTGAGCTGTTATATCTTCGGATTCAATGAACCGATTGAAATTGTCAAATAGCGCAGCGAGCAGCGGGACGAGAGAGATGACCAGTCGAGGCGGTTCCAGGATCTTCAGCGGTAAGTTTCAACGGTAAGTATCACCACTAACTTTTCTTCTTTCCAGGTTCTTCTTCCAGCACAATAGGTACGCTCCACAGGTAAGTAATCACACGCGTTAACTTTTATTTAGACGATTTAATTTCTCACTACTAACTTAATTTATTTCAACTTAAATTTAACTTCATGCAAATTCACTATTAATTTCTTCAGTTTGTTGACACTCGATGACGTCTGGATGGATCTTGCAGCAAAAAAGAGGATGACACATGTCACCGATTTCCCTTAAATAGCAAGGTGCCCGGAAGAAGGTGTGCAGCCATGCTATTTCTCCTTTTCTCCTTTTTTGGGCCATTATCGGTGTCGACGAACGGTGGGTTGAATTGGTCCCGTGTTTCATCTGCTCACGTGTAGATGGCGCGATAATCGATTTCTTTCTCATTCGTGCATTTCGGGTACTTTCGTTTCTCCGTGTGGATGCACGAACACACTGGCCCCTTCAGGAACGTTGTTTCTGACAGCCTTTCGACGACGATGACGATGACTCTCGACGATGAACTGTCATTCCTTCTGCTTGATCGATGAACTTCGTTGTTTTGATTTGTAGACGTCATTACGGGTTGGACGACAAATTTCTGCAAAACATTAGACCCGGTAGCGGGTTCAACTAAATTTAAACACTAAGGACAGGTGCTTACCTGGTCCCTGTTTATAACAGGCCTTGAATTATTTCATTTTAGGTACTCGCAGGCGGTTGATAACGTTGGAGAATTCTCGAGGTAGATGGAATGGTGTTATTGTGCATCCTGGTTTTGGCTCGGTTTCTGCGTTCGTTGGTCGAAGGATGATGCGATTGGCAGGAGGCACACTTTGTTTACAGGACGGAGGAAACGACCCGTTGGTGTTTGGAGCGTCACTACTCTGACAATGCCATCCGGACCGGGATGAGTTTGATGAATCCGTGCTGTGGGCCATTTCATCGGTGGGCTATTTTCGTCACAGAGAAGAACCAGCTGATTTTCTTCAATTTGGACCGGAGGAGAAAGCCATTTGGATCGTGGTTGCAAGGTGGAAAGATACTCCAAATGCCACCGTTTCCATAGTTGCTGAAACAGTTTTTGTACATGGTGCCACTTGGTGAGCCGATTGGATGCAATTTCGGTACAGTTCACATCGGGGACTGATTTGAGTGCAGATCCGGTCAGAAAATGGCCAGGTGTCAACGGTTCGTAGTCCGTCGGATCGTCACTAAGGGCCACAAGTGGTCTCGAATTTAAACAGGCTTCAATTTGGCAGAGAAGAGTTTCCATATCGTCAAATGGTAGAGTGTTGGTTCCAAGGACTCGGACGAAATGCTTTTGGGCTGATTGAATAGCGGCCTCCCAGAGGCCACCGAAGTTCGATGCATGAGGCGGATTGAAGTGCCAGCGGATTTGATGAGCGTTGCACTCCTGGGCGACTGCCTTCCGGTATTCCTTGCTGTTTACCAATTGCTTGAGCTCATTTGCGGCCCCCACAAAGTTCCTCCCATTATCGCTGTATAGGTCAGCACATAATCCTCGGCGAGAAACGAAGCGGCGAAGGGATTGAATAAACTTAGCGGTGCTCAAGTCTGCCACTAATTCCAAGTGCACCGCTTTGGTGCAGAAGCAGATGAAGACAGCGACGTAGGCCTTTCCTGGTGCTGCCCGGCGGTGTGTTGGTTTGAGACGAATCGGTCCCCAATAGTCTACTCCTGTCACAGAGAAGGGGCGACTCGCTGTTATCCGTGGTGCTGGTAGTTCCGCCATGAATTGCTCCAGGCGCTTTGGACGGGCTTTAAAACAGACGATGCAGTTGTGGACCACACTTTTGGCCAGACTTCTGGCCCCTATGACCCAGTACCGCTGCCGCAGTATGCTTAGGAGAAGTTGAGGAGCTGCATGAAGATGACGTTCGTGGTAGTTGCGGATTAGGAGGAGCGAGAGTGGATGCGATCGTGGTAGAAGTATTTGGTGCTTGGTATCATATGGTTGGACGGCGTTTCCCAGTCTGCCTCCGATTCGAATTAGTTGCTCTGAAGAAACAAACGGGTGAAACCATTTCAGCCGGGACTTCGGCGAAACCGGCAGATTGTTCCACAGCTGCTTCCATTCTTGGCTGAATGCTTGTTGTTGAACTAAACGAATGATGCTATTTTCAGATTCCATCAGCTCATCAATGTTGAGAAGCGAGGTTTGTTGACGGGTAGCATTTCGGCAATTACGGAGGAATCGATGGCAATAAGCGATTACTCGAATGAGACGGGAATAATCTGAAAATTTGCCAACGACTTCGTCCACGAACGATGGATCGGCTGGAGATGACGGTGCCGCTGCTGCTAATCGACGTGCTTCTTCCATTGCCTCCAACGGTTGTTCGGATGCTGGGTGACTAATCGGCCAATGACACTGATGTTGTTTTAACCACTGCGGCCCATGCCACCACAGGTCGAAGTCGATGATGGTTCCGGCTGTCAATCCACGGGACAAGCAGTCGGCAGGGTTCTCGGTACCGGAGATGTGATGCCAGGAGCAGTTCGGAGTGGCAAGTTGGATTTTCGACGTGCGATTTGCCACAAAGGTGCCCCATGCAGAAGGCGATGCGTTGATCCAGCAAAGTGCTACGGTGCTGTCGAGCCAGAAGTAGCATTTGGCATCAAGTTGGAGAGATGATTTGACCTTTTCGTATAGTTCAGCAGCCAATAATGCGCCACATAGCTCGAGTCGTGGAATGCTAAGTTGTTTAAGGGGGGCTACTCGAGATTTGGCGGATAACAGGGACACCTTTACCACTCCAGCAGCGTTGGTTGATCGGATGTAGGCGCAGGTTCCGTAAGCTAACTGTGAAGCGTCGGCAAAGATGTGGATTTGAATGGTTTCCGCTTCTGGCAGAAGAATGCAACGGTTGATGCGTAGATTATTGAGATTGGGTAGTCCTGATTGGTAGTCGGCCCATTGATCCTGATACTCTTTCGGTAGTTCTCGATCCCAGGTCCATGTTGTCCCTTCTTCGTCCTTCAACGTCCACAACTTCTGCATGAACACCTTGGCTGTTGTCACCACTGGTCCCACTAAGCCAAGTGGGTCATAGAGACGAGCAATAAGAGAGAGAGCGCGCCTTTTTGTGAGTGGCTGGTCTGGTGGGTTAGGAAGAACTTCTATTTTGTAACGAAGGCAATCCGTGGCTGGTTCCCAATGGAGTCCGAGCGTTTTTATGACCTGATCACGATCCAGCTCCACAGAGTTCTTTAGAGCTCGGTTTTCAGAGGGAATTCCGTCGAGTGCGGCTACGTCGTTCGATGCCCATTTGCGTAGTTGAAATCCGCCCTTTGCCAGGAGTGCTTCTAGCTGGTTGCGGAGGACTATTACTTCAGCTGTGTTTTTTCCGCCAGAAAACAGATCGTCCACGTAAAAATCCTTTTTAAGAACAGGTGCAGCTACTGGATAGTTGGAACCTTCGTCGTCGGCTAGTTGAATCAGCACCCTAGTGGCAAGAAACGGTGCGCTAGAAGTTCCATAAGTTACGGTTTTCAACTCGTAGGTCTCCATTGGCTGATCCGGGGATGGCTTCCACACAATGAGCTGTACTGACGTGTCACGAGGATCAACGAGTATTTGACGATACATCATCTTCACGTCGGCAACAATCATGACCTGATGTTTTCGGGAGCGCATAATGATTGATCGGATGTCCTCTTGAACGGTTGGTCCCACCATGAGCGCGTCATTTAAGGATGGCCCTGAGGGAGTCTTACACGATGCGTCGAAGACAACTCTTAGCTTCGTAGTGGAGCTCTCCTCGCGAAGCACAGCGTGATGCGGAAGATAAAACCGCTTGGTGGTCGGTTCTTCGTATTCGTGTATGCGTTGCATGTGTCCAAGATCGTTGTACTCGTCGATGAACGCCTTGTATTGGTGGTGAAGATCGGGATTACGGACCAGACGAGTTTGTAGAAGATGGAACCGCCGAACAGCAGTTCGGCGATTGTCACTTAGTTGGTCAAGGATGCCTTCCTTGAACGGCAATCGAACTATGTACCTTCCCTCAGAGGTACGAGTTACGGTTCGACAGAAATGTTCTTCACAGGCTTGTTCTTCTACGGAATACGGTTTGTATGAGTCATCTTCCTCGATTTTCCAGAACTTTTCCATAAGCTGATGGATGTCAGCGACGGTGGCAATGTTGGCGACAACTGGCGGACTGGATGCGCTAACCGTGGACTTCCCTGACACGACCCAACCAAAAACCGAGTTTACCAGAACTGGAAGATGCTCGCCGAGGCGGATTCGACCCGGGACACGGAACAATTCAAAAAAGATTTCTGCGCCCAGAATGATGTCAACCGGGGTGGTTTTATCGAACGACGGATCAGCCAAGTTAATACCGGGTGGAAATTCCCACGTCGAAGTATCGATTGACGTGGTAGGTAGGTCGACAGTGACTCTGGGAAGAACTAGCATTTCAACAGTGGTGGTGTAGTCGCCGACACGTGAACGGATGGTGGACGAAAACTTCTGTTTGGCTTGCGTTGACGATTGGCCGATTCCGCTGATTGGCAGATATATTTTCTTCCGCTGGACCTTCATGCGCTGCGCAAAGCGTTCAGTTACAAAGCAGCACTCACTTCCCGAGTCAAGCAGGGCGCGCCCAATGTGCTCGGCGCCGCTGTCGTCAACGAGGATAATCATGGCTGTAGCTAGAAGGACGAGTTTTTGTTGATGGCAGGCGGAAGAACAACTGACGGATTCAACTGTTGCAGAGGCAGAGTTAATCGGGGATTCAAGGCTTGGAGATGATTCGTTGGTTTTAGGATGCTGGTGATCCGCTGGTTTCGAAGTAGGCTGGTTGGTTGAGTTGTTCGAACACAGTAAGGTGTGATGCCGGCCCCGACACTTGCGGCAGTTCGTTGACGAAGAACAATCCCTTGACTGATGGCCCTTTCTCAAGCAGTTCCTACACAGCTGATGTCTACGGACCTCCTTTTCCTTGTCCTCGAGTGACAGCTTCGAAAAGGTCCCACACAAATACAGAGGATGATGTTCTGAACAGGCAAGACACTTTCGCAGATTAACCTGACTGGCTCCGTGACTCGAAACCGAACGCTGGGCTGGTCTTTTTATATGGGTAGAAGACGGAGTATCGACGACCTTTACTTGCATGGACTGAAGCACGGTGACGCGCCGCTGGATGAATTCTGTTAAATCCTTGAATTTGACGGTCTGCTGCGACGTTGAGTGTTCCTCCCAGTCCCTACGGGTTGTTGAATCGAGCCGGGTGCTGAGCATGCGAACTAGCAAGATGTCCCAGTGTTCTGTTCGCTCCCCAAGTTTGTGTAGAATCTTCACATTAGCCTCGAAACGCTCCACCAAATTGTGAAGTTCTGTAGCCGATTCGCGTTTTAGTGCCGAAAAGTCGAAGAGTGCATCAACATAGGTCTGCTTGAGTCTTGCTGGATTCTGGAAATGCTTTAGTAGCAGGTTCCAAGCCACGGAGTAGTTGTCGGCGCTCAGCGGAATCGACTGGATGAGTTGAAGTGCCGAATGGGATAGTGACGACCGCAAATAATAAAATTTTTGAATATTGGAGAGACTGGTGGAAGAATGGACTAACGAGATGTACAAATCGTGGAACACCAGCCAATTTTCCAATTTTCCATCGAATAACGGAAGTTTGACGTCCGGCAATCGCACATGCGAAGCGGACATAGGGAAGTGCGCCTCTGAATGAGTGGGAGACGTAGCGGATTGGTTTAACGGAGCTTTATTGTGGGCTAGTAGGAAGCCCTTTATCCGATAGTAGGACGATTCCAGCGTCGTCCGCTCTTTAATGTGGGCATCCAGGGAGTTTTCATCGAGCGACTCAAGTTCACTCTGTGCGATGCCGTAGTCCATCCACAGCCTGTTGAGACTCTCCAAGCGCACGGGTATCTCATCGGATTGCGTCTCTTCATCGAATTCGTCGACGAAGGTCATGATGAGGCTCAAAGAAGCTGTCAAGCTCTTAAGCCGCATCTTGAGCGTCTTGATACGGCGTTCGGTGGACATCACAGCAACCGACGAGATTCTGGGAACGAATGGACAAGCGTAGCACACACGAGTGGGGAAATAGGGAGTTTGGAGTACTAATTACCTGCTAGAGGCAATGTGATTGCCTTGAAAATTCAATTACAGCTGGGTCGTCGTCGCACGGCGGACGATTCTCGAAGAAACTATGGCGGCGGTTGTCGATCGTTCTAGAACCTTCCAGATGGTACTATGGCGGATGATGGCGACTCGTGGCCACAGGACTGCCGGACTTACGGAGTTTCGACGTAATCCGGCTCGAAGGACCAGATGTCAAATAGCGCAGCGAGCAGCGGGACGAGAGAGATGACCAGTCGAGGCGGTTCCAGGATCTTCAGCGGTAAGTTTCAACGGTAAGTATCACCACTAACTTTTCTTCTTTCCAGGTTCTTCTTCCAGCACAATAGGTACGCTCCACAGGTAAGTAATCACACGCGTTAACTTTTATTTAGACGATTTAATTTCTCACTACTAACTTAATTTATTTCAACTTAAATTTAACTTCATGCAAATTCACTATTAATTTCTTCAGTTTGTTGACACTCGATGACGTCTGGATGGATCTTGCAGCAAAAAAGAGGATGACACATGTCACCGATTTCCCTTAAATAGCAAGGTGCCCGGAAGAAGGTGTGCAGCCATGCTATTTCTCCTTTTCTCCTTTTTTGGGCCATTATCGGTGTCGACGAACGGTGGGTTGAATTGGTCCCGTGTTTCATCTGCTCACGTGTAGATGGCGCGATAATCGATTTCTTTCTCATTCGTGCATTTCGGGTACTTTCGTTTCTCCGTGTGGATGCACGAACAGAAATGAAATTTTGACCATTTATGACTTATATAATGAGCTTTGAAAAACCATTGACTTAACTTAATATTTTTAACACGGAAGAAAATTATAACGATTAGATTATTTTTCTAATAAAACACCAAATTTTCCAAAATATCAACATCGTTTCAAAATTCAAGATGCAAATTATAGTTCATTTAATTTCCCTCTAATTGACTTATATGTAAATGTGTTTTGAAGGAAAGTAACAACATAGCTACCAATAAATTGGAAAAGTTATAGAATGCATATTAAAAATGGACCAATTTACTAAAAAATCGCGAAAAAATTAAAATCGCTGTAATTTTGTCCCTGGTTAAAAATTTCAAGTTAAGTCAAATGTTTTCTAGAGTTCATTATATAAGTCATAAATGGTCAAAATTTCATTTCAATCGGTTCATTGAATCCGCAGATATAACAGCTCAAAGTTGGCTATCGGATAATTTTACCTTTTTCAAGAATCTTTATAACTTCTTGGAGAATGGCCCGATTTTTTTCAAGTTTGAACCACTGATGCACAACTAGTTGATGCACTTACAGTAAAAATTTGAGAATATTTGAAGCACTTTTCGAAAAGTTACAGCTAGTTGAACATTTTTTGAAAAGTGAAAATTTTGCCTGTCCCGATCATTTTGTCTATCCCCTGTACTACAGCGACTACTTCAAGAACTTCTTCCAGGATTCCTACGAGAACTCCTTCCGGCATTCTTCCAATGATCTCTCCAGAGATTCCTTCAGCAATTCATTCGGGATTTCTTCAGAAGTACCCTCTAGGACTTTTATAGGGATTTATTCTGAGATTCCTAAACAGGTTCCATCTGGGATTCTTCCAGGAAGTTCTCCCAGGAGTGATCCAGAGATTTCTTCCGGAATTTAATAAGGAATTCCCTTTGGAGATGCCTTCCAAGATTCCCCAAAGTCTTCCCTTGGGAATTCTTTTCATTGTTCTTTCTGGGATTCCATAAGAATATTCTCCAAGAGTTTCACCAGAGATTTTTTCCAGGATTCTTCCAGAAGTTTTTCTCTGGATCCCTTAAAGACTTCAGGAGTTCCTTCTGCGATTTTTTAAGGAATTTTGAGTATCATCTAGGAAATCCTTCCAAGAATCCTCTAAAAACATATTGCGGGATCTCTCCCAGGATTCCTTCAGTAACTCCTTCCGGAATTATTTCAGGAACTAGTACAGTGATTACTTGATTGATTTGATTTATCTTTATTTGAGAGACTTTTAGCCCTTGGCTGGTTCAACTCTACAGTGATTACTTCAAGAACTTCTTCTGGGATACCTACGAGAACTCTTTCCGGTATTCTTCCAATGACCTCTTCAGAGATTTTTTCAGGAATTTATTCGAGATTTCTTCAGAAGTTTCTTCTGGAGACCTTTACAGGAGTTTCTTCTAATATTCCTAAATAGGTTCCATCTGGGATTCTTCCAGGAAGTTCTCCTGGGAGTGATCCAGAGAATTCTTCCGGAATTTCATAAGGAATCCGCTTTTGAGATGCCTTCCAAGATTCCCCCAGGTGTACCCCTGCGTATTCTTTCCATTGTTCATTCTGGAATTCCTCAAGAATTTTCTCCAAGAGTTTAATCAGAGATTTTTTCCGGGATTCTTCCAGAAGTTATTCTGGACCCCTAAGGACTTCAGGAGTTTCTTCTGCGATTTGTTAAGGTATTTTGAGTATAATCTAGGAAATCCTTCCAAGAATCCTCCAAAAACATATTCCGGGATTCCACCCAAGATTCTTCCAGGGGCTCCTTCCGGAATTATTTCAGGAACTACTACAGGGATTACTTCAAAAATTTCTTCCGGGATATTACGAGAACAACTGCCGATATTCTTCCACTAACATCTGGGACATTTATAGGGATTTATTCTGAGATTCCTAAACAGGTTCCATCTGGGATCGTCCAGGAAGTTCTCCCAGGAGTGATCCAGAGATTTGTTCCGGAATTTAACAAGGAATCCCCTTTTGAGATGCCTTCCAAGATTCCCTCAGGTGTTCCCTTGCGAATTCTTTCCATTGTTCTTTCTGGAATTTCACAAGAATTTTCTTCAAGAGTTTCACCAGAGATTTTTTCCGGGATTCTTCCAGAAGTTATTCTCTGAATCCCTTAAGGACTTCTCCAGGAATTCCATGCAATTTTCCTCCGGGAATTACTTCTGCGACTTCTTAAGGAATTTAGAGATTCATCTAGGAAATCCTTCCGGGAATCCTCCAAAAACATCTTCCGGGATCCATCCCAGGATTTCTCCAGGAACTTCTTCCGGAATTATTTCAGGAACTACTACAGGGATTACTTCAAGAACTTCTTCCGCGATTCCTACGAGAACTCCTTCCGGTATTCTTCGAATGACCTCTTCAGATATTCCTTCAGGAATTCATTCGGGATTCTTCAGGAACTCCATCCGCGAACTCCTTCGGGGATTCTTTCAGGGTCCTTTCTTATTCAATAACTCCTTTATAGATTCATCCGGGAACTTCTCAAGGAATTCTTTCAGGAACTACTTCCGGGATTGCCTCGAGAAGAGCTTCGTATGGGATTTTTTTTTCGAGAACTCCTTCTGGGATTCCCCCGGGAATTCCTTCAGGGATTTTTTTAGAAACTTTAACACTTATGTGGCCGGCAGGGTACCCGGGTACCTTTTTCAATTTCAAATCTCGATATTTTAATGGTTATTGAGACTAGGATGTTGGAACTCTGTTAGATCTTAGAACTCGTGAATATACATCTATTACTGGGGTTGACCAAATTTTAAAGTGAGGAGGGGCAGGGGGAGGGGCTCCTGCATTTTTTTTATTACGTGGAAGGCCGGCAGGGTACCCGGGTACCCACGAAATTGAAATGATCATATCTCCGTCAATTTTTCATCGATTTTGGAAATTTTTAGCTCATTCAATTCAGAAACTCATCATCTATCGGGAAAATATTTGGTTAGACCGATGGTTTTCGGAAAATCCATATTTTTGGGAGCATATCCTTATACCATATTGAAACCCACATTGTTAACGCTAGGATACCTTAAAGTGTTTATGGTCAACCATGGCCTCACGGGAAGCGTGTTCCGAAATCACAGTTTCAAAGTCAACACGTTTTATGATTCCAGGCCGGTCAGAAACAATATGCCAAAGCAATTTTACGATGCTTGGTACCGAAATTGCTACTAACCTACCGAAAATCCCGTATATTGTATTGTATAAAAACACGGATCCGGAAATCCGGATTTTCCGATACCTATGGTGATCGGACCGGTCCAACCAAATACGATCTCGATAGATAATGAGTTTCTGAGTTGAATGAGGCAAAAACTTTTAAAATCGGTGGAAAAATCGCTGAGATATGATCATTTCCATTTCGTGGGTACCCGGGTACCCTGCCGGCCTTCTACGGGTGTTTTTTTTTTGCTGGCCACACTACGGTTAATCGGGATTGTTCTGAGAACTCCTTCCGGGAATCCTCCAAAAACTTTTCCCAGTGCTTTTTCAAGCACTTCTCCCGGGATTCTTTCAGGAACTACTTCCGAGATTGCCTCAAGAACTACTGCCGAGATTCTTCCGGGAATACCATTTGAGATTCGGGAACTCTTTCCAAAATTTCTCCAAGAACTTCTTCTAGGATTCCTCCAGAAACTTCTTACTTGGTTCTTTCGGAAACTTCTTCTGAGATTCCACCTTTAGCTCCTTCCAGGATTCCTTCAGTAATGTGCTTCTGAATGTTTTTTTTTTTCTAGAAATCCATCCAGGATTCCCTTGGGAACTCTTTTCTGGATTCCTCCAGGAGTTCCTTCTGAAATTTCTGCAGATCCTTCTGGAATTCCTCGGGAAGTCTATTTTGGTATTCAATTAAATGTTCCTGGGATGTAAATTCTTCAAGACTTTATAGTGATATTTCTTCAGAAAAGTTTGTGGCATTTTCATGGAATTACTCATGGAGTGGCTTATAAGGCTCTTACAGGAGTTTCTTAAGAAATTCCTCCAACAATTTCTAAAGGAATTCCACCATCAACTTCATCAACATTCCCCCTGGAGTTCTTTGTTGGTTTCCTTCAATAGTTTCTTTCGGGATACAATTTTTCCAGGAATTACTGCTGGAAACTTATGAAGACTACTAGGA